>NC_134399.1:31859873-32229046 GCF_050003625.1 Haematobia irritans | reverse complement strand
ATCTCCTTAAATATGCGTCCTAGAGCGAAAAGGACGATAATTCGTCCACCCTCAAAAAATTGAAAAATCCACCCAAAACCTAAAAAAATTTAAATTTTTATATGAAAAACTTGTTTTGGCCATATCTCCTTAAATATGCGTCATAGAGCGAAAAGGACGATAATTCGTGACCACCATCAAAAAAATGAAAAATCCACCCAAAACCTAAAAAAATTGAAATTTTTATATGAAAAACTTCTTTTGGCCATATCTCCTGAACTAAGCGTCCTAGAGCGAAAAGGACGATAATTCGTGACCACCCTCAAAAAATTGAAAAATCCACCCAAAACCTAAAAAATTGAAATTTTTATATGAAAAACTTCTTTTGGCCATATCTCCTTAAATATGCGTCCTAGAGCGAAAAGGACGATAATTCGTGACCACCCTCAAAAAATTGAAAAATCCACCCAAAACCTAAAAAAATTTAAATTTTTATATGAAGAACTTCTTTTGGCCATATCTCCTTAAATATGCGTCCTAGAGCGAAAAGGACAATAATTCGTAACCATCCTCAAAAAATTGAAAAATCCACCCAAAACCTAAAAAAATTGAAATTTTTATATGAAGAACTTCTTTTGGCCATATCTCCTTAAATATGCGTCCTAGAGCGAAAAGGACGATAATTCGTGACCACCCTCAAAAAATTGAAAAATCCACCCAAAACCTAAAAAAATTGAAATTTTTATATGAAGAACTTCTTTTGGCCATATCTCCTTAAATATGCGTCCTAGAGCGAAAAGGACGATAATTCGTGATCACCCTCAAAAAATTGAAAAATCCACCCAATACCAAAAAAAATTGAAATTTTTATATGAAAAACTTCTTTTGGCCATATCTCCTTAAATATGCGTCCTAGAGCGAAAAGGACGATAATTCGTGACCACCCTCAAAAAATTGAAAAATCCACCCAAAACCTAAAAAAATTGAAATTTTTATATGAAAAACTTCTTTTGGCCATATCTCCTTAAATATGCGTCATAGAGCGAAAAGGACGATAATTCGTGACCACCGTCAAAAAATTGAAAAATCCACCCAAAACCTAAAAAAATTGAAATTTTTATATGAAAAACTTCTTTTGGCCATATCTCCTTAAATATGCGTCCTAGAGCGAAAAGGACGATAATTCGTGACCACCCTCAAAAAATTGAAAAATCCACCCAAAACCTAAAAAAATTGAAATTTTTATATGAAAAACTTCTTTTGGCCATATCTCCTTAAATATGCGTCCTAGAGCGAAAAGGACGATAATTCGTGACCACCATCAAAAAATTGAAAAATCCACCCAAAACCTAAAAAAATTGAAATTTTTATATGAAAAACTTCTTTTGGCCATATCTCCTGAACTAAGCGTCCTAGAGCGAAAAGGACGATAATTCGTGACCACCCTCAAAAAATTGAAAAATCCACCCAAAACCTAAAAAAATTGAAATTTTTATATGAAAAACTTCTTTTGGCCATATCTCCTTAAATATGCGTCCTAGAGCGAAAAGGACGATAATTCGTGACCACCCTCAAAAAATTGAAAAATCCACCCAAAACCTAAAAAAATTGAAATTTTTATATGAAAAACTTCTTTTGGCCATATCTCCTGAACTAAGCGTGATAGAGCGAAAAGGACGATAATTCGTGACCACCATCAAAAAAATGAAAAATCCACCCAAAACCTAAAAAAATTGAAATTTTTATATGAAAAACTTCTTTTGGCCATATCTCCTTAAATATGCGTCCTAGAGCGAAAAGGACGATAATTCGTGACCACCATCAAAAAATTGAAAAATCCACCCAAAACCTAAAAAAATTGAAATGTTTATATGAAAAACTTCTTTTGGCCATATCTCCTTAAATATGCGTCCTAGAGCGAAAAGGACGATAATTCGTGACCACCATCAAAAAATTGAAAAATCCACCCAAAACCTAAAAAAATTGAAATTTTTATATGAAAAACTTCTTTTGGCCATATCTCCTGAACTAAGCGTCCTAGAGCGAAAAGGACGATAATTCGTGACCACCCTCAAAAAATTGAAAAATCCACCCAAAACCTAAAAAAATTGAAATTTTTATATGAAAAACTTCTTTTGGCCATATCTCCTTAAATATGCGTCCTAGAGCGAAAAGGACGATAATTCGTGACCACCCTCAAAAAATTGAAAAATCCACCCAAAACCTAAAAAAATTGAAATTTTTATATGAAGAACTTCTTTTGGCCATATCTCCTTAAATATGCGTCCTAGAGCGAAAAGGACGATAATTCGTGATCACCCTCAAAAAATTGAAAAATCCACCCAATACCTAAAAAAATTGAAATTTTTATATGAAAAACTTCTTTTGGCCATATCTCCTTAAATATGCGTCCTAGAGCGAAAAGGACGATAATTCGTGACCACCGTCAAAAAATTGAAAAATCCACCCAAAACCTAAAATAATTGAAATTTTTATATGAAAAACTTGTTTTGGCCATATCTCCTTAAATATGCGTCCTAGAGCGAAAAGGACGATAATTCGTGACCACCCTCAAAAAATTGAAAAATCCACCCAAAACCTAAAAAAATTGAAATTTTTATATGAAGAACTTCTTTTGGCCATATCTCCTTAAATATGCGTCCTAGAGCGAAAAGGACGATAATTCGTGATCACCCTCAAAAAATTGAAAAATCCACCCAATACCTAAAAAAATTGAAATTTTTATATGAAAAACTTCTTTTGGCCATATCTCCTTAAATATGCGTCCTAGAGCGAAAAGGACGATAATTCGTGACCACCATCAAAAAATTGAAAAATCCACCCAAAACCTAAAAAAATTGAAATTTTTATATGAAAAACTTCTTTTGGCCATATCTCCTTAAATATGCGTCCTAGAGCGAAAAGGACGATAATTCGTGACCACCGTCAAAAAATTGAAAAATCCACCCAAAACCTAAAAAAATTGAAATTTTTATATGAAAAACTTCTTTTGGCCATATCTCCTTAAATATGCGTCCTAGAGCGAAAAGGACGATAATTCGTGACCACCCTCAAAAAATTGAAAAATCCACCCAAAACCTAAAAAAATTGAAATTTTTATATGAAAAACTTCTTTTGGCCATATCTCCTTAAATATGCGTCCTAGAGCGAAAAGGACGATAATTCGTGACCACCATCAAAAAAATGAAAAATCCACCCAAAACCTAAAAAAATTGAAATTTTTATATGAAAAACTTCTTTTGGCCATATCTCCTTAAATATGCGTCCTAGAGCGAAAAGGACGATAATTCGTCCACCCTCAAAAAATTGAAAAATCCACCCAAAACCTAAAAAAATTGAAATTTTTATATGAAAAACTTGTTTTGGCCATATCTCCTTAAATATGCGTCATAGAGCGAAAAGGACGATAATTCGTGACCACCATCAAAAAAATGAAAAATCCACCCAAAACCTAAAAAAATTGAAATTTTTATATGAAAAACTTCTTTTGGCCATATCTCCTGAACTAAGCGTCCTAGAGCGAAAAGGACGATAATTCGTGACCACCCTCAAAAAATTGAAAAATCCACCCAAAACCTAAAAAAATTGAAATTTTTATATGAAAAACTTCTTTTGGCCATATCTCCTTAAATATGCGTCATAGAGCGAAAAGGACGATAATTCGTGACCACCGTCAAAAAATTGAAAAATCCACCCAAAACCTAAAAAAATTGAAATTTTTATATGAAAAACTTCTTTTGGCCATATCTCCTTAAATATGCGTCCTAGAGCGAAAAGGACGATAATTCGTGACCACCCTCAAAAAATTGAAAAATCCACCCAAAACCTAAAAAAATTGAAATTTTTATATGAAAAACTTCTTTTGGCCATATCTCCTTAAATATGCGTCCTAGAGCGAAAAGGACGATAATTCGTGACCACCATCAAAAAATTGAAAAATCCACCCAAAACCTAAAAAAATTGAAATTTTTATATGAAAAACTTCTTTTGGCCATATCTCCTGAACTAAGCGTCCTAGAGCGAAAAGGACGATAATTCGTGACCACCCTCAAAAAATTGAAAAATCCACCCAAAACCTAAAAAAATTGAAATTTTTATATGAAAAACTTCTTTTGGCCATATCTCCTTAAATATGCGTCCTAGAGCGAAAAGGACGATAATTCGTGACCACCCTCAAAAAATTGAAAAATCCACCCAAAACCTAAAAAAATTGAAATTTTTATATGAAAAACTTCTTTTGGCCATATCTCCTGAACTAAGCGTGATAGAGCGAAAAGGACGATAATTCGTGACCACCATCAAAAAAATGAAAAATCCACCCAAAACCTAAAAAAATTGAAATTTTTATATGAAAAACTTCTTTTGGCCATATCTCCTTAAATATGCGTCCTAGAGCGAAAAGGACGATAATTCGTGACCACCATCAAAAAATTGAAAAATCCACCCAAAACCTAAAAAAATTGAAATGTTTATATGAAAAACTTCTTTTGGCCATATCTCCTTAAATATGCGTCCTAGAGCGAAAAGGACGATAATTCGTGACCACCATCAAAAAATTGAAAAATCCACCCAAAACCTAAAAAAATTGAAATTTTTATATGAAAAACTTCTTTTGGCCATATCTCCTGAACTAAGCGTCCTAGAGCGAAAAGGACGATAATTCGTGACCACCCTCAAAAAATTGAAAAATCCACCCAAAACCTAAAAAAATTGAAATTTTTATATGAAAAACTTCTTTTGGCCATATCTCCTTAAATATGCGTCCTAGAGCGAAAAGGACGATAATTCGTGACCACCCTCAAAAAATTGAAAAATCCACCCAAAACCTAAAAAAATTGAAATTTTTATATGAAGAACTTCTTTTGGCCATATCTCCTTAAATATGCGTCCTAGAGCGAAAAGGACGATAATTCGTGATCACCCTCAAAAAATTGAAAAATCCACCCAATACCTAAAAAAATTGAAATTTTTATATGAAAAACTTCTTTTGGCCATATCTCCTTAAATATGCGTCCTAGAGCGAAAAGGACGATAATTCGTGACCACCGTCAAAAAATTGAAAAATCCACCCAAAACCTAAAATAATTGAAATTTTTATATGAAAAACTTGTTTTGGCCATATCTCCTTAAATATGCGTCCTAGAGCGAAAAGGACGATAATTCGTGACCACCCTCAAAAAATTGAAAAATCCACCCAAAACCTAAAAAAATTGAAATTTTTATATGAAGAACTTCTTTTGGCCATATCTCCTTAAATATGCGTCCTAGAGCGAAAAGGACGATAATTCGTGATCACCCTCAAAAAATTGAAAAATCCACCCAATACCTAAAAAAATTGAAATTTTTATATGAAAAACTTCTTTTGGCCATATCTCCTTAAATATGCGTCCTAGAGCGAAAAGGACGATAATTCGTGACCACCATCAAAAAATTGAAAAATCCACCCAAAACCTAAAAAAATTGAAATTTTTATATGAAAAACTTCTTTTGGCCATATCTTCTTAAATATGCGTCCTAGAGCGAAAAGGACGATAATTCGTGACCACCGTCAAAAAATTGAAAAATCCACCCAAAACCTAAAAAAATTGAAATTTTTATATGAAAAACTTCTTTTGGCCATATCTCCTTAAATATGCGTCCTAGAGCGAAAAGGACGATAATTCGTGACCACCCTCAAAAAATTGAAAAATCCACCCAAAACCTAAAAAAATTGAAATTTTTATATGAAAAACTTCTTTTGGCCATATCTCCTTAAATATGCGTCCTAGAGCGAAAAGGACGATAATTCGTGACCACCATCAAAAAAATGAAAAATCCACCCAAAACCTAAAAAAATTGAAATTTTTATATGAAAAACTTCTTTTGGCCATATCTCCTTAAATATGCGTCCTAGAGCGAAAAGGACGATAATTCGTGACCACCGTCAAAAAATTGAAAAATCCACCCAAAACCTAAAAAAATTGAAATTTTTATATGAAAAACTTCTTTTTGCCATATCTCCTTAAATATGCGTCATAGAGCGAAAAGGACGATAATTCGTGACCACCATCAAAAAAATGAAAAATCCACCCAAAACCTAAAAAAATTGAAATTTTTATATGAAAAACTTCTTTTGGCCATATCTCCTGAACTAAGCGTCCTAGAGCGAAAAGGACGATAATTCGTGACCACCCTCAAAAAATTGAAAAATCCACCCAAAACCTAAAAAAATTGAAATTTTTATATGAAAAACTTCATTTGGCCATATCTCCTTAAATATGCGTCCTAGAGCGAAAAGGACGATAATTCGTGACCACCCTCAAAAAATTGAAAAATCCACCCAAAACCTAAAAAAATTGAAATTTTTATATGAAAAACTTGTTTTGGCCATATCTCCTTAAATATGCGTCCTAGAGCGAAAAGGACGATAATTCGTGACCACCCTCAAAAAATTGAAAAATCCACCCAAAACCTAAAAAAATTGAAATTTTTATATGAAGAACTTCTTTTGGCCATATCTCCTTAAATATGCGTCCTAGAGCGAAAAGGACGATAATTCGTGATCACCCTCAAAAAATTGAAAAATCCACCCAATACCTAAAAAAATTGAAATTTTTATATGAAAAACTTCTTTTGGCCATATCTCCTTAAATATGCGTCCTAGAGCGAAAAGGACGATAATTCGTGACCACCATCAAAAAATTGAAAAATCCACCCAAAACCTAAAAAAATTGAAATTTTTATATGAAAAACTTCTTTTGGCCATATCTCCTTAAATATGCGTCCTAGAGCGAAAAGGACGATAATTCGTGACCACCGTCAAAAAATTGAAAAATCCACCCAAAACCTAAAAAAATTGAAATTTTTATATGAAAAACTTCTTTTGGCCATATCTCCTTAAATATGCGTCCTAGAGCGAAAAGGACGATAATTCGTGACCACCCTCAAAAAATTGAAAAATCCACCCAAAACCTAAAAAAATTGAAATTTTTATATGAAAAACTTCTTTTGGCCATATCTCCTTAAATATGCGTCCTAGAGCGAAAAGGACGATAATTCGTGACCACCATCAAAAAAATGAAAAATCCACCCAAAACCTAAAAAAATTGAAATTTTTATATGAAAAACTTCTTTTGGCCATATCTCCTTAAATATGCGTCCTAGAGCGAAAAGGACGATAATTCGTCCACCCTCAAAAAATTGAAAAATCCACCCAAAACCTAAAAAAATTGAAATTTTTATATGAAAAACTTGTTTTGGCCATATCTCCTTAAATATGCGTCATAGAGCGAAAAGGACGATAATTCGTGACCACCATCAAAAAAATGAAAAATCCACCCAAAACCTAAAAAAATTGAAATTTTTATATGAAAAACTTCTTTTGGCCATATCTCCTGAACTAAGCGTCCTAGAGCGAAAAGGACGATAATTCGTGACCACCCTCAAAAAATTGAAAAATCCACCCAAAACCTAAAAAAATTGAAATTTTTATATGAAAAACTTCTTTTGGCCATATCTCCTTAAATATGCGTCCTAGAGCGAAAAGGACGATAATTCGTGACCACCCTCAAAAAATTGAAAAATCCACCCAAAACCTAAAAAAATTTAAATTTTTATATGAAGAACTTCTTTTGGCCATATCTCCTTAAATATGCGTCCTAGAGCGAAAAGGACGATAATTCGTGATCACCCTCAAAAAATTGAAAAATCCACATAATACCTAAAAAAATTGAAATTTTTATATGAAAAACTTCTTTTGGCCATATCTCCTTAAATATGCGTCCTAGAGCGAAAAGGACGATAATTCGTGACCACCGTCAAAAAATTGAAAAATCCACCCAAAACCTAAAAAAATTGAAATTTTTATATGAAAAACTTGTTTTGGCCATATCTCCTTAAATATGCGTCCTAGAGCGAAAAGGACGATAATTCGTGACCACCCTCAAAAAATTGAAAAATCCACCCAAAACCTAAAAAAATTGAAATTTTTATATGAAGAACTTCTTTTGGCCATATCTCCTTAAATATGCGTCCTAGAGCGAAAAGGACGATAATTCGTGACCACCCTCAAAAAATTGAAAAATCCACCCAAAACCTAAAAAAATTGAAATTTTTATATGAAGAACTTCTTTTGGCCATATCTCCTTAAATATGCGTCCTAGAGCGAAAAGGACGATAATTCGTGATCACCCTCAAAAAATTGAAAAATCCACCCAATACCAAAAAAAATTGAAATTTTTATATGAAAAACTTCTTTTGGCCATATCTCCTTAAATATGCGTCCTAGAGCGAAAAGGACGATAATTCGTGACCACCCTCAAAAAATTGAAAAATCCACCCAAAACCTAAAAAAATTGAAATTTTTATATGAAAAACTTCTTTTGGCCATATCTCCTTAAATATGCGTCCTAGAGCGAAAAGGACGATAATTCGTGACCACCCTCAAAAAATTGAAAAATCCACCCAAAACCTAAAAAAATTGAAATTTTTATATGAAAAACTTCTTTTGGCCATATCTCCTTAAATATGCGTCCTAGAGCGAAAAGGACGATAATTCGTGACCACCCTCAAAAAATTGAAAAATCCACCCAAAACCTAAAAAAATTGAAATTTTTATATGAAAAACTTGTTTTGGCCATATCTCCTTAAATATGCGTCCTAGAGCGAAAAGGACGATAATTCGTGACCACCCTCAAAAAATTGAAAAATCCACCCAAAACTTAAAAAAATTGAAATTTTTATATGAAGAACTTCTTTTGGCCATATCTCCTTAAATATGCGTCCCAGAGCGAAAAGGACGATAATTCGTGATCACCCTCAAAAAATTGAAAAATCCACCCAATACCTAAAAAAATTGAAATTTTTATATGAAAAACTTCTTTTGGCCATATCTCCTTAAATATGCGTCCTAGAGCGAAAAGGACGATAATTCGTGACCACCATCAAAAAATTGAAAAATCCACCCAAAACCTAAAAAAATTGAAATTTTTATATGAAAAACTTCTTTTGGCCATATCTCCTTAAATATGCGTCCTAGAGCGAAAAGGACGATAATTCGTGACCACCGTCAAAAAATTGAAAAATCCACCCAAAACCTAAAAAAATTGAAATTTTTATATGAAAAACTTCTTTTGGCCATATCTCCTTAAATATGCGTCCTAGAGCGAAATTCGTGACCACCCTCAAAAAATTGAAAAATCCACCCAAAACCTAAAAAAATTGAAATTTTTATATGAAAAACTTCTTTTGGAAAATCCACCCAAAACCTAAAAAAATTGAAATTTTTATATGAAAAACTTGTTTTGGCCATATCTCCTTAAATATGCGTCCTAGAGCGAAAAGGACGATAATTCGTGACCACCCTCAAAAAATTGAAAAATCCACCCAAAACCTAAAAAAATTGAAATTTTTATATGAAAAACTTCTTTTGGCCATATCTCCTTAAATATGCGTCCTAGAGCGAAAAGGACGATAATTCGTGACCACCCTCAAAAAATTGAAAAATCCACCCAAAACCTAAAAAAATTGAAATTTTTATATGAAAAACTTCTTTTGGCCATATCTCCTTAAATATGCGTCCTAGAGCGAAAAGGACGATAATTCGTGACCACCCTCAAAAAATTGAAAAATCCACCCAAAACCTAAAAAAATTGAAATTTTTATATGAAAAACTTCTTTTGGCCATATCTCCTTAAATATGCGTCCTAGAGCGAAAAGGACGATAATTCGTGACCACCCTCAAAAAATTGAAAAATCCACCCAAAACCTAAAAAAATTGAAATTTTTATATGAAAAACTTCTTTTGGCCATATCTCCTGAACTAAGCGTCATAGAGCGAAAAGGACGATAATTCGTGACCACCATCAAAAAAATGAAAAATCCACCCAAAACCTAAAAAAATTGAAATTTTTATATGAAAAACTTCTTTTGGCCATATCTCCTTAAATATGCGTCCTAGAGCGAAAAGGACGATAATTCGTGACCACCATCAAAAAATTGAAAAATCCACCCAAAACCTAAAAAAATTGAAATGTTTATATGAAAAACTTCTTTTGGCCATATCTCCTTAAATATGCGTCCTAGAGCGAAAAGGACGATAATTCGTGACCACCATCAAAAAATTGAAAAATCCACCCAAAACCTAAAAAAATTGAAATTTTTATATGAAAAACTTCTTTTGGCCATATCTCCTGAACTAAGCGTCCTAGAGCGAAAAGGACGATAATTCGTGACCACCCTCAAAAAATTGAAAAATCCACCCAAAACCTAAAAAAATTGAAATTTTTATATGAAAAACTTCTTTTGGCCATATCTCCTTAAATATGCGTCCTAGAGCGAAAAGGACGATAATTCGTGACCACCCTCAAAAAATTGAAAAATCCACCCAAAACCTAAAAAAAATTGAAATTTTTATATGAAGAACTTCTTTTGGCCATATCTCCTTAAATATGCGTCCTAGAGCGAAAAGGACGATAATTCGTGATCACCCTCAAAAAATTGAAAAATCCACCCAATACCTAAAAAAATTGAAATTTTTATATGAAAAACTTCTTTTGGCCATATCTCCTTAAATATGCGTCCTAGAGCGAAAAGGACGATAATTCGTGACCACCGTCAAAAAATTGAAAAATCCACCCAAAACCTAAAATAATTGAAATTTTTATATGAAAAACTTGTTTTGGCCATATCTCCTTAAATATGCGTCCTAGAGCGAAAAGGACGATAATTCGTGACCACCCTCAAAAAATTGAAAAATCCACCCAAAACCTAAAAAAATTGAAATTTTTATATGAAGAACTTCTTTTGGCCATATCTCCTTAAATATGCGTCCTAGAGCGAAAAGGACGATAATTCGTGATCACCCTCAAAAAATTGAAAAATCCACCCAATACCTAAAAAAATTGAAATTTTTATATGAAAAACTTCTTTTGGCCATATCTCCTTAAATATGCGTCCTAGAGCGAAAAGGACGATAATTCGTGACCACCATCAAAAAATTGAAAAATCCACCCAAAACCTAAAAAAATTGAAATTTTTATATGAAAAACTTCTTTTGGCCATATCTCCTTAAATATGCGTCCTAGAGCGAAAAGGACGATAATTCGTGACCACCGTCAAAAAATTGAAAAATCCACCCAAAACCTAAAAAAATTGAAATTTTTATATGAAAAACTTCTTTTGGCCATATCTCCTTAAATATGCGTCCTAGAGCGAAAAGGACGATAATTCGTGACCACCCTCAAAAAATTGAAAAATCCACCCAAAACCTAAAAAAATTGAAATTTTTATATGAAAAACTTGTTTTGGCCATATCTCCTTAAATATGCGTCCTAGAGCGAAAAGGACGATAATTCGTGACCACCATCAAAAAAATGAAAAATCCACCCAAAACCTAAAAAAATTGAAATTTTTATATGAAAAACTTCTTTTGGCCATATCTCCTTAAATATGCGTCCTAGAGCGAAAAGGACGATAATTCGTCCACCCTCAAAAAATTGAAAAATCCACCCAAAACCTAAAAAAATTTAAATTTTTATATGAAAAACTTGTTTTGGCCATATCTCCTTAAATATGCGTCATAGAGCAAAAAGGACGATAATTCGTGACCACCATCAAAAAAATGAAAAATCCACCCAAAACCTAAAAAAATTGAAATTTTTATATGAAAAACTTCTTTTGGCCATATCTCCTGAACTAAGCGTCCTAGAGCGAAAAGGACGATAATTCGTGGCCACCCTCAAAAAATTGAAAAATCCACCCAAAACCTAAAAAAATTGAAATTTTTATATGAAAAACTTCTTTTGGCCATATCTCCTTAAATATGCGTCCTAGAGCGAAAAAGACGATAATTCGTGACCACCCTCAAAAAATTGAAAAATCCACCCAAAACCTAAAAAAATTTAAATTTTTATATGAAAAACTTCTTTTGGCCATATCTCCTTAAATATGCGTCCTAGAGCGAAAAGGACGATAATTCGTGATCACCCTCAAAAAATTGAAAAATCCACATAATACCTAAAAAAATTGAAATTTTTATATGAAAAACTTCTTTTGGCCATATCTCCTTAAATATGCGTCCTAGAGCGAAAAGGACGATAATTCGTGACCACCGTCAAAAAATTGAAAAATCCACCAAAAACCTAAAAAAATTGAAATTTTTATATGAAAAACTTCTTTTGGCCATATCTCCTAAACTAAGAGTCCTAGAGCGAAAAGGACGATAATTCGTGACCACCCTCAAAAAATTGAAAAATCCACCCAATACCAAAAAAAATTGAAATTTTTATATGAAAAACTTCTTTTGGCCATATCTCCTTAAATATGCGTCCTAGAGCGAAAAGGACGATAATTCGTGACCACCGTCAAAAAATTGAAAAATCCACCAAAAACCTAAAAAAATTGAAATTTTTATATGAAAAACTTCTTTTGGCCATATCTCCTAAACTAAGAGTCCTAGAGCGAAAAGGACGATAATTCGTGACCACCCTCAAAAAATTGAAAAATCCACCCAATACCAAAAAAAATTGAAATTTTTATATGAAAAACTTCTTTTGGCCATATCTCCTTAAATATGCGTCCTAGAGCGAAAAGGACGATAATTCGTGACCACCCTCAAAAAATTGAAAAATCCACCCAAAACCTAAAAAAATTGAAATTTTTATATGAAAAACTTCTTTTGGCCATATCTCCTTAAATATGCGTCATAGAGCGAAAAGGACGATAATTCGTGACCACCGTCAAAAAATTGAAAAATCCACCCAAAACCTAAAAAAATTGAAATTTTTATATGAAAAACTTCTTTTGGCCATATCTCCTTAAATATGCGTCCTAGAGCGAAAAGGACGATAATTCGTGACCACCCTCAAAAAATTGAAAAATCCACCCAAAACCTAAAAAAATTGAAATTTTTATATGAAAAACTTCTTTTGGCCATATCTCCTTAAATATGCGTCCTAGAGCGAAAAGGACGATAATTCGTGACCACCATCAAAAAATTGAAAAATCCACCCAAAACCTAAAAAAATTGAAATTTTTATATGAAAAACTTCTTTTGGCTATATCTCCTGAACTAAGCGTCCTAGAGCGAAAAGGACGATAATTCGTGACCACCCTCAAAAAATTGAAAAATCCACCCAAAACCTAAAAAAATTGAAATTTTTATATGAAAAACTTCTTTTGGCCATATCTCCTTAAATATGCGTCCTAGAGCGAAAAGGACGATAATTCGTGACCACCCTCAAAAAATTGAAAAATCCACCCAAAACCTAAAAAAATTGAAATTTTTATATGAAAAACTTCTTTTGGCCATATCTCCTGAACTAAGCGTCATAGAGCGAAAAGGACGATAATTCGTGACCACCATCAAAAAAATGAAAAATCCACCCAAAACCTAAAAAAATTGAAATTTTTATATGAAAAACTTCTTTTGGCCATATCTCCTTAAATATGCGTCCTAGAGCGAAAAGGACGATAATTCGTGACCACCATCAAAAAATTGAAAAATCCACCCAAAACCTAAAAAAATTGAAATTTTTATATGAAAAACTTGTTTTGGCCATATCTCCTTAAATATGCGTCCTAGAGCGAAAAGGACGATAATTCGTGACCACCCTCAAAAAATTGAAAAATCCACCCAAAACCTAAAAAAATTGAAATTTTTATATGAAGAACTTCTTTTGGCCATATCTCCTTAAATATGCGTCCTAGAGCGAAAAGGACGATAATTCGTGACCACCCTCAAAAAATTGAAAAATCCACCCAAAACCTAAAAAAATTGAAATTTTTATATGAAGAACTTCTTTTGGCCATATCTCCTTAAATATGCGTCCTAGAGCGAAAAGGACGATAATTCGTGATCACCCTCAAAAAATTGAAAAATCCACCCAATACCAAAAAAAAATTGAAATTTTTATATGAAAAACTTCTTTTGGCCATATCTCCTTAAATATGCGTCCTAGAGCGAAAAGGACGATAATTCGTGACCACCCTCAAAAAATTGAAAAATCCACCCAAAACCTAAAAAAATTGAAATTTTTATATGAAAAACTTCTTTTGGCCATATCTCCTTAAATATGCGTCCTAGAGCGAAAAGGACGATAATTCGTGACCACCGTCAAAAAATTGAAAAATCCACCCAAAACCTAAAAAAATTGAAATTTTTATATGAAAAACTTCTTTTGGCCATATCTCCTTAAATATGCGTCCTAGAGCGAAAAGGACGATAATTCGTGACCACCCTCAAAAAATTGAAAAATCCACCCAAAACCTAAAAAAATTGAAATTTTTATATGAAAAACTTGTTTTGGCCATATCTCCTTAAATATGCGTCCTAGAGCGAAAAGGACGATAATTCGTGACCACCCTCAAAAAATTGAAAAATCCACCCAAAACTTAAAAAAATTGAAATTTTTATATGAAGAACTTCTTTTGGCCATATCTCCTTAAATATGCGTCCCAGAGCGAAAAGGACGATAATTCGTGATCACCCTCAAAAAATTGAAAAATCCACCCAATACCTAAAAAAATTGAAATTTTTATATGAAAAACTTCTTTTGGCCATATCTCCTTAAATATGCGTCCTAGAGCGAAAAGGACGATAATTCGTGACCACCATCAAAAAATTGAAAAATCCACCCAAAACCTAAAAAAATTGAAATTTTTATATGAAAAACTTCTTTTGGCCATATCTCCTTAAATATGCGTCCTAGAGCGAAAAGGACGATAATTCGTGACCACCGTCAAAAAATTGAAAAATCCACCCAAAATTGAAATGTTTATATGAAAAACTTCTTTTGGCCATATCTCCTTAAATATGCGTCCTAGAGCGAAAAGGACGATAATTCGTGACCACCATCAAAAAATTGAAAAATCCACCCAAAACCTAAAAAAATTGAAATTTTTATATGAAAAACTTCTTTTGGCCATATCTCCTGAACTAAGCGTCCTAGAGCGAAAAGGACGATAATTCGTGACCACCCTCAAAAAATTGAAAAATCCACCCAAAACCTAAAAAAATTGAAATTTTTATATGAAAAACTTCTTTTGGCCATATCTCCTTAAATATGCGTCCTAGAGCGAAAAGGACGATAATTCGTGACCACCCTCAAAAAATTGAAAAATCCACCCAAAACCTAAAAAAATTGAAATTTTTATATGAAGAACTTCTTTTGGCCATATCTCCTTAAATATGCGTCCTAGAGCGAAAAGGACGATAATTCGTGATCACCCTCAAAAAATTGAAAAATCCACCCAATACCTAAAAAAATTGAAATTTTTATATGAAAAACTTCTTTTGGCCATATCTCCTTAAATATGCGTCCTAGAGCGAAAAGGACGATAATTCGTGACCACCGTCAAAAAATTGAAAAATCCACCCAAAACCTAAAATAATTGAAATTTTTATATGAAAAACTTGTTTTGGCCATATCTCCTTAAATATGCGTCCTAGAGCGAAAAGGACGATAATTCGTGACCACCCTCAAAAAATTGAAAAATCCACCCAAAACCTAAAAAAATTGAAATTTTTATATGAAGAACTTCTTTTGGCCATATCTCCTTAAATATGCGTCCTAGAGCGAAAAGGACGATAATTCGTGATCACCCTCAAAAAATTGAAAAATCCACCCAATACCTAAAAAAATTGAAATTTTTATATGAAAAACTTCTTTTGGCCATATCTCCTTAAATATGCGTCCTAGAGCGAAAAGGACGATAATTCGTGACCACCATCAAAAAATTGAAAAATCCACCCAAAACCTAAAAAAATTGAAATTTTTATATGAAAAACTTCTTTTGGCCATATCTCCTTAAATATGCGTCCTAGAGCGAAAAGGACGATAATTCGTGACCACCCTCAAAAAATTGAAAAATCCACCCAAAACCTAAAAAAATTGAAATTTTTATATGAAAAACTTCTTTTGGCCATATCTCCTTAAATATGCGTCCTAGAGCGAAAAGGACGATAATTCGTGACCACCCTCAAAAAATTGAAAAATCCACCCAAAACCTAAAAAAATTTAAATTTTTATATGAAGAACTTCTTTTGGCCATATCTCCTTAAATATGCGTCCTAGAGCGAAAAGGACGATAATTCGTGACCATCCTCAAAAAATTGAAAAATCCACCCAAAACCTAAAAAAATTGAAATTTTTATATGAAGAACTTCTTTTGGCCATATCTCCTTAAATATGCGTCCTAGAGCGAAAAGGACGATAATTCGTGACCACCCTCAAAAAATTGAAAAATCCACCCAAAACCTAAAAAAATTGAAATTTTTATATGAAGAACTTCTTTTGGCCATATCTCCTTAAATATGCGTCCTAGAGCGAAAAGGACGATAATTCGTGATCACCCTCAAAAAATTGAAAAATCCACCCAATACCAAAAAAAATTGAAATTTTTATATGAAAAACTTCTTTTGGCCATATCTCCTTAAATATGCGTCCTAGAGCGAAAAGGACGATAATTCGTGACCACCCTCAAAAAATTGAAAAATCCACCCAAAACCTAAAAAAATTGAAATTTTTATATGAAAAACTTCTTTTGGCCATATCTCCTTAAATATGCGTCATAGAGCGAAAAGGACGATAATTCGTGACCACCGTCAAAAAATTGAAAAATCCACCCAAAACCTAAAAAAATTGAAATTTTTATATGAAAAACTTCTTTTGGCCATATCTTCTTAAATATGCGTCCTAGAGCGAAAAGGACGATAATTCGTGACCACCCTCAAAAAATTGAAAAATCCACCCAAAACCTAAAAAAATTGAAATTTTTATATGAAGAACTTCTTTTGGCCATATCTCCTTAAATATGCGTCCTAGAGCGAAAAGGACGATAATTCGTGACCACCCTCAAAAAATTGAAAAATCCACCCAAAACCTAAAAAAATTGAAATTTTTATATGAAGAACTTCTTTTGGCCATATCTCCTTAAATATGCGTCCTAGAGCGAAAAGGACGATAATTCGTGATCACCCTCAAAAAATTGAAAAATCCACCCAATACCAAAAAAAATTGAAATTTTTATATGAAAAACTTCTTTTGGCCATATCTCCTTAAATATGCGTCCTTGAGCGAAAAGGACGATAATTCGTGACCACCCTCAAAAAATTGAAAAATCCACCCAAAACCTAAAAAAATTGAAATTTTTATATGAAAAACTTCTTTTGGCCATATCTCCTTAAATATGCGTCATAGAGCGAAAAGGACGATAATTCGTGACCACCCTCAAAAAATTGAAAAATCCACCCAAAACCTAAAAAAATTGAAATTTTTATATGAAAAACTTCTTTTGGCCATATCTTCTTAAATATGCGTCCTAGAGCGAAAAGGACGATAATTCGTGACCACCCTCAAAAAATTGAAAAATCCACCCAAAACCTAAAAAAATTGAAATTTTTATATGAAAAACTTCTTTTGGCCATATCTCCTTAAATATGCGTCCTAGAGCGAAAAGGACGATAATTCGTGACCACCATCAAAAAATTGAAAAATCCACCCAAAACCTAAAAAAATTGAAATTTTTATATGAAAAACTTCTTTTGGCCATATCTCCTGAACTAAGCGTCCTAGAGCGAAAAGGACGATAATTCGTGACCACCCTCAAAAAATTGAAAAATCCACCCAAAACCTAAAAAAATTGAAATTTTTATATGAAAAACTTCTTTTGGCCATATCTCCTTAAATATGCGTCCTAGAGCGAAAAGGACGATAATTCGTGACCACCCTCAAAAAATTGAAAAATCCACCCAAAACCTAAAAAAATTGAAATTTTTATATGAAAAACTTCTTTTGGCCATATCTCCTGAACTAAGCGTCATAGAGCGAAAAGGACGATAATTCGTGACCACCATCAAAAAAATGAAAAATCCACCCAAAACCTAAAAAAATTGAAATTTTTATATGAAAAACTTCTTTTGGCCATATCCATATCCTAGAGCGAAAAGGACGATAATTCGTGACCACCATCAAAAAATTGAAAAATCCACCCAAAACCTAAAAAAATTGAAATGTTTATATGAAAAACTTCTTTTGGCCATATCTCCTTAAATATGCGTCCTAGAGCGAAAAGGACGATAATTCGTGACCACCATCAAAAAATTGAAAAATCCACCCAAAACCTAAAAAAATTGAAATTTTTATATGAAAAACTTCTTTTGGCCATATCTCCTGAACTAAGCGTCCTAGAGCGAAAAGGACGATAATTCGTGACCACCCTCAAAAAATTGAAAAATCCACCCAAAACCTAAAAAAATTGAAATTTTTATATGAAAAACTTCTTTTGGCCATATCTCCTTAAATATGCGTCCTAGAGCGAAAAGGACGATAATTCGTGACCACCCTCAAAAAATTGAAAAATCCACCCAAAACCTAAAAAAATTGAAATTTTTATATGAAGAACTTCTTTTGGCCATATCTCCTTAAATATGCGTCCTAGAGCGAAAAGGACGATAATTCGTGATCACCCTCAAAAAATTGAAAAATCCACCCAATACGTAAAAAAATTGAAATTTTTATATGAAAAACTTCTTTTGGCCATATCTCCTTAAATATGCGTCCTAGAGCGAAAAGGACGATAATTCGTGACCACCGTCAAAAAATTGAAAAATCCACCCAAAACCTAAAATAATTGAAATTTTTATATGAAAAACTTGTTTTGGCCATATCTCCTTAAATATGCGTCCTAGAGCGAAAAGGACGATAATTCGTGACCACCCTCAAAAAATTGAAAAATCCACCCAAAACCTAAAAAAATTGAAATTTTTATATGAAGAACTTCTTTTGGCCATATCTCCTTAAATATGCGTCCTAGAGCGAAAAGGACGATAATTCGTGATCACCCTCAAAAAATTGAAAAATCCACCCAATACCTAAAAAAATTGAAATTTTTATATGAAAAACTTCTTTTGGCCATATCTCCTTAAATATGCGTCCTAGAGCGAAAAGGACGATAATTCGTGACCACCATCAAAAAATTGAAAAATCCACCCAAAACCTAAAAAAATTGAAATTTTTATATGAAAAACTTCTTTTGGCCATATCTCCTTAAATATGCGTCCTAGAGCGAAAAGGACGATAATTCGTGACCACCATCAAAAAATTGAAAAATCCACCCAAAACCTAAAAAAATTGAAATTTTTATATGAAAAACTTCTTTTGGCCATATCTCCTTAAATATGCGTCCTAGAGCGAAAAGGACGATAATTCGTGACCACCGTCAAAAAATTGAAAAATCCACCCAAAACCTAAAAAAATTGAAATTTTTATATGAAAAACTTCTTTTGGCCATATCTCCTTAAATATGCGTCCTAGAGCGAAAAGGACGATAATTCGTGACCACCCTCAAAAAATTGAAAAATCCACCCAAAACCTAAAAAAATTGAAATTTTTATATGAAAAACTTCTTTTGGAAAATCCACCCAAAACCTAAAAAAATTGAAATTTTTATATGAAAAACTTGTTTTGGCCATATCTCCTTAAATATGCGTCCTAGAGCGAAAAGGACGATAATTCGTGACCACCCTCAAAAAATTGAAAAATCCACCCAAAACCTAAAAAAATTGAAATTTTTATATGAAAAACTTCTTTTGGCCATATCTCCTTAAATATGCGTCCTAGAGCGAAAAGGACGATAATTCGTGACCACCCTCAAAAAATTGAAAAATCCACCCAAAACCTAAAAAAATTGAAATTTTTATATGAAAAACTTCTTTTGGCCATATCTCCTTAAATATGCGTCCTAGAGCGAAAAGGACGATAATTCGTGACCACCCTCAAAAAATTGAAAAATCCACCCAAAACCTAAAAAAATTGAAATTTTTATATGAAAAACTTCTTTTGGCCATATCTCCTTAAATATGCGTCCTAGAGCGAAAAGGGCGATAATTCGTGACCACCCTCAAAAAATTGAAAAATCCACCCAAAACCTAAAAAAATTGAAATTTTTATATGAAAAACTTCTTTTGGCCATATCTCCTGAACTAAGCGTCATAGAGCGAAAAGGACGATAATTCGTGACCACCATCAAAAAAATGAAAAATCCACCCAAAACCTAAAAAAATTGAAATTTTTATATGAAAAACTTCTTTTGGCCATATCTCCTTAAATATGCGTCCTAGAGCGAAAAGGACGATAATTCGTGACCACCATCAAAAAATTGAAAAATCCACCCAAAACCTAAAAAAATTGAAATTTTTATATGAAAAACTTCTTTTGGCCATATCTCCTGAACTAAGCGTCCTAGAGCGAAAAGGACGATAATTCGTGACCACCCTCAAAAAATTGAAAAATCCACCCAAAACCTAAAAAAATTGAAATTTTTATATGAAAAACTTCTTTTGGCCATATCTCCTTAAATATGCGTCCTAGAGCGAAAAGGACGATAATTCGTGACCACCCTCAAAAAATTGAAAAATCCACCCAAAACCTAAAAAAATTGAAATTTTTATATGAAGAACTTCTTTTGGCCATATCTCCTTAAATATGCGTCCTAGAGCGAAAAGGACGATAATTCGTGATCACCCTCAAAAAATTGAAAAATCCACCCAATACCTAAAAAAATTGAAATTTTTATATGAAAAACTTCTTTTGGCCATATCTCCTTAAATATGCGTCCTAGAGCGAAAAGGACGATAATTCGTGACCACCGTCAAAAAATTGAAAAATCCACCCAAAACCTAAAATAATTGAAATTTTTATATGAAAAACTTGTTTTGGCCATATCTCCTTAAATATGCGTCCTAGAGCGAAAAGGACGATAATTCGTGACCACCCTCAAAAAATTGAAAAATCCACCCAAAACCTAAAAAAATTGAAATTTTTATATGAAGAACTTCTTTTTGCCATATCTCCTTAAATATGCGTCCTAGAGCGAAAAGGACGATAATTCGTGATCACCCTCAAAAAAATGAAAAATCCACCCAATACCTAAAAAAATTGAAATTTTTATATGAAAAACTTCTTTTGGCCATATCTCCTTAAATATGCGTCCTAGAGCGAAAAGGACGATAATTCGTGACCACCATCAAAAAATTGAAAAATCCACCCAAAACCTAAAAAAATTGAAATTTTTATATGAAAAACTTCTTTTGGCCAATCTCCTTAAATATGCGTCCTAGAGCGAAAAGGACGATAATTCGTGACCACCGTCAAAAAATTGAAAAATCCACCCAAAACCTAAAAAAATTGAAATTTTTATATGAAAAACTTCTTTTGGCCATATCTCCTTAAATATGCGTCCTAGAGCGAAAAGGACGATAATTCGTGACCACCATCAAAAAATTGAAAAATCCACCCAAAACCTAAAAAAATTGAAATTTTTATATGAAAAACTTCTTTTGGCCATATCTCCTTAAATATGCGTCCTAGAGCGAAAAGGACGATAATTCGTGACCACCATCAAAAAAATGAAAAATCCACCCAAAACCTAAAAAAATTGAAATTTTTATATGAAAAACTTCTTTTGGCCATATCTCCTTAAATATGCGTCCTAGAGCGAAAAGGACGATAATTCGTGACCACCCTCAAAAAATTGAAAAATCCACCCAAAACCTAAAAAAATTGAAATTTTTATATGAAAAACTTGTTTTGGCCATATCTCCTTAAATATGCGTCCTAGAGCGAAAAGGACGATAATTCGTGACCACCCTCAAAAAATTGAAAAATCCACCCAAAACTTAAAAAAATTGAAATTTTTATATGAAGAACTTCTTTTGGCCATATCTCCTTAAATATGCGTCCCAGAGCGAAAAGGACGATAATTCGTGATCACCCTCAAAAAATTGAAAAATCCACCCAATACCTAAAAAAATTGAAATTTTTATATGAAAAACTTCTTTTGGCCATATCTCCTTAAATATGCGTCCTAGAGCGAAAAGGACGATAATTCGTGACCACCCTCAAAAAATTGAGAAATCCACCCAAAACCTAAAAAAATTTAAATTTTTATATGAAAAACTTCTTTTGGCCATATCTCCTTAAATATGCGTCCTAGAGCGAAAAGGACGATAATTCGTGACCACCCTCAAAAAATTGAAAAATCCACCCAAAACTTAAAAAAATTGAAATTTTTATATGAAGAACTTCTTTTGGCCATATCTCCTTAAATATGCGTCCCAGAGCGAAAAGGACGATAATTCGTGATCACCCTCAAAAAATTGAAAAATCCACCCAATACCTAAAAAAATTGAAATTTTTATATGAAAAACTTCTTTTGGCCATATCTCCTTAAATATGCGTCCTAGAGCGAAAAGGACGATAATTCGTGACCACCGTCAAAAAATTGAAAAATCCACCCAAAACCTAAAAAAATTGAAATTTTTATATGAAAAACTTGTTTTGGCCATATCTCCTTAAATATGCGTCCTAGAGCGAAAAGGACGATAATTCGTGACCACCGTCAAAAAATTGAAAAATCCACCCAAAACCTAAAAAAATTGAAATTTTTATATGAAAAACTTCTTTTGGCCATATCTCCTTAAATATGCGTCCTAGAGCGAAAAGGACGATAATTCGTGACCACCCTCAAAAAATTGAAAAATCCACCCAAAACCTAAAAAAATTGAAATTTTTATATGAAAAACTTCTTTTGGAAAATCCACCCAAAACCTAAAAAAATTGAAATTTTTATATGAAGAACTTCTTTTGGCCATATCTCCTTAAATATGCGTCCTAGAGCGAAAAGGACGATAATTCGTGACCACCCTCAAAAAATTGAAAAATCCACCCAAAACCTAAAAAAATTGAAATTTTTATATGAAGAACTTCTTTTGGCCATATCTCCTTAAATATGCGTCCTAGAGCGAAAAGGACGATAATTCGTGATCACCCTCAAAAAATTGAAAAATCCACCCAATACCAAAAAAAATTGAAATTTTTATATGAAAAACTTCTTTTGGCCATATCTCCTTAAATATGCGTCCTAGAGCGAAAAGGACGATAATTCGTGACCACCCTCAAAAAATTGAAAAATCCACCCAAAACCTAAAAAAATTTAAATTTTTATATGAAGAACTTCTTTTGGCCATATCTCCTTATATATGCGTCCTAGAGCGAAAAGGACGATAATTCGTGATCACCCTCAAAAAATTGAAAAATCCACCCAATACCTAAAAAAATTGAAATTTTTATATGAAAAACTTCTTTTGGCCTTATCTCCTTAAATATGCGTCCTAGAGCGAAAAGGACGATAATTCGTGACCACCATCAAAAAATTGAAAAATCCACCCAAAACCTAAAAAAATTGAAATTTTTATATGAAAAACTTCTTTTGGCCATATCTCCTTAAATATGCGTCCTAGAGCGAAAAGGACGATAATTCGTGACCACCGTCAAAAAATTGAAAAATCCACCCAAAACCTAAAAAAATTGAAATTTTTATATGAAAAACTTCTTTTGGCCATATCTCCTTAAATATGCGTCCTAGAGCGAAAAGGACGATAATTCGTGATCACCCTCAAAAAATTGAAAAATCCACCCAAAACCTAAAAAATTGAAATTTTTATATGAAAAACTTCTTTTGGAAAATCCACCCAAAACCTAAAAAAATTGAAATTTTTATATGAAAAACTTGTTTTGGCCATATCTCCTTAAATATGCGTCCTAGAGCGAAAAGGACGATAATTCGTGACCACCCTCAAAAAATTGAAAAATCCACCCAAAACCTAAAAAAATTGAAATTTTTATATGAAAAACTTCTTTTGGCCATATCTCCTTAAATATGCGTCCTAGAGCGAAAAGGACGATAATTCGTGACCACCCTCAAAAAATTGAAAAATCCACCCAAAACCTAAAAAAATTGAAATTTTTATATGAAAAACTTCTTTTGGCCATATCTCCTTAAATATGCGTCCTAGAGCGAAAAGGACGATAATTCGTGACCACCCTCAAAAAATTGAAAAATCCACCCAAAACCTAAAAAAATTGAAATTTTTATATGAAAAACTTGTTTTGGCCATATTTCCTTAAATATGCGTCCTAGAGCGAAAAGGACGATAATTCGTGACCACCCTCAAAAAATTGAAAAATCCACCCAAAACCTAAAAAAATTGAAATTTTTATATGAAGAATTTCTTTTGGCCATATCTCCTTAAATTTGCGTCCTAGAGCGAAAAGGACGATAATTCGTGATCACCCTCAAAAAATTGAAAAATCCACCCAATACCTAAAAAAATTGAAATTTTTATATGAAAAACTTGTTTTGGCCATATCTCCTTAAATATGCGTCCTAGAGCGAAAAGGACGATAATTCGTGACCACCGTCAAAAAATTGAAAAATCCACCCAAAACCTAAAAAAATTGAAATTTTTATATGAAAAATCCACCCAAAACCTAAAAAAATTGAAATTTTTATATGAAAAACTTCTTTTGGCCATATCTCCTTAAATATGCGTCCTAGAGCGAAAAGGACGATAATTCGTGACCACCCTCAAAAAATTGAAAAATCCACCCAAAACCTAAAAAAATTGAAATTTTTATATGAAAAACTTCTTTTGGCCATATCTCCTTAAATATGCGTCCTAGAGCGAAAAGGACGATAATTCGTGACCACCCTCAAAAAATTGGCAAATCCACCCAAAACCTAAAAAAATTGAAATTTTTATATGAAAAACTTGTTTTGGCCATATTTCCTTAAATATGCGTCCTAGAGCGAAAAGGACGATAATTCGTGACCACCCTCAAAAAATTGAAAAATCCACCCAAAACCTAAAAAAATTGAAATTTTTATATGAAGAATTTCTTTTGGCCATATCTCCTTAAATTTGCGTCCTAGAGCGAAAAGGACGATAATTCGTGATCACCCTCAAAAAATTGAAAAATCCACCCAATACCTAAAAAAATTGAAATTTTTATATGAAAAACTTCTTTTGGCCATATCTCCTTAAATATGCGTCCTAGAGCGAAAAGGACGATAATTCGTGACCACCGTCAAAAAATTGAAAAATCCACCCAAAACCTAAAAAAATTGAAATTTTTATATGAAAAACTTGTTTTGGCCATATCTCCTTAAATATGCGTCCTAGAGCGAAAAGGACGATAATTCGTGACCACCCTCAAAAAATTGAAGAATCCACCCAAAACCTAAAAAATTGAAATTTTTATATGAAAAACTTGTTTTGGCCATATCTCCTTAAATATGCGTCCTAGAGCGAAAAGGACGATAATTCGTGACCACCCTCAAAAAATTGAAAAATCCACCCAAAACCTAAAAAAATTGAAATTTTTATATGAAAAACTTGTTTTGGCCATATCTCCTTAAATATGCGTCCTAGAGCGAAAAGGACGATAATTCGTGACCACCGTCAAAAAATTGAAAAATCCACCCAAAACCTAAAAAAATTGAAATTTTTATATGAAAAACTTGTTTTGGCCATATCTCCTTAAATATGCGTCCTAGAGCGAAAAGGACGATAATTCGTGACCACCCTCAAAAAATTGGAAAATCCACCCAAAACCTAAAAAAATTGAAATTATTACATGAAAAACTTCTTTTGGCCATATCTAACTAAGCGTCCTAGAGCGAAAAGGACGATAATTCGTGACCACCCTCAAAAAATTGAAAAATCCACCCAAAACCTAAAAAAATTGAAATTTTTATATGAAAAAATTCTTTTGGCCATATCTCCTTAAATATGCGCCCTAGAGCGAAAAGGACGATAATTCGTGACCACCCTCAAAAAATTGAAAAATCCACCCAATACCTAAAAAAATTGAAATTTTTATATGAAAAACTTCTTTTGGCCATATCTCCTTAAATATGTGTCCTAGAGCGAAAAGGACGATAATTCGTGACCACCGTCAAAAAATTGAAAAATCCACCCAAAACCTAAAAAAATTGAAATTTTTATATGAAAAACTTGTTTTGGCCATATCTCCTTAAATATGCGTCCTAGAGCGAAAAGGACGATAATTCGTGACCACCCTCAAAAAATTGAAAAATCCACCCAAAACCTAAAAAAATTGAAATTTTTATATGAAAATCTTCTTTTGGCCATATCTCCTTAAATATGCGTCCTAGAGCGAAAAGGACGATAATTCGTGATCACCCTCAAAAAATTGAAAAATCCACCCAATACCTAAAAAAATTGAAATTTTTATATGAAAAACTTCTTTTGGCCATATCTCCTTAAATATGCGTCCTAGAGCGAAAAGGACGATAATTCGTGACCACCCTCAAAAAATTGAGAAATCCACCCAAAACCTAAAAAAATTTAAATTTTTATATGAAAAACTTCTTTTGGCCATATCTCCTTAAATATGCGTCCTAGAGCGAAAAGGACGATAATTCGTGACCACCCTCAAAAAATTGAAAAATCCACCCAAAACTTAAAAAAATTGAAATTTTTATATGAAGAACTTCTTTTGGCCATATCTCCTTAAATATGCGTCCTAGAGCGAAAAGGACGATAATTCGTGATCACCCTCAAAAAATTGAAAAATCCACCCAATACCTAAAAAAATTGAAATTTTTATATGAAAAACTTCTTTTGGCCATATCTCCTTAAATATGCGTCCTAGAGCGAAAAGGACGATAATTCGTGACCACCGTCAAAAAATTGAAAAATCCACCCAAAACCTAAAAAAATTGAAATTTTTATATGAAAAACTTGGTTTGGCCATATCTCCTTAAATATGCGTCCTAGAGCGAAAAGGACGATAATTCGTGACCACCCTCAAAAAATTGAAAAATCCACCCAAAACCTAAAAAAATTGAAATTTTTATATGAAAAACTTCTTTTGGCCATATCTCCTTAAATATGCGTCCTAGAGCGAAAAGGACGATAATTCGTGACCACCCTCAAAAAATTGAAAAATCCACCCAAAACCTAAAAAAATTGAAATTTTTATATGAAGAACTTCTTTTGGCCATATCTCCTTAAATATGCGTCCTAGAGCGAAAAGGACGATAATTCGTGATCACCCTCAAAAAAATGAAAAATCCACCCAAAACCTAAAAAAATTGAAATTTTTATATGAAAAACTTCTTTTGGCCATATCTCCTTAAATATGCGTCCTAGAGCGAAAAGGACGATAATTCGTGATCACCCTCAAAAAAATGAAAAATCCACCCAAAACCTAAAAAAATTGAAATTTTTATATGAAAAACTTCTTTTGGCCATATCTCCTTAAATATGCGTCCTAGAGCGAAAAGGACGATAATTCGTGACCACCGTCAAAAAATTGAAAAATCCACCCAAAACCTAAAAAAATTGAAATTTTTATATGAAAAACTTGTTTTGGCCATATCTCCTTAAATATGCGTCCTAGAGCGAAAAGGACGATAATTCGTGACCACCCTCAAAAAATTGAAAAATCCACCCAAAACCTAAAAAAATTGAAATTTTTATATGAAAAACTTCTTTTGGCCATATCTCCTTAAATATGCGTCCTAGAGCGAAAAGGACGATAATTCGTGACCACCCTCAAAAAATTGAAAAATCTACCCAATACCTAAAAAAATTGAAATTTTTATATGAAAAACTTCTTTTGGCCATATCTCCTTAAATATGCGTCCTAGAGCGAAAAGGACGATAATTCGTGATCACCCTCAAAAAAATGAAAAATCCACCCAAAACCTAAAAAAATTGAAATTTTTATATGAAAAACTTCTTTTGGCCATATCTCCTTAAATATGCGTCCTAGAGCGAAAAGGACGATAATTCGTGATCACCCTCAAAAAAATGAAAAATCCACCCAAAACCTAAAAAAATTGAAATTTTTATATGAAAAACTTGTTTTGGCCATATCTCCTTAAATATGCGTCCTAGAGCGAAAAGGACGATAATTCGTGACCACCCTCAAAAAATTGAAAAATCCACCCAAAACCTAAAAAAATTGAAATTATTACATGAAAAACTTCTTTTGGCCATATCTAACTAAGCGTCCTAGAGCGAAAAGGACGATAATTCGTGACCACCCTCAAAAAATTGAAAAATCCACCCAAAACCTAAAAAAATTGAAATTTTTATATGAAAAACTTGTTTTGGCCATATCTCCTTAAATATGCGTCCTAGAGCGAAAAGGACGATAATTCGTGACCACCCTCAAAAAATTGAAAAATCCACCCAAAACCTAAAAAAATTGAAATTTTTATATGAAAAACTTGTTTTGGCCATATCTCCTTAAATATGCGTCCTAGAGCGAAAAGGACGATAATTCGCGACCACCCTCAAAAAATTGAAAAATCCACCCAAAACCTAAAAAAATTGAAATTTTTATATGAAAAACTTCTTTTGGCCATATCTCCTTAAATATGCGTCCTAGAGCGAAAAGGACGATAATTCGTCCACCCTCAAAAAATTGAAAAATCCACCCAAAACCTAAAAAAATTGAAATTTTTATATGAAAAACTTCTTTTGGCCATATCTCCTGAACTAAGCGTCATAGAGCGAAAAGGACGATAATTCGTGACCACCATCAAAAAAATGAAAAATCCACCCAAAACCTAAAAAAATTGAAATTTTTATATGAAAAACTTCTTTTGGCCATATCTCCTTAAATATGCGTCCTAGAGCGAAAAGGACGATAATTCGTGACCACCCTCAAAAAATTGAAAAATCCACCCAAAACCTAAAAAAATTGAAATGTTTATATGAAAAACTTCTTTTGGCCATATCTCCTTAAATATGCGTCCTAGAGCGAAAAGGACGATAATTCGTGACCACCATCAAAAAATTGAAAAATCCACCCAAAACCTAAAAAAATTGAAATTTTTATATGAAAAACTTCTTTTGGCCATATCTCCTGAACTAAGCGTCCTAGAGCGAAAAGGACGATAATTCGTGACCACCCTCAAAAAATTGAAAAATCCACCCAAAACCTAAAAAAATTGAAATTTTTATATGAAAAACTTCTTTTGGCCATATCTCCTTAAATATGCGTCCTAGAGCGAAAAGGACGATAATTCGTGACCACCCTCAAAAAATTGAAAAATCCACCCAAAACCTAAAAAAATTGAAATTTTTATATGAAGAACTTCTTTTGGCCATATCTCCTTAAATATGCGTCCTAGAGCGAAAAGGACGATAATTCGTGATCACCCTCAAAAAATTGAAAAATCCATCCAATACCTAAAAAAATTGAAATTTTTATATGAAAAACTTGTTTTGGCCATATCTCCTTAAATATGCGTCCTAGAGCGAAAAGGACGATAATTCGTGACCACCGTCAAAAAATTGAAAAATCCACCCAAAACCTAAAAAAATTGAAATTTTTATATGAAAAACTTCTTTTGGCCATATCTCCTTAAATATGCGTCCTAGAGCGAAAAGGACGATAATTCGTGACCACCCTCAAAAAATTGAGAAATCCACCCAAAACGTCCTAGAGCGAAAAGGACGATAATTCGTGACCACCCTCAAAAAAAATTGAAATTTTTATATGAAAAACTTCTTTTGGCCATATCTCCTTAAATATGCGTCCTAGAGCGAAAAGGACGATAATTCGTGACCACCCTCAAAAAATTGAAAAATCCACCCAAAACCTAAAAAAATTGAAATTTTTATATGAAAAACTTGTTTTGGCCATATCTCCTTAAATATGCGTCCTAGAGCGAAAAGGACGATAATTCGTGACCACCGTCAAAAAATTGAAAAATCCACCCAAAACCTAAAAAAATTGAAATTTTTATATGAAAAACTTGTTTTGGCCATATCTAACTAAGCGTCCTAGAGCGAAAAGGACGATAATTCGTGACCACCCTCAAAAAAAATTGAAATTTTTATATGAAAAACTTCTTTTGGCCATATCTCCTTAAATATGCGTCCTAGAGCGAAAAGGACGATAATTCGTGACCACCCTCAAAAAATTGAAAAATCCACCCAAAACCTAAAAAAATTGAAATTATTACATGAAAAACTTCTTTTGGCCATATCTAACTAAGCGTCCTAGAGCGAAAAGGACGATAATTCGTGACCACCCTCAAAAAATTGAAAAATCCACCCAAAACCTAAAAAAATTGAAATTTTTATATGAAAAACTTCTTTTGGCCATATCTCCTTAAATATGCGTCCTAGAGCGAAAAGGACGATAATTCGTGACCACCATCAAAAAATTGAAAAATCCACCCAAAACCTAAAAAAATTGAAATTTTTATATGAAAAACTTGTTTTGGCCATATCTCCTGAAATTTTTATATGAAAAACTTCTTTTGGCCATATCTCCTTAAATATGCGTCCTAGAGCGAAAAGGACGATAATTCGTGACTACCGTCAAAAAATTGAAAAATCCACCCAAAACCTAAAAAAATTGAAATTTTTATATGAAAAACTTCTTTTGGCCATATCTCCTTAAATATGCGTCCTAGAGCGAAAAGGACGATAATTCGTGATCACCCTCAAAAAATTGAAAAATCCACCCAATACCTAAAAAAATTGAAATTTTTATATGAAAAACTTCTTTTGGCCATATCTCCTTAAATATGCGTCCTAGAGCGAAAAGGACGATAATTCGTGACCACCCTCAAAAAATTGAAAAATCCACCCAAAACGTCCTAGAGCGAAAAGGACGATAATTCGTGACCACCCTCAAAAAATTGAAAAATCCACCCAAAACTTAAAAAAATTGAAATTTTTATATGAAGAACTTCTTTTGGCCATATCTCCTTAAATATGCGTCCTAGAGCGAAACGGACGATAATTCGTGACCACCCTCAAAAAATTGAAAAATCCACCCAATACCTAAAAAAATTGAAATTTTTATATGAAAAACTTCTTTTGGCCATATCTCCTTAAATATGCGTCCTAGAGCGAAAAGGACGATAATTCGTGACCACCCTCAAAAAATTGAAAAATCCACCCAAAACCTAAAAAAATTGAAATTTTTATATGAAAAACTTGTTTTGGCCATATCTCCTTAAATATGCGTCCTAGAGCGATAGGACGATAATTCGTGACCACCCTCAAAAAATTGAAAAATCCACCCAAAACCTAAAAAAATTGAAATTTTTATATGAAAAACTTCTTTTGGCCATATCTCCTTAAATATGCGTCCTAGAGCGAAAAGGACGATAATTCGTGACCACCGTCAAAAAATTGAAAAATCCACCCAAAACCTAAAAAAATTGAAATTTTTATATGAAAAACTTGTTTTGGCCATATCTCCTTAAATATGCGTCCTAGAGCGAAAAGGACGATAATTCGTGACCACCCTCAAAAAATTGAAAAATCCACCCAAAACCTAAAAAAATTGAAATTTTTATATGAAGAACTTCTTTTGGCCATATCTCCTTAAATATGCGTCCTAGAGCGAAAAGGACGATAATTCGTGATCACCCTCAAAAAATTGAAAAATCCACCCAATACCTAAAAAAATTGAAATTTTTATATGAAAAACTTCTTTTGGCCATATCTCCTTAAATATGCGTCCTAGAGCGAAAAGGACGATAATTCGTGACCACCGTCAAAAAATTGAAAAATCCACCCAAAACCTAAAAAAATTGAAATTTTTATATGAAAAACTTGTTTTGGCCATATCTCCTTAAATATGCGTCCTAGAGCGAAAAGGACGATAATTCGTGACCACCCTCAAAAAATTTAAAAATCCACCCAAAACCTAAAAAAAATGAAATTTTTATATGAAAAACTTCTTTTGGCCATATCTCCTTAAATATGCGTCCTAGAGCGAAAAGGACGATAATTCGTGACCACCGTCAAAAAATTGAAAAATCCACCCAAAACCTAAAAAAATTGAAATTTTTATATGAAAAACTTCTTTTGGCCATATCTCCTTAAATATGCGTCCTAGAGCGAAAAGGACGATAATTCGTGACCACCATCAAAAAAATGAAAAATCCACCCAAAACCTAAAAAAATTGAAATTTTTATATGAAAAACTTCTTTTGGCCATATCTCCTGAACTAAGCGTCCTAGAGCGAAAAGGATGATAATTCGTGACCACCCTCAAAAAATTGAAAAATCCACCCAAAACCTAAAAAAATTGAAATTTTTATATGAAAAACTTCTTTTGGCCATATCTCCTTAAATATGCGTCCTAGAGCGAAAAGGACGATAATTCGTGACCACCCTCAAAAAATTGAAAAATCCACCCAAAACCTAAAAAAATTGAAATTTTTATATGAAGAACTTCTTTTGGCCATATCTCCTTAAATATGCGTCCTAGAGCGAAAAGGACGATAATTCGTGATCACCCTCAAAAAATTGAAAAATCCATCCAATACCTAAAAAAATTGAAATTTTTATATGAAAAACTTCTTTTGGCCATATCTCCTTAAATATGCGTCCTAGAGCGAAAAGGACGATAATTCGTGACCACCCTCAAAAAATTGAAAAATCCACCCAAAACCTAAAAAAATTGAAATTTTTATATGAAAAACTTCTTTTGGCCATATCTCCTTAAATATGCGTCCTAGAGCGAAAAGGACGATAATTCGTGACCACCCTCAAAAAATTGAAAAATCCACCCAAAACTTAAAAAAATTGAAATTTTTATATGAAGAACTTATTTTGGCCATATCTCCTTAAATATGCGTCCTAGAGCGAAAAGGACGATAATTCGTGACCACCGTCAAAAAATTGAAAAATCCACCCAAAACCTAAAAAAATTGAAATTTTTATATGAAAAACTTCTTTTGGCCATATCTCCTTAAATATGGGTCCTAGAGCGAAAAGGACGATAATTCGTGACCACCCTCAAAAAATTTAAAAATCCACCCAAAACCTAAAAAAAATGAAATTTTTATATGAAAAACTTCTTTTGGCCATATCTCCTTAAATATGCGTCCTAGAGCGAAAAGGACGATAATTCGTGACCACCGTCAAAAAATTGAAAAATCCACCCAAAACCTAAAAAAATTGAAATTTTTATATGAAAAACTTCTTTTGGCCATATCTCCTTAAATATGCGTCCTAGAGCGAAAAGGACGATAATTCGTGACCACCATCAAAAAAATGAAAATTCCACCCAAAACCTTAAAAAATTGAAATTATTAAATGAAAAACTTCTTTTGGCCATATCTAACTAAGCGTCCTAGAGCGAAAAGGACGATAATTCGTGACCACCCTCAAAAAATTGAAAAATCCACCCAAAACCTAAAAAAATTGAAATTTTTATATGAAAAACTTCTTTTGGCCATATCTCCTTAAATATGCGTCCTAGAGCGAAAAGGACGATAATTCGTGACCACCATCAAAAAAATGAAAAATCCACCCAAAACCTAAAAAAATTGAAATTTTTATATGAAAAACCTCTTTTGGCCATATCTCCTTAAATATGCGTCCTAGAGCAAAAAGGACGATAATTCGTGACCACCCTCAAAAAATTGAAAAATCCACCCAAAACCTAAAAAAATTGAAATTTTTATATGAAAAACTTGTTTTGGCCATATCTCCTTAAATATGCGTCCTAGAGCGAAAAGGACGATAATTCGTGACCACCATCAAAAAATTGAAAAATCCACCCAAAACCTAAAAAAATTGAAATTTTTATATGAAAAACTTCTTTTGGCCATATCTCCTGAACTAAGCGTCCTAGAGCGAAAAGGACGATAATTCGTGACCACCCTCAAAAAATTGAAAAATCCACCCAAAACCTAAAAAAAATGAAATTTTTATATGAAAAACTTCTTTTGGCCATATCTCCTTAAATATGCGTCCTAGAGCGAAAAGGACGATAATTCGTCCACCCTCAAAAAATTGAAAAATCCACCCAAAACCTAAAAAAATTGAAATTTTTATATGAAAAACTTCTTTTGGCCATATCTCCTGAACTAAGCGTCATAGAGCGAAAAGGACGATAATTCGTGACCACCATCAAAAAAAATGAAAAATCCACCCAAAACCTAAAAAAATTGAAATTTTTATATGAAAAACTTCTTTTGGCCATATCTCCTTAAATATGCGTCCTAGAGCGAAAAGGACGATAATTCGTGACCACCCTCAAAAAATTGAAAAATCCACCCAAAACCTAAAAAAATTGAAATGTTTATATGAAAAACTTCTTTTGGCCATATCTCCTTAAATATGCGTCCTAGAGCGAAAAGGACGATAATTCGTGACCACCATCAAAAAATTGAAAAATCCACCCAAAACCTAAAAAAATTGAAATTTTTATATGAAAAACTTCTTTTGGCCATATCTCCTGAACTAAGCGTCCTAGAGCGAAAAGGACGATAATTCGTGACCACCCTCAAAAAATTGAAAAATCCACCCAAAACCTAAAAAAATTGAAATTTTTATATGAAAAACTTCTTTTGGCCATATCTCCTTAAATATGCGTCCTAGAGCGAAAAGGACGATAATTCGTGACCACCCTCAAAAAATTGAAAAATCCACCCAAAACCTAAAAAAATTGAAATTTTTATATGAAGAACTTCTTTTGGCCATATCTCCTTAAATATGCGTCCTAGAGCGAAAAGGACGATAATTCGTGATCACCCTCAAAAAATTGAAAAATCCATCCAATACCTAAAAAAATTGAAATTTTTATATGAAAAACTTCTTTTGGCCATATCTCCTTAAATATGCGTCCTAGAGCGAAAAGGACGATAATTCGTGACCACCGTCAAAAAATTGAAAAATCCACCCAAAACCTAAAAAAATTGAAATTTTTATATGAAAAACTTCTTTTGGCCATATCTCCTTAAATATGCGTCCTAGAGCGAAAAGGACGATAATTCGTGACCACCCTCAAAAAATTGAAAAATCCACCCAAAACCTAAAAAAATTGAAATTTTTATATGAAAAACTTGTTTTGGCCATATCTCCTTAAATATGCGTCCTAGAGCGAAAAGGACGATAATTCGTGACCACCGTCAAAAAATTGAAAAATCCACCCAAAACCTAAAAAAATTGAAATTATTACATGAAAAACTTCTTTTGGCCATATCTAACTAAGCGTCCTAGAGCGAAAAGGACGATAATTCGTGACCACCCTCAAAAAATTGAAAAATCCACCCAAAACCTAAAAAAATTGAAATTTTTATATGAAAAACTTGTTTTGGCCATATCTCCTTAAATATGCGTCCTAGAGCGAAAAGGACGATAATTCGTGACCACCCTCAAAAAATTGAAAAATCCACCCAAAACCTAAAAAAATTGAAATTATTACATGAAAAACTTCTTTTGGCCATATCTAACTAAGCGTCCTAGAGCGAAAAGGACGATAATTCGTGACCACCCTCAAAAAATTGAAAAATCCACCCAAAACCTAAAAAAATTGAAATTTTTATATGAAAAACTTCTTTTGGCCATATCTCCTTAAATATGCGTCCTAGAGCGAAAAGGACGATAATTCGTGACCACCATCAAAAAATTGAAAAATCCACCCAAAACCTAAAAAAATTGAAATTTTTATATGAAAAACTTGTTTTGGCCATATCTCCTGAAATTTTTATATGAAAAACTTCTTTTGGCCATATCTCCTTAAATATGCGTCCTAGAGCGAAAAGGACGATAATTCGTGACCACCGTCAAAAAATTGAAAAATCCACCCAAAACCTAAAAAAATTGAAATTTTTATATGAAAAACTTCTTTTGGCCATATCTCCTTAAATATGCGTCCTAGAGCGAAAAGGACGATAATTCGTGATCACCCTCAAAAAATTGAAAAATCCACCCAATACCTAAAAAAATTGAAATTTTTATATGAAAAACTTCTTTTGGCCATATCTCCTTAAATATGCGTCCTAGAGCGAAAAGGACGATAATTCGTGACCACCCTCAAAAAATTGAGAAATCCACCCAAAACGTCCTAGAGCGAAAAGGACGATAATTCGTGACCACCCTCAAAAAATTGAAAAATCCACCCAAAACTTAAAAAAATTGAAATTTTTATATGAAGAACTTCTTTTGGCCATATCTCCTTAAATATGCGTCCTAGAGCGAAAAGGACGATAATTCGTGACCACCCTCAAAAAATTGAAAAATCCACCCAATACCTAAAAAAATTGAAATTTTTATATGAAAAACTTCTTTTGGCCATATCTCCTTAAATATGCGTCCTAGAGCGAAAAGGACGATAATTCGTGACCACCCTCAAAAAATTGAAAAATCCACCCAAAACCTAAAAAAATTGAAATTTTTATATGAAAAACTTCTTTTGGCCATATCTCCTTAAATATGCGTCCTAGAGCGAAAAGGACGATAATTCGTGACCACCCTCAAAAAATTGAAAAATCCACCCAAAACCTAAAAAAATTGAAATTTTTATATGAAAAACTTCTTTTGGCCATATCTCCTTAAATATGCGTCCTAGAGCGAAAAGGACGATAATTCGTGACCACCCTCAAAAAATTGAAAAATCCACCCAAAACCTAAAAAAATTGAAATTTTTATATGAAAAACTTGTTTTGGCCATATCTCCTTAAATATGCGTCCTAGAGCGAAAAGGACGATAATTCGTGACCACCCTCAAAAAATTGAAAAATCCACCCAAAACCTAAAAAAATTGAAATTTTTATATGAAGAACTTCTTTTGGCCATATCTCCTTAAATATGCGTCCTAGAGCGAAAAGGACGATAATTCGTGATCACCCTCAAAAAATTGAAAAATCCACCCAATACCTAAAAAATTGAAATTTTTATATGAAAAACTTCTTTTGGCCATATCTCCTTAAATATGCGTCCTAGAGCGAAAAGGACGATAATTCGTGACCACCGTCAAAAAATTGAAAAATCCACCCAAAACCTAAAAAAATTGAAATTTTTATATGAAAAACTTCTTTTGGCCATATCTCCTTAAATATGCGTCCTAGAGCGAAAAGGACGATAATTCGTGACCACCCTCAAAAAATTGAAAAATCCACCCAAAACCTAAAAAAATTGAAATTATTAAATGAAAAACCTCTTTTGGCCATATCTAACTAAGCGTCCTAGAGCGAAAAGGACGATAATTCGTGACCACCCTCAAAAAATTGAAAAATCCACCCAAAACCTAAAAAAATTGAAATTTTTATATGAAAAACTTCTTTTGGCCATATCTCCTTAAATATGCGTCCTAGAGCGAAAAGGACGATAATTCGTGACCACCCTCAAAAAAATGAAAAATCCACCCACAACCTAAAAAAATTGAAATTTTTATATGAAAAACTTCTTTTGGCCATATCTCCTTAAATATGCGTCCTAGAGCAAAAAGGACGATAATTCGTGACCACCCTCAAAAAATTGAAAAATCCACCCAAAACCTAAAAAAATTGAAATTTTTATATGAAAAACTTGTTTTGGCCATATCTCCTTAAATATGCGTCCTAGAGCGAAAAGGACGATAATTCGTGACCACCATCAAAAAATTGAAAAATCCACCCAAAACCTAAAAAAATTGAAATTTTTATATGAAAAACTTCTTTTGGCCATATCTCCTTAAATATGCGTCCTAGAGCGAAAAGGACGATAATTCGTGACCACCCTCAAAAAATTGAAAAATCCACCCAAAACCTAAAAAAATTGAAATTTTTATATGAAGAACTTCTTTTGGCCATATCTCCTTAAATATGCGTCCTAGAGCGAAAAGGACGATAATTCGTGATCACCCTCAAAAAATTGAAAAATCCATCCAATACCTAAAAAAATTGAAATTTTTATATGAAAAACTTCTTTTGGCCATATCTCCTTAAATATGCGTCCTAGAGCGAAAAGGACGATAATTCGTGACCACCGTCAAAAAATTGAAAAATCCACCCAAAACCTAAAAAAATTGAAATTTTTATATGAAAAACTTCTTTTGGCCATATCTCCTTAAATATGCGTCCTAGAGCGAAAAGGACGATAATTCGTGACCACCCTCAAAAAATTGAAAAATCCACCCAAAACCTAAAAAAATTGAAATTTTTATATGAAAAACTTGTTTTGGCCATATCTCCTTAAATATGCGTCCTAGAGCGAAAAGGACGATAATTCGTGACCACCGTCAAAAAATTGAAAAATCCACCCAAAACCTAAAAAAATTGAAATTATTACATGAAAAACTTCTTTTGGCCATATCTAACTAAGCGTCCTAGAGCGAAAAGGACGATAATTCGTGACCACCCTCAAAAAATTGAAAAATCCACCCAAAACCTAAAAAAATTGAAATTTTTATATGAAAAATTTGTTTTGGCCATATCTCCTTAAATATGCGTCCTAGAGCGAAAAGGACGATAATTCGTGACCACCCTCAAAAAATTGAAAAATCCACCCAAAACCTAAAAAAATTGAAATTATTACATGAAAAACTTCTTTTGGCCATATCTAACTAAGCGTCCTAGAGCGAAAAGGACGATAATTCGTGACCACCCTCAAAAAATTGAAAAATCCACCCAAAACCTAAAAAAATTGAAATTTTTATATGAAAAACTTCTTTTGGCCATATCTCCTTAAATATGCGTCCTAGAGCGAAAAGGACGATAATTCGTGACCACCATCAAAAAATTGAAAAATCCACCCAAAACCTAAAAAAATTGAAATTTTTATATGAAAAACTTGTTTTGGCCATATCTCCTGAAATTTTTATATGAAAAACTTCTTTTGGCCATATCTCCTTAAATATGCGTCCTAGAGCGAAAAGGACGATAATTCGTGACCACCGTCAAAAAATTGAAAAATCCACCCAAAACCTAAAAAAATTGAAATTTTTATATGAAAAACTTCTTTTGGCCATATCTCCTTAAATATGCGTCCTAGAGCGAAAAGGACGATAATTCGTGATCACCCTCAAAAAATTGAAAAATCCACCCAAAACCTAAAAAAAATGAAATTTTTATATGAAAAACTTCTTTTGGCCATATCTCCTTAAATATGCGTCCTAGAGCGAAAAGGACGATAATTCGTGACCACCCTCAAAAAATTGAGAAATCCACCCAAAACGTCCTAGAGCGAAAAGGACGATAATTCGTGACCACCCTCAAAAAATTGAAAAATCCACCCAAAACTTAAAAAAATTGAAATTTTTATATGAAGAACTTCTTTTGGCCATATCTCCTTAAATATGCGTCCTAGAGCGAAAAGGACGATAATTCGTGACCACCCTCAAAAAATTGAAAAATCCACCCAATACCTAAAAAAATTGAAATTTTTATATGAAAAACTTCTTTTGGCCATATCTCCTTAAATATGCGTCCTAGAGCGAAAAGGACGATAATTCGTGACCACCCTCAAAAAATTGAAAAATCCACCCAAAACCTAAAAAAATTGAAATTTTTATATGAAAAACTTCTTTTGGCCATATCTCCTTAAATATGCGTCCTAGAGCGAAAAGGACGATAATTCGTGACCACCCTCAAAAAATTGAAAAATCCACCCAAAACCTAAAAAAATTGAAATTTTTATATGAAAAACTTCTTTTGGCCATATCTCCTTAAATATGCGTCCTAGAGCGAAAAGGACGATAATTCGTGACCACCCTCAAAAAATTGAAAAATCCACCCAAAACCTAAAAAAATTGAAATTTTTATATGAAAAACTTGTTTTGGCCATATCTCCTTAAATATGCGTCCTAGAGCGAAAAGGACGATAATTCGTGACCACCCTCAAAAAATTGAAAAATCCACCCAAAACCTAAAAAAATTGAAATTTTTATATGAAGAACTTCTTTTGGCCATATCTCCTTAAATATGCGTCCTAGAGCGAAAAGGACGATAATTCGTGATCACCCTCAAAAAATTGAAAAATCCACCCAATACCTAAAAAATTGAAATTTTTATATGAAAAACTTCTTTTGGCCATATCTCCTTAAATATGCGTCCTAGAGCGAAAAGGACGATAATTCGTGACCACCGTCAAAAAATTGAAAAATCCACCCAAAACCTAAAAAAATTGAAATTTTTATATGAAAAACTTCTTTTGGCCATATCTCCTTAAATATGCGTCCTAGAGCGAAAAGGACGATAATTCGTGACCACCCTCAAAAAATTGAAAAATCCACCCAAAACCTAAAAAAATTGAAATTATTAAATGAAAAACCTCTTTTGGCCATATCTAACTAAGCGTCCTAGAGCGAAAAGGACGATAATTCGTGACCACCCTCAAAAAATTGAAAAATCCACCCAAAACCTAAAAAAATTGAAATTTTTATATGAAAAACTTCTTTTGGCCATATCTCCTTAAATATGCGTCCTAGAGCGAAAAGGACGATAATTCGTGACCACCCTCAAAAAAATGAAAAATCCACCCACAACCTAAAAAAATTGAAATTTTTATATGAAAAACTTCTTTTGGCCATATCTCCTTAAATATGCGTCCTAGAGCAAAAAGGACGATAATTCGTGACCACCCTCAAAAAATTGAAAAATCCACCCAAAACCTAAAAAAATTGAAATTTTTATATGAAAAACTTGTTTTGGCCATATCTCCTTAAATATGCGTCCTAGAGCGAAAAGGACGATAATTCGTGACCACCATCAAAAAATTTAAAAATCCACCCAAAACCTAAAAAAATTGAAATTTTTATATGAAAAACTTCTTTTGGCCATATCTCCTGAACTAAACGTCCTAGAGCGAAAAGGACGATAATTCGTGACCACCCTCAAAAAATTGAAAAATCCACCCAAAACCTAAAAAAAATGAAATTTTTATATGAAAAACTTCTTTTGGCCATATCTCCTTAAATATGCGTCCTAGAGCGAAAAGGACGATAATTCGTGACCACCGTCAAAAAATTGAAAAATCCACCCAAAACCTAAAAAAATTGAAATTTTTATATGAAAAACTTCTTTTGGCCATATCTCCTTAAATATGCGTCCTAGAGCGAAAAGGACGATAATTCGTGACCACCCTCAAAAAATTGAAAAATCCACCCAAAACTTAAAAAAATTGAAATTTTTATATGAAGAACTTCTTTTGGCCATATCTCCTTAAATATGCGTCCTAGAGCGAAAAGGACGATAATTCGTGACCACCCTCAAAAAAATGAAAAATCCACCCAATACCTAAAAAAATTGAAATTTTTATATGAAAAACTTCTTTTGGCCATATCTCCTTAAATATGCGTCCTAGAGCGAAAAGGACGATAATTCGTGACCACCCTCAAAAAATTGAAAAATCCACCCAAAACCTAAAAAAATTGAAATTTTTATATGAAAAACTTCTTTTGGCCATATCTCCTTAAATATGCGTCCTAGAGCGAAAAGGACGATAATTCGTGACCACCCTCAAAAAATTGAAAAATCCACCCAAAACCTAAAAAAATTGAAATTTTTATATGAAAAACTTCTTTTTGCCATATCTCCTTAAATATGCGTCCTAGAGCGAAAAGGACGATAATTCGTGACCACCCTCAAAAAATTGAAAAATCCACCCAAAACCTAAAAAAATTGAAATTTTTATATGAAAAACTTCTTTTGGCCATATCTCCTTAAATATGCGTCCTAGAGCGAAAAGGACGATAATTCGTGACCACCCTCAAAAAATTGAAAAATCCACCCAAAACCTAAAAAAATTGAAATTTTTATATGAAAAACTTCTTTTGGCCATATCTCCTTAAATATGCGTCCTAGAGCGAAAAGGACGATAATTCGTGACCACCGTCAAAAAATTGAAAAATCCACCCAAAACCTAAAAAAATTGAAATTTTTATATGAAAAACTTGTTTTGGCCATATCTCCTTAAATATGCGTCCTAGAGCGAAAAGGACGATAATTCGTGACCACCCTCAAAAAATTGAAAAATCCACCCAAAACCTAAAAAAATTGAAATTTTTATATGAAGAACTTCTTTTGGCCATATCTCCTTAAATATGCGTCCTAGAGCGAAAAGGACGATAATTCGTGATCACCCTCAAAAAATTGAAAAATCCACCCAATACCTAAAAAATTGAAATTTTTATATGAAAAACTTCTTTTGGCCATATCTCCTTAAATATGCGTCCTAGAGCGAAAAGGACGATAATTCGTGACCACCGTCAAAAAATTGAAAAATCCACCCAAAACCTAAAAAAATTGAAATTTTTATATGAAAAACTTCTTTTGGCCATATCTCCTTAAATATGCGTCCTAGAGCGAAAAGGACGATAATTCGTGACCACCCTCAAAAAATTGAAAAATCCACCCAAAACCTAAAAAAATTGAAATTATTAAATGAAAAACCTCTTTTGGCCATATCTAACTAAGCGTCCTAGAGCGAAAAGGACGATAATTCGTGACCACCCTCAAAAAATTGAAAAATCCACCCAAAACCTAAAAAAATTGAAATTTTTATATGAAAAACTTCTTTTGGCCATATCTCCTTAAATATGCGTCCTAGAGCGAAAAGGACGATAATTCGTGACCACCCTCAAAAAAATGAAAAATCCACCCACAACCTAAAAAAATTGAAATTTTTATATGAAAAACTTCTTTTGGCCATATCTCCTTAAATATGCGTCCTAGAGCAAAAAGGACGATAATTCGTGACCACCCTCAAAAAATTGAAAAATCCACCCAAAACCTAAAAAAATTGAAATTTTTATATGAAAAACTTGTTTTGGCCATATCTCCTTAAATATGCGTCCTAGAGCGAAAAGGACGATAATTCGTGACCACCATCAAAAAATTTAAAAATCCACCCAAAACCTAAAAAAATTGAAATTTTTATATGAAAAACTTCTTTTGGCCATATCTCCTGAACTAAACGTCCTAGAGCGAAAAGGACGATAATTCGTGACCACCCTCAAAAAATTGAAAAATCCACCCAAAACCTAAAAAAAATGAAATTTTTATATGAAAAACTTCTTTTGGCCATATCTCCTTAAATATGCGTCCTAGAGCGAAAAGGACGATAATTCGTGACCACCGTCAAAAAATTGAAAAATCCACCCAAAACCTAAAAAAATTGAAATTTTTATATGAAAAACTTCTTTTGGCCATATCTCCTTAAATATGCGTCCTAGAGCGAAAAGGACGATAATTCGTGACCACCATCAAAAAAATGAAAAATCCACCCAAAAAAATGAAAAATCCTAGAGCGAAAAGGACGATAATTCGTGACCACCGTCAAAAAAATGAAAAATCCACCCAAAACCTAAAAAAATTGAAATTTTTATATGAAAAACTTCTTTTGGCCATATCTCCTTAAATATGCGTCCTAGAGCGAAAAGGACGATAATTCGTGACCACCATCAAAAAAATGAAAAATCCACCCAAAACCTAAAAAAATTGAAATTTTTATATGAAAAACTTCTTTTGGCCATATCTCCTGAACTAAGCGTCCTAGAGCGAAAAGGACGATAATTCGTGACCACCCTCAAAAAATTGAAAAATCCACCCAAAACCTAAAAAAATTGAAATTTTTATATGAAAAACTTCTTTTGGCCATATCTCCTTAAATATGCGTCCTAGAGCGAAAAGGACGATAATTCGTGACCACCATCAAAAAATTGAAAAATCCACCCAAAACCTAAAAAAATTGAAATTTTTATATGAAAAACTTGTTTTGGCCATATCTCCTGAAATTTTTATATGAAAAACTTCTTTTGGCCATATCTCCTTAAATATGCGTCCTAGAGCGAAAAGGACGATAATTCGTGACCACCGTCAAAAAATTGAAAAATCCACCCAAAACCTAAAAAAATTGAAATTTTTATATGAAAAACTTCTTTTGGCCATATCTCCTGAAATTTTTATATGAAAAACTTCTTTTGGCCATATCTCCTTAAATATGCGTCCTAGAGCGAAAAGGACGATAATTCGTGATCACCCTCAAAAAATTGAAAAATCCACCCAATACCTAAAAAAATTGAAATTTTTATATGAAAAACTTCTTTTGGCCATATCTCCTTAAATATGCGTCCTAGAGCGAAAAGGACGATAATTCGTGACCACCCTCAAAAAATTGAGAAATCCACCCAAAACGTCCTAGAGCGAAAAGGACGATAATTCGTGACCACCCTCAAAAAATTGAAAAATCCACCCAAAACTTAAAAAAATTGAAATTTTTATATGAAGAACTTCTTTTGGCCATATCTCCTTAAATATGCGTCCTAGAGCGAAAAGGACGATAATTCGTGACCACCCTCAAAAAATTGAAAAATCCACCCAATACCTAAAAAAATTGAAATTTTTATATGAAAAACTTCTTTTGGCCATATCTCCTTAAATATGCGTCCTAGAGCGAAAAGGACGATAATTCGTGACCACCCTCAAAAAATTGAAAAATCCACCCAAAACCTAAAAAAATTGAAATTTTTATATGAAAAACTTCTTTTGGCCATATCTCCTTAAATATGCGTCCTAGAGCGAAAAGGACGATAATTCGTGACCACCCTCAAAAAATTGAAAAATCCACCCAAAACCTAAAAAAATTGAAATTTTTATATGAAAAACTTCTTTTGGCCATATCTCCTTAAATATGCGTCCTAGAGCGAAAAGGACGATAATTCGTGACCACCGTCAAAAAATTGAAAAATCCACCCAAAACCTAAAAAAATTGAAATTTTTATATGAAAAACTTGTTTTGGCCATATCTCCTTAAATATGCGTCCTAGAGCGAAAAGGACGATAATTCGTGACCACCCTCAAAAAATTGAAAAATCCACCCAAAACCTAAAAAAATTGAAATTTTTATATGAAGAACTTCTTTTGGCCATATCTCCTTAAATATGCGTCCTAGAGCGAAAAGGACGATAATTCGTGATCACCCTCAAAAAATTGAAAAATCCACCCAATACCTAAAAAATTGAAATTTTTATATGAAAAACTTCTTTTGGCCATATCTCCTTAAATATGCGTCCTAGAGCGAAAAGGACGATAATTCGTGACCACCGTCAAAAAATTGAAAAATCCACCCAAAACCTAAAAAAATTGAAATTTTTATATGAAAAACTTGTTTTGGCCATATCTCCTTAAATATGCGTCCTAGAGCGAAAAGGACGATAATTCGTGACCACCCTCAAAAAATTGAAAAATCCACCCAAAACCTAAAAAAATTGAAATTATTAAATGAAAAACCTCTTTTGGCCATATCTAACTAAGCGTCCTAGAGCGAAAAGGACGATAATTCGTGACCACCCTCAAAAAATTGAAAAATCCACCCAAAACCTAAAAAAATTGAAATTTTTATATGAAAAACTTCTTTTGGCCATATCTCCTTAAATATGCGTCCTAGAGCGAAAAGGACGATAATTCGTGACCACCATCAAAAAAATGAAAAATCCACCCAAAACCTAAAAAAATTGAAATTTTTATATGAAAAACTTCTTTTGGCCATATCTCCTTAAATATGCGTCCTAGAGCAAAAAGGACGATAATTCGTGACCACCCTCAAAAAATTGAAAAATCCACCCAAAACCTAAAAAAATTGAAATTTTTATATGAAAAACTTGTTTTGGCCATATCTCCTTAAATATGCGTCCTAGAGCGAAAAGGACGATAATTCGTGACCACCATCAAAAAATTTAAAAATCCACCCAAAACCTAAAAAAATTGAAATTTTTATATGAAAAACTTCTTTTGGCCATATCTCCTGAACTAAGCGTCCTAGAGCGAAAAGGACGATAATTCGTGACCACCCTCAAAAAATTGAAAAATCCACCCAAAACCTAAAAAAAATGAAATTTTTATATGAAAAACTTCTTTTGGCCATATCTCCTTAAATATGCGTCCTAGAGCGAAAAGGACGATAATTCGTGACCACCGTCAAAAAATTGAAAAATCCACCCAAAACCTAAAAAAATTGAAATTTTTATATGAAAAACTTCTTTTGGCCATATCTCCTTAAATATGCGTCCTAGAGCGAAAAGGACGATAATTCGTGACCACCATCAAAAAAATGAAAAATCCACCCAAAACCTAAAAAAATTGAAATTTTTATATGAAAAACTTCTTTTGGCCATATCTCCTGAACTAAGCGTCCTAGAGCGAAAAGGACGATAATTCGTGACCACCCTCAAAAAATTGAAAAATCCACCCAAAACCTAAAAAAATTGAAATTTTTATATGAAAAACTTCTTTTGGCCATATCTCCTTAAATATGCGTCCTAGAGCGAAAAGGACGATAATTCGTGACCACCCTCAAAAAATTGAAAAATCCACCCAAAACCTAAAAAAATTGAAATTTTTATATGAAGAACTTCTTTTGGCCATATCTCCTTAAATATGCGTCCTAGAGCGAAAAGGACGATAATTCGTGATCACCCTCAAAAAATTGAAAAATCCATCCAATACCTAAAAAAATTGAAATTTTTATATGAAAAACTTCTTTTGGCCATATCTCCTTAAATATGCGTCCTAGAGCGAAAAGGACGATAATTCGTGACCACCCTCAAAAAATTGAAAAATCCACCCAAAACCTAAAAAAATTGAAATTTTTATATGAAAAACTTCTTTTGGCCATATCTCCTTAAATATGCGTCCTAGAGCGAAAAGGACGATAATTCGTGACCACCCTCAAAAAATTGAAAAATCCACCCAAAACTTAAAAAAATTGAAATTTTTATATGAAGAACTTATTTTGGCCATATCTCCTTAAATATGCGTCCTAGAGCGAAAAGGACGATAATTCGTGACCACCGTCAAAAAATTGAAAAATCCACCCAAAACCTAAAAAAATTGAAATTTTTATATGAAAAACTTCTTTTGGCCATATCTCCTTAAATATGCGTCCTAGAGCGAAAAGGACGATAATTCGTGACCACCCTCAAAAAATTGAAAAATCCACCCAAAACCTAAAAAAAATGAAATTTTTATATGAAAAACTTCTTTTGGCCATATCTCCTTAAATATGCGTCCTAGAGCGAAAAGGACGATAATTCGTGACCACCGTCAAAAAATTGAAAAATCCACCCAAAACCTAAAAAAATTGAAATTTTTATATGAAAAACTTCTTTTGGCCATATCTCCTTAAATATGCGTCCTAGAGCGAAAAGGACGATAATTCGTGACCACCATCAAAAAAATGAAAATTCCACCCAAAACCTAAAAAAATTGAAATTATTAAATGAAAAACTTCTTTTGGCCATATCTAACTAAGCGTCCTAGAGCGAAAAGGACGATAATTCGTGACCACCCTCAAAAAATTGAAAAATCCACCCAAAACCTAAAAAAATTGAAATTTTTATATGAAAAACTTCTTTTGGCCATATCTCCTTAAATATGCGTCCTAGAGCGAAAAGGACGATAATTCGTGACCACCATCAAAAAAATGAAAAATCCACCCAAAACCTAAAAAAATTGAAATTTTTATATGAAAAACTTCTTTTGGCCATATCTCCTTAAATATGCGTCCTAGAGCAAAAAGGACGATAATTCGTGACCACCCTCAATTGAACCAATTGAAAAATCCACCCAAAACCTAAAAAAATTGAAATTTTTATATGAAAAACTTGTTTTGGCCATATCTCCTTAAATATGCGTCCTAGAGCGAAAAGGACGATAATTCGTGACCACCATCAAAAAATTTAAAAATCCACCCAAAACCTAAAAAAATTGAAATTTTTATATGAAAAACTTCTTTTGGCCATATCTCCTTAAATATGCGTCCTAGAGCGAAAAGGACGATAATTCGTGACCACCCTCAAAAAATTGAAAAATCCACCCAAAACCTAAAAAAAATGAAATTTTTATATGAAAAACTTCTTTTGGCCATATCTCCTTAAATATGCGTCCTAGAGCGAAAAGGACGATAATTCGTGACCACCATCAAAAAAATGAAAAATCCACCCAAAACCTAAAAAATTGAAATTTTTATATGAAAAACTTCTTTTGGCCATATCTCCTGAACTAAGCGTCCTAGAGCGAAAAGGACGATAATTCGTGACCACCCTCAAAAAATTGAAAAATCCACCCAAAACCTAAAAAAATTGAAATTTTTATATGAAAAACTTCTTTTGGCCATATCTCCTTAAATATGCGTCCTAGAGCGAAAAGGACGATAATTCGTGACCACCCTCAAAAAATTGAAAAATCCACCCAAAACCTAAAAAAATTGAAATTTTTATATGAAGAACTTCTTTTGGCCATATCTCCTTAAATATGCGTCCTAGAGCGAAAACGACGATAATTCGTGATCACCCTCAAAAAATTGAAAAATCCATCCAATACCTAAAAAATTGAAATTTTTATATGAAAAACTTCTTTTGGCCATATCTCCTTAAATATGCGTCCTAGAGCGAAAAGGACGATAATTCGTGACCACCCTCAAAAAATTGAAAAATCCACCCAAAACCTAAAAAAATTGAAATTTTTATATGAAAAACTTCTTTTGGCCATATCTCCTTAAATATGCGTCCTAGAGCGAAAAGGACGATAATTCGTGACCACCCTCAAAAAATTGAAAAATCCACCCAAAACTTAAAAAAATTGAAATTTTTATATGAAGAACTTATTTTGGCCATATCTCCTTAAATATGCGTCCTAGAGCGAAAAGGACGATAATTCGTGACCACCGTCAAAAAATTGAAAAATCCACCCAAAACCTAAAAAAATTGAAATTTTTATATGAAAAACTTCTTTTGGCCATATCTCCTTAAATATGCGTCCTAGAGCGAAAAGGACGATAATTCGTGACCACCCTCAAAAAATTGAAAAATCCACCCAAAACCTAAAAAAATTGAAATTTTTATATGAAGAACTTCTTTTGGCCATATCTCCTTAAATATGCGTCATAGAGCGAAAAGGACGATAATTCGTGACCACCATCAAAAAAATGAAAAATCCACCAAAAACCTAAAAAAATTGAAATTTTTATATGAAAAACTTCTTTTGGCCATATCTCCTTAAATATGCGTCCTAGAGCAAAAAGGACGATAATTCGTGACCACCCTCAAAAAATTGAAAAATCCACCCAAAACCTAAAAAAATTGAAATTTTTATATGAAAAACTTGTTTTGGCCATATCTCCTTAAATATGCGTCCTAGAGCGAAAAGGACGATAATTCGTGACCACCATCAAAAAATTTAAAAATCCACCCAAAACCTAAAAAAATTGAAATTTTTATATGAAAAACTTCTTTTGGCCATATCTCCTGAACTAAGCGTCCTAGAGCGAAAAGGACGATAATTCGTGACCACCCTCAAAAAATTGAAAAATCCACCCAAAACCTAAAAAAAATGAAATTTTTATATGAAAAACTTCTTTTGGCCATATCTCCTTAAATATGCGTCCTAGAGCGAAAAGGACGATAATTCGTGACCACCGTCAAAAAATTGAAAAATCCACCCAAAACCTAAAAAAATTGAAATTTTTATATGAAAAACTTCTTTTGGCCATATCTCCTTAAATATGCGTCCTAGAGCGAAAAGGACGATAATTCGTGACCACCATCAAAAAAATGAAAAATCCACCCAAAACCTTAAAAATTTGAAATTTTTATATGAAAAACTTCTTTTGGCCATATCTCCTGAACTAAGCGTCCTAGAGCGAAAAGGACGATAATTCGTGACCACCCTCAAAAAATTGAAAAATCCACCCAAAACCTAAAAAAATTGAAATTTTTATATGAAAAACTTCTTTTGGCCATATCTCCTTAAATATGCGTCCTAGAGCGAAAAGGACGATAATTCGTGACCACCCTCAAAAAATTGAAAAATCCACCCAAAACTTAAAAAAATTGAAATTTTTATATGAAGAACTTATTTTGGCCATATCTCCTTAAATATGCGTCCTAGAGCGAAAAGGACGATAATTCGTGACCACCGTCAAAAAATTGAAAAATCCACCCAAAACCTAAAAAAATTGAAATTTTTATATGAAAAACTTCTTTTGGCCATATCTCCTTAAATATGCGTCCTAGAGCGAAAAGGACGATAATTCGTGACCACCCTCAAAAAATTGAAAAATCCACCCAAAACCTAAAAAAATTGAAATTTTTATATGAAGAACTTCTTTTGGCCATATCTCCTTAAATATGCGTCCTAGAGCGAAAAGGACGATAATTCGTGATCACCCTCAAAAAATTGAAAAATCCATCCAATACCTAAAAAAATTGAAATTTTTATATGAAAAACTTCTTTTGGCCATATCTCCTTAAATATGCGTCCTAGAGCGAAAAGGACGATAATTCGTGACCACCCTCAAAAAATTGAAAAATCCACCCAAAACCTAAAAAAATTGAAATTTTTATATGAAAAACTTGTTTTGGCCATATCTCCTTAAATATGCGTCCTAGAGCGAAAAGGACGATAATTCGTGACCACCCTCAAAAAATTGAAAAATCCACCCAAAACCTAAAAAAATTGAAATTATTAAATGAAAAACTTCTTTTGGCCATATCTAACTAAGCGTCCTAGAGCGAAAAGGACGATAATTCGTGACCACCCTCAAAAAATTGAAAAATCCACCCAAAACCTAAAAAAATTGAAATTTTTATATGAAAAACTTCTTTTGGCCATATCTCCTTAAATATGCGTCCTAGAGCGAAAAGGACGATAATTCGTGACCACCATCAAAAAAATGAAAAATCCACCCAAAACCTAAAAAAATTGAAATTTTTATATGAAAAACTTCTTTTGGCCATATCTCCTTAAATATGCGTCCTAGAGCAAACAGGACGACAATTCGTGACCACCCTCAAAAAATTGAAAAATCCACCCAAAACCTAAAAACATTGAAATTTTTATATGAAAAACTTGTTTTGGCCATATCTCCTTAAATATGCGTCCTAGAGCGAAAAGGACGATAATTCGTGACCACCATCAAAAAATTTAAAAATCCACCCAAAACCTAAAAAAATTGAAATTTTTATATGAAAAACTTCTTTTGGCCATATCTCCTGAACTAAGCGTCCTAGAGCGAAAAGGACGATAATTCGTGACCACCCTCAAAAAATTGAAAAATCCACCCAAAACCTAAAAAAAATGAAATTTTTATATGAAAAACTTCTTTTGGCCATATCTCCTTAAATATGCGTCCTAGAGCGAAAAGGACGATAATTCGTGACCACCGTCAAAAAATTGAAAAATCCACCCAACACCTAAAAAAATTGAAATTTTTATATGAAAAACTTCTTTTGGCCATATCTCCTTAAATATGCGTCCTAGAGCGAAAAGGACGATAATTCGTGACCACCGTCAAAAAATTGAAAAATCCACCCAAAACCTAAAAAAATTGAAATTTTTATATGAAAAACTTGTTTTGGCCATATCTCCTTAAATATGCGTCCTAGAGCGAAAAGGACGATAATTCGTGACCACCCTCAAAAAATTGAAAAATCCACCCAAAACCTAAAAAAATTGAAATTTTTATATGAAAAACTTCTTTTGGCCATATCTCCTTAAATATGCGTCCTAGAGCGAAAAGGACGATAATTCGTGACCACCCTCAAAAAATTGAAAAATCCACCCAAAACCTAAAAAAATTGAAATTTTTATATGAAAAACTTCTTTTGGCCATTACGTCCTTTTCGTCCTAGAGCGAAAAGGACGATAATTCGTGACCAACCTCAAAAAATTGAAAAATCCACCCAAAACCTAAAAAAATTGAAATTTTTATATGAAAAACTTCTTTTGGCCATATCTCCTTAAATATGCGTCCTAGAGCGAAAAGGACGATAATTCGTGACCACCCTCAAAAAATTGAAAAATCCACCCAAAACCTAAAAAAATTGAAATTTTTATATGAAAAACTTCTTTTGGCCATATCTCCTTAAATATGCGTCCTAGAGCGAAAAGGACGATAATTCGTGACCACCATCAAAAAATTGAAAAATCCACCCAAAACCTAAAAAAATTGAAATTTTTATATGAAAAACTTCTTTTGGCCATATCTCCTGAACTAAGCGTCCTAGAGCGAAAAGGACGATAATTCGTGACCACCCTCAAAAAATTGAAAAATCCACCCAAAACCTAAAAAAATTGAAATTTTTATATGAAAAACTTCTTTTGGCCATATCTCCTTAAATATGCGTCCTAGAGCGAAAAGGACGATAATTCGTGACCACCCTCAAAAAATTGAAAAATCCACCCAAAACCTAAAAAAATTGAAAATTTTATATGAAGAACTTCTTTTGGCCATATCTCCTTAAATATGCGTCCTAGAGCGAAAAGGACGATAATTCGTGATCACCCTCAAAAAAATTGAAAAATCCACCCAATACCTAAAAAAATTGAAATTTTTATATGAAAAACTTCTTTTGGCCATATCTCCTTAAATATGCGTCCTAGAGCGAAAAGGACGATAATTCGTGACCACCGTCAAAAAATTGAAAAATCCACCCAAAACCTAAAAAAATTGAAATTTTTATATGAAAAACTTGTTTTGGCCATATCTCCTTAAATATGCGTCCTAGAGCGAAAAGGACGATAATTCGTGACCACCCTCAAAAAATTGAAAAATCCACCCAAAACCTAAAAAAATTTAAATTTTTATATGAAGAACTTCTTTTGGCCATATCTCCTTAAATATGCGTCCTAGAGCGAAAAGGACGATAATTCGTGATCACCCTCAAAAAATTGAAAAATCCACCCAATACCTAAAAAAATTGAAATTTTTATATGAAAAACTTCTTTTGGCCATATCTCCTTAAATATGCGTCCTAGAGCGAAAAGGACGATAATTCGTGACCACCGTCAAAAAATTGAAAAATCCACCCAAAACCTAAAAAAATTGAAATTTTTATATGAAAAACTTGTTTTGGCCATATCTCCTTAAATATGCGTCCTAGAGCGAAAAGGACGATAATTTGTGACCACCCTCAAAAAATTGAAAAATCCACCCAAAACCTAAAAAAATTGAAATTTTTATATGAAAAACTTCTTTTGGCCATATCTCCTTAAATATGCGTCCTAGAGCGAAAAGGACGATAATTCGTGACCACCCTCAAAAAATTGAAAAATCCACCCAAAACCTAAAAAAATTGAAATTTTTATATGAAAAACTTGTTTTGGCCATATCTCCTTAAATATGCATCCTAGAGCGAAAAGGACGATAATTCGTGACCACCCTCAAAAAATTGAAAAATCCACCCAAAACCTAAAAAAATTTAAATTTTTATATGAAAAACTTCTTTTGGCCATATCACCTTAAATATGCGTCCTAGAGCGAAAAGGACGATAATTCGTGACCACCCTCAAAAAATTGAAAAATCCACCCAAAACCTAAAAAAATTGAAATTTTTATATGAAAAACTTCTTTTGGCCATATCTCCTTAAATATGCGTTCTAGAGCGAAAAGGACGATAATTCGTCCACCCTCAAAAAATTGAAAAATCCACCCAAAACCTACAAAAATTTAAATGTTTATATGAAAAACTTCTTTTGGCCATATCTCCTTAAATATGCGTCCTAGAGCGAAAAGGACGATAATTCGTGACCACCATCAAAAAATTGAAAAATCCACCCAAAACCTAAAAAAATTGAAATTTTTATATGAAAAGCTTCTTTTGGCCATATCTCCTGAACTAAGCGTCCTAGAGCGAAAAGGACGATATGCGTCCTAGAGCGAAAAGGACGATAATTCGTGACCACCCTCAAAAATTTGAAAAATCCACCCAAAACCTAAAAAAATTGAAATTTTTATATGAAAAACTTCTTTTGGCCATATCTCCTTAAATATGCGTCCTAGAGCGAAAAGGACATATCTCCTGAACTAAGCGTCATAGAGCGAAAAGGACGATAATTCGTGACCACCATCAAAAAAATGAAAAATCCACCCAAAACCTAAAAAAATTGAAATTTTTATATGAAAAACTTCTTTTGGCCATATCTCCTTAAATATGCGTCCTAGAGCGAAAAGGACGATAATTCGTGACCACCCTCAAAAAATTGAAAAATCCACCCAAAACCTAAAAAAATTGAAATTTTTATATGAAGAACTTCTTTTGGTCATATCTCCTTAAATATGCGTCCTAGAGCGAAAAGGACGATAATTCGTGACCACCGTCAAAAAATTGAAAAATCCACCCAAAACCTAAATTGAAATTTTTATATGAAAAACTTGTTTTGGCCATATCTCCTTAAATATGCGTCCTAGAGCGAAAAGGACGATAATTCGTGACCACCGTCAAAAAATTGAAAAATCCACCCAAAACCTAAAAAAATTGAAATTTTTATATGAAAAACTTGTTTTGGCCATATCTCCTTAAATATGCGTCATAGAGCGAAAAGGACGATAATTCGTGACCACCCTCAAAAAATTGAAAAATCCACCCAAAACCTAAAAAAATTGAAATTTTTATATGAAAAACTTCTTTTGGCCATATCTCCTTAAATATGCGTCCTAGAGCGAAAAGGACGATAATTCGTGACCACCCTCAAAAAATTGAAAAATCCACCCAAAACCTAAAAAAATTGAAATTTTTATATGAAAAACTTGTTTTGGCCATATCTCCTTAAATATGCGTCCTAGAGCGAAAAGGACGATAATTCGTGACCACCCTCAAAAAATTGAAAAATCCACCCAAAACCTAAAAAAATTGAAATTTTTATATGAAAAACTTCTTTTGGCCATATCTCCTTAAATATGCGTCCTAGAGCGAAAAGGACGATAATTCGTGACCACCCTCAAAAAATTGAAAAATCCACCCAAAACCTAAAAAAATTGAAATTTTTATATGAAAAACTTGTTTTGGCCATATCTCCTTAAATATGCGTCCTAGAGCGAAAAGGACGATAATTCGTGACCACCGTCAAAAAATTGAAAAATCCACCCAAAACCTAAAAAAATTGAAATTTTTATATGAAAAACTTGTTTTGGCCATATCTCCTTAAATATGCGTCCTAGAGCGAAAAGGACGATAATTCGTGACCACCCTCAAAAAATTGAAAAATCCACCCAAAACCTAAAAAAATTGAAATTTTTATATGAAAAACTTGTTTTGGCCATATCTCCTTAAATATGCGTCCTAGAGCGAAAAGGACGATAATTCGCGACCACCCTCAAAAAATTGAAAAATCCACCCAAAACCTAAAAAAATTGAAATTTTTATATGAAAAACTTCTTTTGGCCATATCTCCTTAAATATGCGTCCTAGAGCGAAAAGGACGATAATTCGTGACCACCCTCAAAAAATTGAAAAATCCACCCAAAACCTAAAAAAATTGAAATGTTTATATGAAAAACTTCTTTTGGCCATATCTCCTTAAATATGCGTCCTAGAGCGAAAAGGACGATAATTCGTGACCACCATCAAAAAAATGAAAAATCCACCCAAAACCTAAAAAAATTGAAATTTTTATATGAAAAACTTCTTTTGGCCATATCTCCTTAAATATGCGTCCTAGAGCGAAAAGGACGATAATTCGTGACCACCCTCAAAAAATTGAAAAATCCACCCAAAACCTAAAAAAATTTAAATGTTTATATGAAAAACTTCTTTTGGCCATATCTCCTTAAATATGCGTCCTAGAGCGAAAAGGACGATAATTCGTGACCACCATCAAAAAATTGAAAAATCCACCCAAAACCTAAAAAAATTGAAATTTTTATATGAAAAGCTTCTTTTGGCCATATCTCCTGAACTAAGCGTCCTAGAGCGAAAAGGACGATAATTCGTGACCACCCTCAAAAAATTGAAAAATCCACCCAAAACCTAAAAAAATTGAAATTTTTATATGAAAAACTTCTTTTGGCCATATCTCCTTAAATATGCGTCCTAGAGCGAAAAGGACGATAATTCGTGACCACCCTCAAAAAATTGAAAAATCCACCCAAAACCTAAAAAAATTGAAATTTTTATATGAAAAACTTCTTTTGGCCATATCTCCTTAAATATGCGTCCTAGAGCGAAAAGGACGATAATTCGTGACCACCCTCAAAAATTGAAAAATCCACCCAAAACCTAAAAAAATTGAAATTTTTATATGAAGAACTTCTTTTGGCCATATCTCCTTAAATATGCGTCCTAGAGCGAAAAGGACGATAATTCGTGATCACCCTCAAAAAATTGAAAAATCCACCCAATACCTTAAAAAATTGAAATTTTTATATGAAAAACTTCTTTTGGCCATATCTCCTTAAATATGCGTCCTAGAGCGAAAAGGACGATAATTCGTGACCACCGTCAAAAAATTGAAAAATCCACCCAAAACCTAAAAAAATTGAAATTTTTATATGAAAAACTTGTTTTGGCCATATCTCCTTAAATATGCGTCCTACAGCGAAAAGGACGATAATTCGTGACCACCCTCAAAAAATTGAAAAATCCACCCAAAACCTAAAAAAATTGAAATTTTTATATGAAAAACTTGTTTTGGCCATATCTCCTTAAATATGCGTCCTAGAGCGAAAAGGACGATAATTCGTGACCACCCTCAAAAAATTGAAAAATCCACCCAAAACCTAAAAAAATTGAAATTTTTATATGAAGAACTTCTTTTGGCCATATCTCCTTAAATATGCGTCCTAGAGCGAAAGGACGATAATTCGTGACCACCGTCAAAAAATTGAAAAATCCACCCAAAACCTAAAAAAATTGAAATTTTTATATGAAAAACTTGTTTTGGCCATATCTCCTTAAATATGCGTCCTAGAGCGAAAAGGACGATAATTCGTGACCACCCTCAAAAAATTGAAAAATCCACCCAAAACCTAAAAAAATTGCAATTTTTATACGAAAACCTTCTTTTGGCCATATCTCCTTAAATATGCGTCCTAGAGCGAAAAGGACGATAATTCGTGACCACCCTCAAAAAATTGAAAAATCCACCCAAAACCTAAAAAAATTGAAATTTTTATATGAAAAACTTGTTTTGGCCATATCTCCTTAAATATGCGTCCTAGAGCGAAAAGGACGATAATTCGTGACCACCCTCAAAAAATTGAAAAATCCACCCAAAACCTAAAAAAATTGAAATTTTTATATGAAAAACTTGTTTTGGCCATATCTCCTTAAATATGCGTCCTAGAGCGAAAAGGACGATAATTCGTGACCACCGTCAAAAAATTGAAAAATCCACCCAAAACCTAAAAAAATTGAAATTTTTATATGAAAAACTTGTTTTGGCCATATCTCCTTAAATATGCGTCCTAGAGCGAAAAGGACGATAATTCGTGACCACCCTCAAAAAATTGAAAAATCCACCCAAAACCTAAAAAAATTGAAATTTTTATATGAAAAACTTCTTTTGGCCATATCTCCTTAAATATGCGTCCTAGAGCGAAAAGGACGATAATTCGTGACCACCCTCAAAAAATTGAAAAATCCACCCAAAACCTAAAAAAATTGAAATTTTTATATGAAAAACTTCTTTTGGCCATATCTCCTTAAATATGCGTCCTAGAGCGAAAAGGACGATAATTCGTGACCACCCTCAAAAAATTGAAAAATCCACCCAAAACCTAAAAAAATTGAAATTTTTATATGAAAAACTTGTTTTGGCCATATCTCCTTAAATATGCGTCCTAGAGCGAAAAGGACGATAATTCGTCCACCCTCAAAAAATTGAAAAATCCACCCAAAACCTAAAAAAATTGAAATTTTTACATGAAAAACTTCTTTTGGCCATATCTCCTGAACTAAGCGTCATAGAGCGAAAATGACGATAATTCGTGACCACCATCAAAAAAATGAAAAATCCACCCAAAACCTAAAAAAATTGAAATTTTTATATGAAAAACTTCTTTTGGCCATATCTCCTTAAATATGCGTCCTAGAGCGAAAAGGACGATAATTCGTGACCACCCTCAAAAAATTGAAAAATCCACCCAAAACCTAAAAAAATTGAAATTTTTATATGAAAAACTTCTTTTGGCCATATCTCCTTAAATATGCGTCCTAGAGCGAAAAGGACGATAATTCGTGACCACCCTCAAAAAATTGAAAAATCCACCCAAAACCTAAAAAAATTGAAATTTTTATATGAAAAACTTGTTTTGGCCATATCTCCTTAAATATGCGTCCTAGAGCGAAAAGGACGATAATTCGTGACCACCCTCAAAAAATTGAAAAATCCACCCAAAACCTAAAAAAATTGAAATTTTTATATGAAGAACTTCTTTTGGCCATATCTCCTTAAATATGCGTCCTAGAGCGAAAAGGACGATAATTCGTGACCACCCTCAAAAAATTGAAAAATCCACCCAAAACCTAAAAAAATTGAAATTTTTATATGAAAAACTTGTTTTGGCCATATCTCCTTAAATATGCGTCCTAGAGCGAAAAGGACGATAATTCGTGACCACCGTCAAAAAATTGAAAAATCCACCCAAAACCTAAAAAAATTGAAATTTTTATATGAAAAACTTGTTTTGGCCATATCTCCTTAAATATGCGTCCTAGAGCGAAAAGGACGATAATTCGTGAAATTTTTATATGAAAAACTTCTTTTGGCCATATCTCCTGAACTAAGCGTCATAGAGCGAAAAGGACGATAATTCGTGACCACCATCAAAAAAATGAAAAATCCACCCAAAACCTAAAAAAATTGAAATTTTTATATGAAAAACTTCTTTTGGCCATATCTCCTTAAATATGCGTCCTAGAGCGAAAAGGACGATAATTCGTGACCACCCTCAAAAAATTGAAAAATCCACCCAAAACCTAAAAAAATTGAAATTTTTATATGAAAAACTTCTTTTGGCCATATCTCCTTAAATATGCGTCCTAGAGCGAAAAGGACGATAATTCGTGACCACCATCAAAAAATTGAAAAATCCACCCAAAACCTAAAAAAATTGAAATTTTTATATGAAAAACTTCTTTTGGCCATATCTCCTGAACTAATCCACCCAAAACCTAAAAAAATTGAAATTTTTATATGAAAAACTTCTTTTGGCCATATCTCCTTAAATATGCGTCCTAGAGCGAAAAGGACGATAATTCGTGACCACCGTCAAAAAATTGAAAAATCCACCCAAAACCTAAAAAAATTGAAATTTTTATATGAAAAACTTGTTTTGGCCATATCTCCTTAAATATGCGTCCTAGAGCGAAAAGGACGATAATTCGTGACCACCCTCAAAAAATTGAAAAATCCACCCAAAACCTAAAAAAATTGAAATTTTTGTATGAAAAACTTCTTTTGGCCATATCTCCTTAAATATGCGTCCTAGAGCGAAAAGGACGATAATTCGTGACCACCCTCAAAAAATTGAAAAATCCACCCAAAACCTAAAAAAATTGAAATTTTTATATGAAAAACTTCTTTTGGCCATATCTCCTTAAATATGCGTCCTAGAGCGAAAAGGACGATAATTCGTGACCACCCTCAAAAAATTGAAAAATCCACCCAAAACCTAAAAAAATTGAAATTTTTATATGAAGAACTTCTTTTGGCCATATCTCCTTAAATATGCGTCCTAGAGCGAAAAGGACGATAATTCGTGACCACCGTCAAAAAATTGAAAAATCCACCCAAAACCTAAAAAAATTGAAATTTTTATATGAAAAACTTCTTTTGGCCATATCTCCTTAAATATGCGTCCTAGAGCGAAAAGGACGATAATTCGTGACCACCCTCAAAAAATTGAAAAATCCACCCAAAACCTAAAAAAATTGCAATTTTTATATGAAAACCTTCTTTTGGCCATATCTCCTTAAATATGCGTCCTAGAGCGAAAAGGACGATAATTCGTGACCACCCTCAAAAAAATTTAAAAATCCACCCTAAACCTAAAAAAATTGAAATTTTTATATGAAGAACTTCTTTTGGCCATATCTCCTTAAATATGCGTCCTAGAGCGAAAAGGACGATAATTCGTGACCACCCTCAAAAAATTGAAAAATCCACCCAAAACCTAAAAAAATTGAAATTTTTATATGAAAAACTTGTTTTGGCCATATCTCCTTAAATATGCGTCCTAGAGCGAAAAGGACGATAATTCGTGACCACCGTCAAAAAATTGAAAAATCCACCCAAAACCTAAAAAAATTTAAATTTTTATATGAAAAACTTGTTTTGGCCATATCTCCTTAAATATGCGTCCTAGAGCGAAAAGGACGATAATTCGTGACCACCCTCAAAAAATTGAAAAATCCACCCAAAACCTAAAAAAATTTAAATTTTTATATGAAAAACTTCTTTTGGCCATATCTCCTTAAATATGCGTCCTAGAGCGAAAAGGACGATAATTCGTGACCACCGTCAAAAAATTGAAAAATCCACCCAAAACCTAAAAAAATTTAAATTTTTATATGAAAAACTTGTTTTGGCCATATCTCCTTAAATATGCGTCCTAGAGCGAAAAGGACGATAATTCGTGACCACCCTCAAAAAATTGAAAAATCCACCCAAAACCTAAAAAAATTGAAATTATTACATGAAAAACTTCTTTTGGCCATATCTAACTAAGCGTCCTAGAGCGAAAAGGACGATAATTCGTGACCACCCTCAAAAAATTGAAAAATCCACCCAAAACCTAAAAAAATTGAAATTTTTATATGAAAAACTTCTTTTGGCCATATCTCCTTAAATATGCGTCCTAGAGCGAAAAGGACGATAATTCGTGACCACCATCAAAAAATTGAAAAATCCACCCAAAACCTAAAAAAATTGAAATTTTTATATGAAAAACTTCTTTTGGCCATATCTCCTTAAATATGCGTCCTAGAGCGAAAAGGACGATAATTCGTGACCACCGTCAAAAAATTGAAAAATCCACCCAAAACCTAAAAAAATTGAAATTTTTATATGAAAAACTTCTTTTGGCCATATCTCCTTAAATATGCGTCCTAGAGCGAAAAGGACGATAATTCGTGACCACCCTCAAAAAATTGAAAAATCCACCCAAAACCTAAAAAAATTGAAATTTTTATATGAAAAACTTCTTTTGGCCATATCTCCTTAAATATGCGTTCTAGAGCGAAAAGGACGATAATTCGTCCACCCTCAAAAAATTGAAAAATCCACCCAAAACCTAAAAAAATTGAAATTTTTATATGAAAAACTTCTTTTGGCCATATCTCCTGAACTAAGCGTCATAGAGCGAAAAGGACGATAATTCGTGACCACCATCAAAAAAATGAAAAATCCACCCAAAACCTAAAAAAATTGAAATTTTTATATGAAAAACTTCTTTTGGCCATATCTCCTTAAATATGCGTCCTAGAGCGAAAAGGACGATAATTCGTGACCACCCTCAAAAAATTGAAAAATCCACCCAAAACCTAAAAAAATTTAAATGTTTATATGAAAAACTTCTTTTGGCCATATCTCCTTAAATATGCGTCCTAGAGCGAAAAGGACGATAATTCGTGACCACCATCAAAAAATTGAAAAATCCACCCAAAACCTAAAAAAATTGAAATTTTTATATGAAAAGCTTCTTTTGGCCATATCTCCTGAACTAAGCGTCCTAGAGCGAAAAGGACGATATGCGTCCTAGAGCGAAAAGGACGATAATTCGTGACCACCCTCAAAAATTTGAAAAATCCACCCAAAACCTAAAAAAATTGAAATTTTTATATGAAAAACTTGTTTTGGCCATATCTCCTTAAATATGCGTCCTAGAGCGAAAAGGACGATAATTCGTGACCACCCTCAAAAAATTGAAAAATCCACCCAAAACCTAAAAAAATTGAAATTTTTATATGAAAAACTTCTTTTGGCCATATCTCCTTAAATATGCGTCCTAGAGCGAAAAGGACGATAATTCGTGACCACCCTCAAAAAATTGAAAAATCCACCCAAAACCTAAAAAAATTGAAATTATTACATGAAAAACTTCTTTTGGCCATATCTAACTAAGCGTCCTAGAGCGAAAAGGACGATAATTCGTGACCACCCTCAAAAAATTGAAAAATCCACCCAAAACCTAAAAAAAATTGAAATTTTTATATGAAAAACTTCTTTTGGCCATATCTCCTTAAATATGCGTCCTAGAGCGAAAAGGACGATAATTCGTGACCACCATCAAAAAATTGAAAAATCCACCCAAAACCTAAAAAAAATGAAATTTTTATATGAAAAACTTCTTTTGGCCATATCTCCTTAAATATGCGTCCTAGAGCGAAAAGGACGATAATTCGTGACCACCCTCAAAAAATTGAAAAATCCACCCAAAACCTAAAAAAATTGAAATTTTTATATGAAAAACTTCTTTTGGCCATATCTCCTTAAATATGCGTCCTAGAGCGAAAAGGACGATAATTCGTCCACCCTCAAAAAATTGAAAAATCCACCCAAAACCTAAAAAAATTTAAATTTTTATATGAAAAACTTCTTTTGGCCATATCTCCTGAACTAAGCGTCATAGAGCGAAAAGGACGATAATTCGTGACCACCATCAAAAAAATGAAAAATCCACCCAAAACCTAAAAAAATTGAAATTTTTATATGAAAAACTTCTTTTGGCCATATCTCCTTAAATATGCGTCCTAGAGCGAAAAGGACGATAATTCGTGACCACCCTCAAAAAATTGAAAAATCCACCCAAAACCTAAAAAAATTTAAATGTTTATATGAAAAACTTCTTTTGGCCATATCTCCTTAAATATGCGTCCTAGAGCGAAAAGGACGATAATTCGTGACCACCATCAAAAAATTGAAAAATCCACCCAAAACCTAAAAAAATTGAAATTTTTATATGAAAAGCTTCTTTTGGCCATATCTCCTGAACTAAGCGTCCTAGAGCGAAAAGGACGATATTTCGTGACCACCCTCAAAAAATTGAAAAATCCACCCAAAACCTAAAAAAATTGAAATTTTTATATGAAAAACTTCTTTTGGCCATATCTCCTTAAATATGCGTCCTAGAGCGAAAAGGACGATAATTCGTGACCACCCTCAAAAAATTGAAAAATCCACCCAAAACCTACAAAAATTGAAATTTTTATATGAAAAACTTCTTTTGGCCATATCTCCTTAAATATGCGTCCTAGAGCGAAAAGGACGATAATTCGTGACCACCCTCAAAAAATTGAAAAATCCACCCAAAACCTAAAAAAATTGAAATTTTTATATGAAGAACTTCTTTTGGCCATATCTCCTTAAATATGCGTCCTAGAGCGAAAAGGACGATAATTCGTGATCACCCTCAAAAAATTGAAAAATCCACCCAATACCTTAAAAAATTGAAATTTTTATATGAAAAACTTCTTTTGGCCATATCTCCTTAAATATGCGTCCTAGAGCGAAAAGGACGATAATTCGTGACCACCGTCAAAAAATTGAAAAATCCACCCAAAACCTAAAAAAATTGAAATTTTTATATGAAAAACTTGTTTTGGCCATATCTCCTTAAATATGCGTCCTAGAGCGAAAAGGACGATAATTCGTGACCACCCTCAAAAAATTGAAAAATCCATCCAAAACCTAAAAAAATTGAAATTTTTATATGAAAAACTTGTTTTGGCCATATCTCCTTAAATATGCGTCCTAGAGCGAAAAGGACGATAATTCGTGACCACCCTCAAAAAATTGAAAAATCCACCCAAAACCTAAAAAAATTGAAATTTTTATATGAAAAACGTGTTTTGGCCATATCTCCTTAAATATGCGTCCTAGAGCGAAAAGGACGATAATTCGTGACCACCCTCAAAAAATTGAAAAATCCACCCAAAACCTAAAAAAATTGAAATTTTTATATGAAGAACTTCTTTTGGCCATATCTCCTTAAATATGCGTCCTAGAGCGAAAAGGACGATAATTCGTGACCACCGTCAAAAAATTGAAAAATCCACCCAAAACCTAAAAAAATTGAAATTTTTATATGAAAAACTTGTTTTGGCCATATCTCCTTAAATATGCGTCCTAGAGCGAAAAGGACGATAATTCGTGACCACCCTCAAAAAATTGAAAAATCCACCCAAAACCTAAAAAAATTGCAATTTTTATACGAAAACCTTCTTTTGGCCATATCTCCTTAAATATGCGTCCTAGAGCGAAAAGGACGATAATTCGTGACCACCCTCAAAAAATTGAAAAATCCACCCAAAACCTAAAAAAATTGAAATTTTTATATGAAAAACTTGTTTTGGCCATATCTCCTTAAATATGCGTCCTAGAGCGAAAAGGACGATAATTCGTGACCACCCTCAAAAAATTGAAAAATCCACCCAAAACCTAAAAAAATTGAAATTTTTATATGAAAAACTTCTTTTGGCCATATCTCCTTAAATATGCGTCCTAGAGCGAAAAGGACGATAATTCGTGACTACCGTCAAAAAATTGAAAAATCCACCCAAAACCTAAAAAAATTGAAATTTTTATATGAAAAACTTGTTTTGGCCATATCTCCTTAAATATGCGTCCTAGAGCGAAAAGGACGATAATTCGTGACCACCCTCAAAAAATTGAAAAATCCACCCAAAACCTAAAAAAATTGAAATTTTTATATGAAAAACTTCTTTTGGCCATATCTCCTTAAATATGCGTCCTAGAGCGAAAAGGACGATAATTCGTGACCACCATCAAAAAATTGAAAAATCCCCCCAAAACCTAAAAAAAATGAAATTTTTATATGAAAAACTTCTTTTGGCCATATCTCCTTAAATATGCGTCCTAGAGCGAAAAGGACGATAATTCGTGACCACCCTCAAAAAATTGAAAAATCCACCCAAAACCTAAAAAAATTGAAATTTTTATATGAAAAACTTCTTTTGGCCATATCTCCTTAAATATGCGTCCTAGAGCGAAAAGGACGATAATTCGTCCACCCTCAAAAAATTGAAAAATCCACCCAAAACCTAAAAAAATTGAAATTTTTATATGAAAAACTTCTTTTGGCCATATCTCCTGAACTAAGCGTCATAGAGCGAAAAGGACGATAATTCGTGACCACCATCAAAAAAATGAAAAATCCACCCAAAACCTAAAAAAATTGAAATTTTTATATGAAAAACTTCTTTTGGCCATATCTACTGAACTAAGCGTCCTAGAGCGAAAAGGACGATAATTCGTGACCACCCTCAAAAAATTGAAAAATCCACCCAAAACCTAAAAAAATTTAAATGTTTATATGAAAAACTTCTTTTGGCCATATCTCCTTAAATATGCGTCCTAGAGCGAAAAGGACGATAATTCGTGACCACCATCAAAAAATTGAAAAATCCACCCAAAACCTAAAAAAATTGAAATTTTTATATGAAAAACTTCTTTTGGCCATATCTACTGAACTAAGCGTCCTAGAGCGAAAAGGACGATAATTCGTGACCACCCTCAAAAAATTGAAAAATCCACCCAAAACCTAAAAAAATTGAAATTTTTATATGAAAAACTTCTTTTGGCCATATCTCCTTAAATATGCGTCCTAGAGCGAAAAGGACGATAATTCGTGACCACCCTCAAAAAATTGAAAAATCCACCCAAAACCTAAAAAAATTGAAATTTTTATATGAAAAACTTCTTTTGGCCATATCTCCTTAAATATGCGTCCTAGAGCGAAAAGGACGATAATTCGTGACCACCCTTAAAAAATTGAAAAATCCACCCAAAACCTAAAAAAATTGAAATTTTTATATGAAAAACTTCTTTTGGCCATATCTCCTTAAATATGCGTCCTAGAGCGAAAAGGACGATAATTCGTGACCACCCTCAAAAAATTGAAAAATCCACCCAAAACCTAAAAAAATTGAAATTTTTATATGAAAAACTTCTTTTGGCCATATCTCCTTAAATATGCGTCCTAGAGCGAAAAGGACGATAATTCGTGACCACCGTCAAAAAATTGAAAAATCCACCCAAAACCTAAAAAAATTGAAATTTTTATATGAAAAACTTGTTTTGGCCATATCTCCTTAAATATGCGTCCTAGAGCGAAAAGGACGATAATTCGTGACCACCCTCAAAAAATTGAAAAATCCACCCAAAACCTAAAAAAATTGAAATTTTTGTATGAAAAACTTCTTTTGGCCATATCTCCTTAAATATGCGTCCTAGAGCGAAAAGGACGATAATTCGTGACCACCCTCAAAAAATTGAAAAATCCACCCAAAACCTAAAAAAATTGAAATTTTTATATGAAAAACTTGTTTTGGCCATATCTCCTTAAATATGCGTCCTAGAGCGAAAAGGACGATAATTCGTGACCACCCTAAAAAAATTGAAAAATCCACCCAAAACCTAAAAAAATTGAAATTTTTATATGAAGAACTTCTTTTGGCCATATCTCCTTAAATATGCGTCCTAGAGCGAAAAGGACGATAATTCGTGACCACCGTCAAAAAATTGAAAAATCCACCCAAAACCTAAAAAAATTGAAATTTTTATATGAAAAACTTGTTTTGGCCATATCTCCTTAAATATGCGTCCTAGAGCGAAAAGGACGATAATTCGTGACCACCCTCAAAAAATTGAAAAATCCACCCAAAACCTAAAAAAATTGCAATTTTTATATGAAAACCTTCTTTTGGCCATATCTCCTTAAATATGCGTCCTGGAGCGAAAAGGACGATAATTCGTGACCACCCTCAAAAAATTGAAAAATCCACCCAAAACCTAAAAAAATTGAAATTTTTATATGAAAAACTTCTTTTGGCCATATCTCCTTAAATATGCGTCCTAGAGCGAAAAGGACGATAATTCGTGACCACCGTCAAAAAATTGAAAAATCCACCCAAAACCTAAAAAAATTGAAATTTTTATATGAAAAACTTCTTTTGGCCATATCTCCTTAAATATGCGTCCTAGAGCGAAAAGGACGATAATTCGTGACCACCCTCAAAAAATTGAAAAATCCACCCAAAACCTAAAAAAATTGAAATTTTTATATGAAAAACTTGTTTTGGCCATATCTCCTTAAATATGCGTCCTAGAGCGAAAAGGACGATAATTCGTGACCACCCTCAAAAAATTGAAAAATCCACCCAAAACCTAAAAAAATTGAAATTTTTATATGAAAAACTTGTTTTGGCCATATCTCCTTAAATATGCGTCCTAGGGCGAAAAGGACGATAATTCGTGACCACCCTCAAAAAATTGAAAAATCCACCCAAAACCTAAAAAAATTGAAATTTTTATATGAAAAACTTGTTTTGGCCATATCTCCTTAAATATGCGTCCTAGAGCGAAAAGGACGATAATTCGTTATTACATGAAAAACTTCTTTTGGCCATATCTAACTAAGCGTCCTAGAGCGAAAAGGACGATATTTCGTGACCACCCTCAAAAAATTGAAAAATCCACCCAAAACCTAAAAAAATTGAAATTTTTATATGAAAAACTTGTTTTGGCCATATCTCCTTAAATATGCGTCCTAGAGCGAAAAGGACGATAATTCGTGACCACCCTCAAAAAATTGAAAAATCCACCCAAAACCTAAAAAAATTGAAATTTTTATATGAAGAACTTCTTTTGGCCATATCTCCTTAAATATGCGTCCTAGAGCGAAAAGGACGATAATTCGTGACCACCGTCAAAAAATTGAAAAATCCACCCAAAACCTAAAAAAATTGAAATTTTTATATGAAAAACTTGTTTTGGCCATATCTCCTTAAATATGCGTCCTAGAGCGAAAAGGACGATAATTCGTGACCACCCTCAAAAAATTGAAAAATCCACCCAAAACCTAAAAAAATTGCAATTTTTATACGAAAACCTTCTTTTGGCCATATCTCCTTAAATATGCGTCCTAGAGCGAAAAGGACGATAATTCGTGACCACCCTCAAAAAATTGAAAAATCCACCCAAAACCTAAAAAAATTGAAATTTTTATATGAAAAACTTGTTTTGGCCATATCTCCTTAAATATGCGTCCTAGAGCGAAAAGGACGATAATTCGTGACCACCCTCAAAAAATTGAAAAATCCACCCAAAACCTAAAAAAATTGAAATTTTTATATGAAAAACTTCTTTTGGCCATATCTCCTTAAATATGCGTCCTAGAGCGAAAAGGACGATAATTCGTGACTACCGTCAAAAAATTGAAAAATCCACCCAAAACCTAAAAAAATTGAAATTTTTATATGAAAAACTTGTTTTGGCCATATCTCCTTAAATATGCGTCCTAGAGCGAAAAGGACGATAATTCGTGACCACCCTCAAAAAATTGAAAAATCCACCCAAAACCTAAAAAAATTGAAATTTTTATATGAAAAACTTCTTTTGGCCATATCTCCTTAAATATGCGTCCTAGAGCGAAAAGGACGATAATTCGTGACCACCATCAAAAAATTGAAAAATCCCCCCAAAACCTAAAAAAAATGAAATTTTTATATGAAAAACTTCTTTTGGCCATATCTCCTTAAATATGCGTCCTAGAGCGAAAAGGACGATAATTCGTGACCACCCTCAAAAAATTGAAAAATCCACCCAAAACCTAAAAAAATTGAAATTTTTATATGAAAAACTTCTTTTGGCCATATCTCCTTAAATATGCGTCCTAGAGCGAAAAGGACGATAATTCGTCCACCCTCAAAAAATTGAAAAATCCACCCAAAACCTAAAAAAATTGAAATTTTTATATGAAAAACTTCTTTTGGCCATATCTCCTGAACTAAGCGTCATAGAGCGAAAAGGACGATAATTCGTGACCACCATCAAAAAAATGAAAAATCCACCCAAAACCTAAAAAAATTGAAATTTTTATATGAAAAACTTCTTTTGGCCATATCTACTGAACTAAGCGTCCTAGAGCGAAAAGGACGATAATTCGTGACCACCCTCAAAAAATTGAAAAATCCACCCAAAACCTAAAAAAATTTAAATGTTTATATGAAAAACTTCTTTTGGCCATATCTCCTTAAATATGCGTCCTAGAGCGAAAAGGACGATAATTCGTGACCACCATCAAAAAATTGAAAAATCCACCCAAAACCTAAAAAAATTGAAATTTTTATATGAAAAACTTCTTTTGGCCATATCTACTGAACTAAGCGTCCTAGAGCGAAAAGGACGATAATTCGTGACCACCCTCAAAAAATTGAAAAATCCACCCAAAACCTAAAAAAATTGAAATTTTTATATGAAAAACTTCTTTTGGCCATATCTCCTTAAATATGCGTCCTAGAGCGAAAAGGACGATAATTCGTGACCACCCTCAAAAAATTGAAAAATCCACCCAAAACCTAAAAAAATTGAAATTTTTATATGAAAAACTTCTTTTGGCCATATCTCCTTAAATATGCGTCCTAGAGCGAAAAGGACGATAATTCGTGACCACCCTTAAAAAATTGAAAAATCCACCCAAAACCTAAAAAAATTGAAATTTTTATATGAAAAACTTCTTTTGGCCATATCTCCTTAAATATGCGTCCTAGAGCGAAAAGGACGATAATTCGTGACCACCCTCAAAAAATTGAAAAATCCACCCAAAACCTAAAAAAATTGAAATTTTTATATGAAAAACTTCTTTTGGCCATATCTCCTTAAATATGCGTCCTAGAGCGAAAAGGACGATAATTCGTGACCACCGTCAAAAAATTGAAAAATCCACCCAAAACCTAAAAAAATTGAAATTTTTATATGAAAAACTTGTTTTGGCCATATCTCCTTAAATATGCGTCCTAGAGCGAAAAGGACGATAATTCGTGACCACCCTCAAAAAATTGAAAAATCCACCCAAAACCTAAAAAAATTGAAATTTTTGTATGAAAAACTTCTTTTGGCCATATCTCCTTAAATATGCGTCCTAGAGCGAAAAGGACGATAATTCGTGACCACCCTCAAAAAATTGAAAAATCCACCCAAAACCTAAAAAAATTGAAATTTTTATATGAAAAACTTGTTTTGGCCATATCTCCTTAAATATGCGTCCTAGAGCGAAAAGGACGATAATTCGTGACCACCCTAAAAAAATTGAAAAATCCACCCAAAACCTAAAAAAATTGAAATTTTTATATGAAGAACTTCTTTTGGCCATATCTCCTTAAATATGCGTCCTAGAGCGAAAAGGACGATAATTCGTGACCACCGTCAAAAAATTGAAAAATCCACCCAAAACCTAAAAAAATTGAAATTTTTATATGAAAAACTTGTTTTGGCCATATCTCCTTAAATATGCGTCCTAGAGCGAAAAGGACGATAATTCGTGACCACCCTCAAAAAATTGAAAAATCCACCCAAAACCTAAAAAAATTGCAATTTTTATATGAAAACCTTCTTTTGGCCATATCTCCTTAAATATGCGTCCTAGAGCGAAAAGGACGATAATTCGTGACCACCCTCAAAAAATTGAAAAATCCACCCAAAACCTAAAAAAATTGAAATTTTTATATGAAAAACTTGTTTTGGCCATATCTCCTTAAATATGCGTCCTAGAGCGAAAAGGACGATAATTCGTGACCACCGTCAAAAAATTGAAAAATCCACCCAAAACCTAAAAAAATTGAAATTTTTATATGAAAAACTTCTTTTGGCCATATCTCCTTAAATATGCGTCCTAGAGCGAAAAGGACGATAATTCGTGACCACCCTCAAAAAATTGAAAAATCCACCCAAAACCTAAAAAAATTGAAATTTTTATATGAAAAACTTGTTTTGGCCATATCTCCTTAAATATGCGTCCTAGAGCGAAAAGGACGATAATTCGTGACCACCCTCAAAAAATTGAAAAATCCACCCAAAACCTAAAAAAATTGAAATTTTTATATGAAAAACTTGTTTTGGCCATATCTCCTTAAATATGCGTCCTAGGGCGAAAAGGACGATAATTCGTGACCACCCTCAAAAAATTGAAAAATCCACCCAAAACCTAAAAAAATTGAAATTTTTATATGAAAAACTTGTTTTGGCCATATCTCCTTAAATATGCGTCCTAGAGCGAAAAGGACGATAATTCGTTATTACATGAAAAACTTCTTTTGGCCATATCTAACTAAGCGTCCTAGAGCGAAAAGGACGATATTTCGTGACCACCCTCAAAAAATTGAAAAATCCACCCAAAACCTAAAAAAATTGAAATTTTTATATGAAAAACTTCATTTGGCCATATCTCCTTAAATATGCGTCCTAGAGCGAAAAGGACGATAATTCGTGACCACCATCAAAAAATTGAAAAATCCACCCAAAACCTAAAAAAATTGAAATTTTTATATGAAAAACTTCTTTTGGCCATATCTCCTTAAATATGCGTCCTAGAGCGAAAAGGACGATAATTCGTGACCACCGTCAAAAAATTGAAAAATCCACCCAAAACCTAAAAAAATTGAAATTTTTATATGAAAAACTTCTTTTGGCCATATCTCCTTAAATATGCGTCCTAGAGCGAAAAGGACGATAATTCGTGACCACCCTCAAAAAATTGAAAAATCCACCCAAAACCTAAAAAAATTGAAATTTTTATATGAAAAACTTCTTTTGGCCATATCTCCTTAAATATGCGTCCTAGAGCGAAAAGGACGATAATTCGTGACCACCATCAAAAAATTGAAAAATCCACCCAAAACCTAAAAAAATTGAAATTTTTATATGAAAAACTTCTTTTGGCCATATCTCCTTAAATATGCGTCCTAGAGCGAAAAGGACGATAATTCGTGACCACCGTCAAAAAATTGAAAAATCCACCCAAAACCTAAAAAAATTGAAATTTTTATATGAAAAACTTCTTTTGGCCATATCTCCTTAAATATGCGTCCTAGAGCGAAAAGGACGATAATTCGTGACCACCATCAAAAAAATGAAAAATCCACCCAAAACCTAAAAAAATTGAAATTTTTATATGAAAAACTTCTTTTGGCCATATCTCCTTAAATATGCGTCCTAGAGCGAAAAGGACGATAATTCGTGACCACCCTCAAAAAATTGAAAAATCCACCCAAAACCTAAAAAAATTGAAAATTTTATATGAAGAACTTCTTTTGGCCATATCTCCTTAAATATGCGTCCTAGAGCGAAAAGGACGATAATTCGTGATCACCATCAAAAGATTGAAAAATCCACCCAATACCTAAAAAAATTGAAATTTTTATATGAAAAACTTCTTTTGGCCATATCTCCTTAAATATGCGTCCTTTTGGCCATATCTCCTTAAATATGCGTCCTAGAGCGAAAAGGACGATAATTCGTGATCACCCTCAAAAAATTGAAAAATCCACCCAAAACCTAAAAAAATTGAAATTTTTATATGAAAAACTTCTTTTGGCCATATCTCCTTAAATATGCGTCCTAGAGCGAAAAGGACGATAATTCGTGACCACCCTCAAAAAATTGAAAAATCCACCCAAAACCTAAAAAAATTGAAATTATTACATGAAAAACTTCTTTTGGCCATATCTAACTAAGCGTCCTAGAGCGAAAAGGACGATAATTCGTGACCACCCTCAAAAAATTGAAAAATCCACCCAAAACCTAAAAAAATTGAAATTTTTATATGAAAAACTTCTTTTGGCCATATCTCCTTAAATATGCGTCCTAGAGCGAAAAGGACGATAATTCGTCCACGCTCAAAAAATTGAAAAATCCACCCAAAACCTAAAAAAATTGAAATTTTTATATGAAAAACTTCTTTTGGCCATATCTCCTGAACTAAGCGTCATAGAGCGAAAAGGACGATAATTCGTGACCACCATCAAAAAAATGAAAAATCCACCCAAAACCTAAAAAAATTGAAATTTTTATATGAAAAACTTCTTTTGGCCATATCTCCTTAAATATGCGTCCTAGAGCGAAAAGGACGATAATTCGTGATCACCCTCAAAAAATTGAAAAATCCACCCAATACCTAAACAAGTATATAAAGCACTAAGTTCGGCCGGGCCGAACCTTAAATACCCACCGCCATGAACCAAATATTAGGGTTTCCTTTGAAATTTTAGGAGGGCTTGAGGACTTGAGGACACTTCCCGAAGATAAATTTAAAGATTTCACCTATGAGGACTATATCAGATTCTGGATTTATAAGAACCATTTTTGTTTGAGTTTTACAGGAATCATTAACATCTCTTGTAAGTGTGCAAGAAAATTATAAAATAACGTCTTGATTTGAAATCTTAAATCTGTAGAAGTAAAATCTGGAAATTTTACATTGAGTTTCAAGCAATTCAAGTGAAGTCGGTCTATACGGAGGCATTACCAAATGGACCGAGCCTAAAATACCAGAATATTTACAATTTCAGGCAAATCAGATAAAAATTACGGTTTCTAGAAACCCAAGGAGTTAAATCGGGAGATCGTTCTTATGGGGGCTATACTAAAACATGGACCGATACTCACCGTTTCCGGCACACCTCTTTATGACCCGAAAATACCTCTAGATTCCCAATTTCAGGCAAATAGGATAAAAACTTCGGATTCTAGAAGCCCAAGAAGTAAAATCGGGAAATCGGTCTATATGGGGGCTATACCAAAATATGGACCGATACTCACCATTTTCAGCACACCTCTGTATGGTCCGAAAATAACCCTAGATTTCCAATTTCAGACACATTGGATAAAAACTACGCTTTCTATAAGCCCAAGACCCCAAATCGGGACATCGGCCTATATGGGGGCTATACCAAAATATGGACCGATACTTACAATTTTTGGCACACGTATTTGTGGTCCTACAATAACTCTAGATTTCCAATTTCAGGTAAATTGAATAAAAACTGCGGTTTCTATAAGCCCAAGAAGTAAAATCGGGAGATCGGTCTATATGGGGGCTATACCAAAACATGGACCGATACTCACCATTTTTGGCACACCTCTTTATGGTCATAAAAGACCTCCAGATTTCAAATTTCAGGCAAATATGATAAAAACTACGATTTCTATAACCCCAAGACCCCAAATCGGGAGGTCGGTTTATGTGGGGACTATATCAAAACCTGGACCGATATAACCCATCTTCGAACTTGACCTGCCTGCAGACAAAAGACGAGGTTGTGCAAAATTTCAGCACGATTGCTTTATTATTGAAGACTGTAGCGTGATTACAACAGACAGACAGACAGACAGACGGACATCGTTATATCGTCTTAGAATTTCTCCCTGATCAAAAATATATATACTTTATATAGTCGGAAATCGATATTTCGATGTGTTACAAACGGAATGACAAACTTATTATACCCCCATCACCATTCTATGGTGGTGGGTATAAAAAATTGAAATTTTTATATGAAAAACTTCTTTTGGCCATATCTCCTTAAATATGCGTCCTAGAGCGAAAAGGACGATAATTCGTGACCACCGTCAAAAAATTGAAAAATCCACCCAAAACCTAAAAAAATTGAAATTTTTATATGAAAAACTTGTTTTGGCCATATCTCCTTAAATATGCGTCCTAGAGCGAAAAGGACGATAATTCGTGACCACCCTCAAAAAATTGAAAAATCCACCCAAAACCTAAAAAAATTGAAATTTTTATATGAAAAACTTCTTTTGGCCATATCTCCTTAAATATGCGTCCTAGAGCGAAAAGAACGATAATTCGTGACCACCATCAAAAAATTGAAAAATCCACCCAAAACCTAAAAAAATTGAAATTTTTATATGAAAAACTTCTTTTGGCCATATCTCCTTAAATATGCGTCCTAGAGCGAAAAGGACGATAATTCGTGACCACCGTCAAAAAATTGAAAAATCCACCCAAAACCTAAAAAAATTGAAATTTTTATATGAAGAACTTCTTTTGGCCATATCTCCTTAAATATGCGTCCTAGAGCGAAAAGGACGATAATTCGTGATCACCCTCAAAAAATTGAAAAATCCACCCAATACCTAAAAAATTGAAATTTTTATATGAAAAACTTCTTTTGGCCATATCTCCTTAAATATGCGTCCTAGAGCGAAAAGGACGATAATTCGTGACCACCGTCAAAAAATTGAAAAATCCACCCAAAACCTAAAAAAATTGAAATTTTTATATGAAAAACTTGTTTTGGCCATATCTCCTTAAATATGCGTCCTAGAGCGAAAAGGACGATAATTCGTGACCACCCTCAAAAAATTGAAAAATCCACCCAAAACCTAAAAAAATTGAAATTTTTATATGAAGAACTTCTTTTGGCCATATCTCCTTAAATATGCGTCCTCGAGCATATTCGAGCGAAAAGGACGATAATTCGTGATCACCCTAAAAAATTTGAAAAATCCACCCAATACCTAAAAAAATTGAAATTTTTATATGAAAAACTTCTTTTGGCCATATCTCCTTAAATATGCGTCCTAGTGCGAAAAGGACGATAATTCGTGACCACCGTCAAAAAATTGAAAAATCCACCCAAAATCTAAAAAAATTGAAATTTTTATATGAAAAACTTGTTTTGGCCATATCTCCTTAAATATGCGTCCTAGAGCGAAAAGGACGATAATTCGTGACCACCCTCAAAAAATTGAAAAATCCACCCAAAACCTAAAAAAATTGAAATTTTTATATGAAAAACTTCTTTTGGCCATATCTCCTTAAATATGCGTCCTAGAGCGAAAAGGACGATAATTCGTGACCACCCTCAAAAAATTGAAAAATCCACCCAAAACCTAAAAAAATTGAAATTTTTATATGAAAAACTTGTTTTGGCCATATCTCCTTAAATATGCGTCCTAGAGCGAAAAGGACGATAATTCGTGACCACCCTCAAAAAATTGAAAAATCCACCCAAAACCTAAAAAAATTGAAATTTTTATATGAAAAACTTGTTTTGGCCATATCTCCTTAAATATGCGTCCTAGAGCGAAAAGGACGATAATTCGTGACCACCGTCAAAAAATTGAAAAATCCACCCAAAACCTAAAAAAATTGAAATTTTTATATGAAAAACTTCTTTTGGCCATATCTCCTTAAATATGCGTCCTAGAGCGAAAAGGACGATAATTCGTGACCACCCTCAAAAAATTGAAAAATCCACCCAAAACCTAAAAAAATTGAAATTTTTATATGAAAAACTTCTTTTGGCTATATCTCCTTAAATATGCGTCCTAGAGCGAAAAGGACGATAATTCGTGATCACCCTCAAAAAATTGAAAAATCCACCCAATACCTAAAAAAATTGAAATTTTTATATGAAAAACTTCTTTTGGCCATATCTCCTTAAATATGCGTCCTAGAGCGAAAAGGACGATAATTCGTGACCACCGTCAAAAAATTGAAAAATCCACCCAAAACCTAAAAAAATTGAAATTTTTATATGAAAAACTTGTTTTGGCCATATCTCCTTAAATATGCGTCCTAGAGCGAAAAGGACGATAATTCGTGACCACCCTCAAAAAATTGAAAAATCCACCCAAAACCTAAAAAAATTGAAATTTTTATATGAAAAACTTGTTTTGGCCATATCTCCTTAAATATGCGTCCTAGAGCGAAAAGGACGATAATTCGTGACCACCGTCAAAAAATTGAAAAATCCACCCAAAACCTAAAAAAATTGAAATTTTTATATGAAAAACTTGTTTTGGCCATATCTCCTTAAATATGCGTCCTAGAGCGAAAAGGACGATAATTCGTGACCACCGTCAAAAAATTGAAAAATCCACCCAAAACCTAAAAAAATTGAAATTTTTATATGAAAAACTTGTTTTGGCCATATCTCCTTAAATATGCGTCCTAGAGCGAAAAGGACGATAATTCGTGACCACCCTCAAAAAATTGAAAAATCCACCCAAAACCTAAAAAAATTGAAATTTTTATATGAAGAACTTCTTTTGGCCATATCTCCTTAAATATGCGTCCTAGAGCGAAAAGGACGATAATTCGTGACCACCCTCAAAAAATAGAAATATCCACCCAAAACCTAAAAAAATTGAAATTTTTATATGAAAAACTTCTTTTGGCCATATCTCCTGAACTAAGCGTCCTAGAGCGAAAAGGACGATAATTCGTGACCACCCTCAAAAAAATATGAAAAATCCACCCAAAACCTAAAAAAATTGAAATTTTTATATGAAAAACTTCTTTTGGCCATATCTCCTTAAATATGCGTCCTAGAGCGAAAAGGACGATAATTCGTGACCACCCTCAAAAAATTGAAAAATCCACCCAAAACCTAAAAAAAATGAAATTTTTACATGAAAAGCTTCTTTTGGCCATATCTCCTTAAATATGCGTCCTAGAGCGAAAAGGACGATAATTCGTGACCACCATCAAAAAATTGAAAAATCCACCCAAAACCTAAAAAAATTGAAATTTTTATATGAAAAACTTGTTTTGGCCATATCTCCTTAAATATGCGTCCTAGAGCGAAAAGGACGATAATTCGTGACCACCCTCAAAAAATTGAAAAATCCACCCAAAACCTAAAAAAATTGAAATTTTTATATGAAGAACTTCTTTTGGCCATATCTCCTTAAATATGCGTCCTAGAGCGAAAAGGAGATAATTCGTGATCACCCTCAAAAAATTGAAAAATCCACCCAATACCTAAAAAAATTGAAATTTTTATATGAAAAACTTGTTTTGGCCATATCTCCTTAAATATGCGTCCTAGAGCGGGACGATAATTCGTGACCACCGTCAAAAAATTTAAAAATCCACCCAAAACCTAAAAAAATTGAAATTTTTATATGAAAAACTTGTTTTGGCCATATCTCCTTAAATATGCGTCCTAGAGCGAAAAGGACGATAATTCGTGACCACCCTCAAAAAATTGAAAAATCCACCCAAAACCTAAAAAAATTGAAATGTTTATATGAAAAACTTCTTTTGGCCATATCTCCTTAAATATGCGTCCTAGAGCGAAAAGGACGATAATTCGTGACCACCCTCAAAAAATTGAAAAATCCACCCAAAACCTAAAAAAATTGAAATTTTTATATGAAAAACTTCTTTTGGCCATATCTCCTTAAATATGCGTCCTAGAGCGAAAAGGACGATAATTCGTGACCACCCTCAAAAAATTGAAAAATCCACCCAAAACCTAAAAAAATTGAAATTTTTATATGAAGAACTTCTTTTGGCCATATCTCCTTAAATATGCGTCCTAGAGCGAAAAGGACGATAATTCGTGATCACCCTCAAAAAATTGAAAAATCCACCCAATACCTAAAAAAATTGAAATTTTTATATGAAAAACTTGTTTTGGCCATATCTCCTTAAATATGCGTCCTAGAGCGAAAAGGACGATAATTCGTGACCACCCTCAAAAAATTGAAAAATCCACCCAAAACCTAAAAAAATTGAAATTTTTATATGAAAAACTTCTTTTGGCCATATCTCCTTAAATATGCGTCCATATCTCCTTAAATATGCGTCCTAGAGCGAAAAGGACGATAATTCGTGACCTCCTTCAAAAAATTGAAAAATCCACCCAAAACCTAAAAAAATTGAAATTTTTATATGAAAAACTTGTTTTGGCCATATCTCCTTAAATATGCGTCCTAGAGCGAAAAGGACGATAATTCGTGACCACCGTCAAAAAATTGAAAAATCCACCCAAAACCTAAAAAAATTGAAATTTTTATATGAAAAACTTGTTTTGGCCATATCTCCTTAAATATGCGTCCTAGAGCGAAAAGGACGATAATTCGTGACCACCCTCAAAAAATTGAAAAATCCACCCAAAACCTAAAAAAATTTAAATTTTTATATGAAAAACTTCTTTTGGCCATATCTCCTTAAATATGCGTCCTAGAGCGAAAAGGACGATAATTCGTGACCACCATCAAAAAAGTGAAAAATCCACCCAAAACCTAAAAAAATTGAAATTTTTATATGAAAAACTTCTTTTGGCCATATCTCCTTAAATATGCGTCCTAGAGCGAAAAGGACGATAATTCGTGACCACCCTTAAAAAATTGAAAAATCCACCCAAAACCTAAAAAAATTGAAATTTTTATATGAAAAACTTCTTTTGGCCATATCTCCTTAAATATGCGTCCTAGAGCGAAAAGGACGATAATTCGTCCACCCTCAAAAAATTGAAAAATCCACCCAAAACCTAAAAAAATTGAAATTTTTATATGAAAAACTTCTTTTGGCCATATCTCCTGAACTAAGCGTCATAGAGCGAAAAGGACGATAATTCGTGACCACCATCAAAAAAATGAAAAATCCACCCAAAACCTAAAAAAATTGAAATTTTTATATGAAAAACTTCTTTTGGCCATATCTCCTTAAATATGCGTCCTAGAGCGAAAAGGACGATAATTCGCGACCACCATCAAAAAATTAAATATGCGTCCTAGAGCGAAAAGGACGATAATTCGTGACCACCCTCAAAAAATTGAAAAATCCACCCAAAACCTAAAAAAATTTAAATTTTTATATGAAAAACTTCTTTTGGCCATATCTCCTTAAATATGCGTCCTAGAGCGAAAAGGACGATAATTCGTGACCACCATCAAAAAAGTGAAAAATCCACCCAAAACCTAAAAAAATTGAAATTTTTATATGAAAAACTTCTTTTGGCCATATCTCCTTAAATATGCGTCCTAGAGCGAAAAGGACGATAATTCGTGACCACCCTCAAAAAATTGAAAAATCCACCCAAAACCTAAAAAAATTGAAATTTTTATATGAAAAACTTCTTTTGGCCATATCTCCTTAAATATGCGTCCTAGAGCGAAAAGGACGATAATTCGTCCACCCTCAAAAAATTGAAAAATCCACCCAAAACCTAAAAAAATTGAAATTTTTATATGAAAAACTTCTTTTGGCCATATCTCCTGAACTAAGCGTCCTAGAGCGAAAAGGACGATAATTCGTGACCACCCTCAAAAAATTGAAAAATCCACCCAAAACCTAAAAAAATTGAAATTTTTATATGAAGAACTTCTTTTGGCCATATCTCCTTAAATATGCGTCCTAGAGCGAAAAGGACGATAATTCGTGATCACCCTCAAAAAATTGAAAAATCCACCCAATACCTAAAAAATTGAAATTTTTATATGAAAAACTTCTTTTGGCCATATCTCCTTAAATATGCGTCCTAGAGCGAAAAGGACGATAATTCGTGATCACCCTCAAAAAATTGAAAAATCCACCCAAAACCTAAAAAAAATTGAAATTTTTATATGAAGAACTTCTTTTGGCCATATCTCCTTAAATATGCGTCCTAGAGCGAAAAGGACGATAATTCGTGATCACCCTCAAAAAATTGAAAAATCCACCCAATACCTAAAAAAATTGAAATTTTTATATGAAAAACTTGTTTTGGCCATATCTCCTTAAATATGCGTCCTAGAGCGAAAAGGACGATAATTCGTGACCACCCTCAAAAAATTGAAAAATCCACCCAAAACCTAAAAAAATTGAAATTTTTATATGAAAAACTTCTTTTGGCCATATCTCCTTAAATATGCGTCCATATCTCCTTAAATATGCGTCCTAGAGCGAAAAGGACGATAATTCGTGACCTCCTTCAAAAAATTGAAAAATCCACCCAAAACCTAAAAAAATTGAAATTTTTATATGAAAAACTTGTTTTGGCCATATCTCCTTAAATATGCGTCCTAGAGCGAAAAGGACGATAATTCGTGACCACCGTCAAAAAATTGAAAAATCCACCCAAAACCTAAAAAAATTGAAATTTTTATATGAAAAACTTGTTTTGGCCATATCTCCTTAAATATGCGTCCTAGAGCGAAAAGGACGATAATTCGTGACCACCCTCAAAAAATTGAAAAATCCACCCAAAACCTAAAAAAATTTAAATTTTTATATGAAAAACTTCTTTTGGCCATATCTCCTTAAATATGCGTCCTAGAGCGAAAAGGACGATAATTCGTGACCACCATCAAAAAAGTGAAAAATCCACCCAAAACCTAAAAAAATTGAAATTTTTATATGAAAAACTTCTTTTGGCCATATCTCCTTAAATATGCGTCCTAGAGCGAAAAGGACGATAATTCGTGACCACCCTCAAAAAATTGAAAAATCCACCCAAAACCTAAAAAAATTGAAATTTTTATATGAAAAACTTCTTTTGGCCATATCTCCTTAAATATGCGTCCTAGAGCGAAAAGGACGATAATTCGTCCACCCTCAAAAAATTGAAAAATCCACCCAAAACCTAAAAAAATTGAAATTTTTATATGAAAAACTTCTTTTGGCCATATCTCCTGAACTAAGCGTCATAGAGCGAAAAGGACGATAATTCGTGACCACCATCAAAAAAATGAAAAATCCACCCAAAACCTAAAAAAATTGAAATTTTTATATGAAAAACTTCTTTTGGCCATATCTCCTTAAATATGCGTCCTAGAGCGAAAAGGACGATAATTCGCGACCACCATCAAAAAATTAAATATGCGTCCTAGAGCGAAAAGGACGATAATTCGTGACCACCCTCAAAAAATTGAAAAATCCACCCAAAACCTAAAAAAATTGAAATTTTTATATGAAAAACTTCTTTTGGCCATATCTCCTTAAATATGCGTCCTAGAGCGAAAAGGACGATAATTCGTGACCACCCTCAAAAAATTGAAAAATCCACCCAAAACCTAAAAAAATTGAAATTTTTATATGAAAAACTTCTTTTGGCCATATCTCCTTAAATATGCGTCCTAGAGCGAAAAGGACGATAATTCGTCCACCCTCAAAAAATTGAAAAATCCACCCAAAACCTAAAAAAATTGAAATTTTTATATGAAAAACTTCTTTTGGCCATATCTCCTGAACTAAGCGTCCTAGAGCGAAAAGGACGATAATTCGTGACCACCCTCAAAAAATTGAAAAATCCACCCAAAACCTAAAAAAATTGAAATTTTTATATGAAGAACTTCTTTTGGCCATATCTCCTTAAATATGCGTCCTAGAGCGAAAAGGACGATAATTCGTGATCACCCTCAAAAAATTGAAAAATCCACCCAATACCTAAAAAATTGAAATTTTTATATGAAAAACTTCTTTTGGAAATATCTCCTTAAATATGCGTCCTAGAGCGAAAAGGACGATAATTCGTGATCACCCTCAAAAAATTGAAAAATCCACCCAAAACCTAAAAAAAATTGAAATTTTTATATGAAGAACTTCTTTTGGCCATATCTCCTTAAATATGCGTCCTAGAGCGAAAAGGACGATAATTCGTGATCACCCTCAAAAAATTGAAAAATCCACCCAATATTTAAAAAATTGAAATTTTTATATGAAAAACTTGTTTTGGCCATATCTCCTTAAATATGCGTCCTAGAGCGAAAAGGACGATAATTCGTGACCACCGTCAAAAAATTGAAAAATCCACCCAAAACCTAAAAAAATTGAAATTTTTATATGAAAAACTTCTTTTGGCCATATCTCCTTAAATATGCGTCCTAGAGCGAAAAGGACGATAATTCGTGACCACCGTCAAAAAATTGAAAAATCCACCCAAAACCTAAAAAAATTGAAATTTTTATATGAAAAACTTCTTTTGGCCATATCTCCTTAAATATGCGTCCTAGAGCGAAAAGGACGATAATTCGTGACCACCCTCAAAAAATTGAAAAATCCACCCAAAACCTAAAAAAATTGAAATTTTTATATGAAAAACTTCTTTTGGCCATATCTCCTTAAATATGCGTCCTAGAGCGAAAAGGACGATAATTCGTGACCACCCTCAAAAAATTGAAAAATCCACCCAAAACCTAAAAAAATTGAAATTTTTATATGAAAAACTTGTTTTGGCCATATCTCCTTAAATATGCGTCCTAGAGCGAAAAGGACGATAATTCGTGACCACCGTCAAAAAATTGAAAAATCCACCCAAAACCTAAAAAAATTGAAATTTTTATATGAAAAACTTGTTTTGGCCATATCTCCTTAAATATGCGTCCTAGAGCGAAAAGGACGATAATTCGTGACCACCCTCAAAAAATTGAAAAATCCACCCAAAACCTAAAACTTCTTTTGGCCATATCTCCTTAAATATGCGTCCTAGAGCGAAAAGGACGATAATTCGTGACCACCATCAAAAAATTGAAAAATCCACCCAAAACCTAAAAAAATTGAAATTTTTATATGAAAAACTTCTTTTGGCCATATCTCCTGAACTAAGCGTCCTAGAGCGAAAAGGACAATAATTCGTGACCACCCTCAAACAATTGAAAAATCCACCCAAAACCTAAAAAAATTGAAATTTTTATATGAAAAACTTCTTTTGGCCATATCTCCTAAACTAAGCGTCCTAGAGCGAAAAGGACGATAATTCGTTACCACCATCAAAAAATTGAAAAATCCACCCAAAACCTAAAAAAATTTAAATTTTTATATGAAAAACTTCTTTTGGCCATATCTCCTTAAATATGCGTCCTAGAGCGAAAAGGACGATAATTCGTGACCACCCTCAAAAAATTGAAAAATCCACCCAAAACCTAAAAAAATTAAAATTTTTATATGAAAAACTTGTTTTGGCCATATCTCCTTAAATATGCGTCCTAGAGCGAAAAGGACGATAATTCGTGACCACCCTCAAAAAATTGAAAAATCCACCCAAAACCTAAAAGAATTGAAATTTTTATATGAAAAACTTCTTTTTGCCATATCTCCTTAAATATGCGTCCTAGAGCGAAAAGGACGATAATTCGTGACCACCGTCAAAAAATTGAAAAATCCACCCAAAACCTAAAAAAATTGAAATTTTTATATGAAAAACTTGTTTTGGCCATATCTCCTTAAATATGCGTCCTAGAGCGAAAAGGACGATAATTCGTGACCACCCTCAAAAAATTGAAAAATCCACCCAAAACCTAAAAAAATGAAATTTTTATATGAAAAACTTCTTTTGGCCATATCTCCTTAAATATGCGTCCTAGAGCGAAAAGGACGATAATTCGTGACCACCGTCAAAAAATTGAAAAATTCACCCAAAACCTAAAAAAATTTAAATTTTTATATGAAAAATTTGTTTTGGCCATATTTCCTTAAATATGCGTCCTAGAGCGAAAGGGACGATAGTTCGTCCACCCTCAAAAAATTGAAAAATCCACCCAAAACCTAAAAAAATTGAAATTTTTATATGAAAAACTTCTTTTGGCCATATCTCCTGAACTAAGCGTCATAGAGCGAAAAGGACGATAATTCGTGACCACCATCAAAAAAATGAAAAATCCACCCAAAACCTAAAAAAATTGAAATTTTTATATGAAAAACTTCTTTTGGCCATATCTCCTTAAATATGCGTCCTAGAGCGAAAAGGACGATAATTCGTGACCACCCTCAAAAAATTGAAAAATCCACCCAAAACTTAAAAAAATTGAAATTTTTATATGAAGAACTTCTTTTGACCATATCTCCTTAAATATGCGACCTAGAGCGAAAAGGACGATAATTCGTGATCACCCTCAAAAAGTTGAAAAATCCACCCAATACCTAAAAAAATTGAAATTTTTATATGAAAAACTTCTTTTGTCCATATCTCCTTAAATATGCGTCCTAGAGCGAAAAGGACGATAATTCGTGACCACCGTCAAAAAATTGAAAAATCCACCCAAAACCTAAAAAAATTGAAATTTTTATATGAAAAACTTGTTTTGGCCATATCTCCTTAAATATGCGTCCTAGAGCGAAAAGGACGATAATTCGTGACCACCCTCAAAAAATTGAAAAATCCACCCAAAACCTAAAAAAAATTGAAATTTTTATATGAAAAACTTCTTTTGGCCATATCTCCTTAAATATGCGTCCTAGAGCGAAAAGGACGATAATTCGTGACCACCCTCAAAAAATTGAAAAATCCACCCAAAACCTAAAAAAATTGAAATTTTTATATGAAAAACTTCTTTTGGCCATATCTCCTTAAATATGCGTCCTAGAGCGAAAAGGACGATAATTCGTGACCACCCTCAAAAAATTGAAAAATCCACCCAAAACCTAAAAAAATTGAAATTTTTATATGAAGAACTTCTTTTGGCCATATCTCCTTAAATATGCGTCCTAGAGCGAAAAGGACGATAATTCGTGATCACCCTCAAAAAATTGAAAAATCCACCCAATACCTAAAAAAATTGAAATTTTTATATGAAAAACTTCTTTTGGCCATATCTCCTTAAATATGCGTCCTAGAGCGAAAAGGACGATAATTCGTGACCACCGTCAAAAAATTGAAAAATCCACCCAAAACCTAAAAAAATTGAAATTTTTATATGAAAAACTTGTTTTGGCCATATCTCCTTAAATATGCGTCCTAGAGCGAAAAGGACGATAATTCGTGACCACCCTCAAAAAATTGAAAAATCCACCCAAAACGTAAAAAAATTGAAATTTTTATATGAAAAACTTCTTTTGGCCATATCTCCTTAAATATGCGTCCTAGAGCGAAAAGGACGATAATTCGTGACCACCCTCAAAAAATTGAAAAATCCACCCAAAACCTAAAAAAATTGAAATTTTTATATGAAAAACTTGTTTTGGCCATATCTCCTTAAATATGCGTCCTAGAGCGAAAAGGACGATAATTCGTGACCACCCTCAAAAAATTGAAAAATCCACCCAAAACCTTAAAAAATTGAAATTTTTATATGAAGAACTTCTTTTGGCCATATCTCCTTAGATATGCGTCCTAGAGCGAAAAGGACGATAATTCGTGATCACCCTCAAAAAATTGAAAAATCCACCCAATACCTAAAAAAATTGAAATTTTTATATGAAAAACTTCTTTTGGCCATATCTCCTTAAATATGCGTCCTAGAGCGAAAAGGACGATAATTCGTGACCACCCTCAAAAAATTGAAAAATCCACCCAAAACCTAACAAAATTGAAATTTTTATATGAAAAACTTCTTTTGGCCATATCTCCTTAAATATGCGTCCTAGAGCGAAAAGGACGATAATTCGTGACCACCCTCAAAAAATTGAAAAATCCACCCAAAACCTAAAAAAATTGAAATTTTTATATGAAGAACTTCTTTTGGCCATATCTCCTTAAATATGCGTCCTAGAGCGAAAAGGACGATAATTCGTGATCACCCTCAAAAAATTGAAAAATCCACCCAATACCTAAAAAAATTGAAATTTTTATATGAAAAACTTCTTTTGGCCATATCTCCTTAAATATGCGTCCTAGAGCGAAAAGGACGATAATTCGTGACCACCGTCAAAAAATTGAAAAATCCACCCAAAACCTAAAAAAATTGAAATTTTTATATGAAAAACTTGTTTTGGCCATATCTCCTTAAATATGCGTCCTAGAGCGAAAAGGACGATAATTCGTGACCACCCTCAAAAAATTGAAAAATCCACCCAAAACCTAAAAAAATTGAAATTTTTATATGAAAAACTTCTTTTGGCCATATCTCCTTAAATATGCGTCCTAGAGCGAAAAGGACGATAATTCGTGACCACCCTCAAAAAATTGAAAAATCCACCCAAAACCTAAAAAAATTGAAATTTTTATATGAAAAACTTGTTTTGGCCATATCTCCTTAAATATGCGTCCTAGAGCGAAAAGGACGATAATTCGTGACCACCCTCAAAAAATTGAAAAATCCACCCAAAACCTTAAAAAATTGAAATTTTTATATGAAGAACTTCTTTTGGCCATATCTCCTTAGATATGCGTCCTAGAGCGAAAAGGACGATAATTCGTGATCACCCTCAAAAAATTGAAAAATCCACCCAATACCTAAAAAAATTGAAATTTTTATATGAAAAACTTCTTTTGGCCATATCTCCTTAAATATGCGTCCTAGAGCGAAAAGGACGATAATTCGTGACCACCCTCAAAAAATTGAAAAATCCACCCAAAACCTAAAAAAATTGAAATTTTTATATGAAAAACTTCTTTTGGCCATATCTCCTTAAATATGCGTCCTAGAGCGAAAAGGACGATAATTCGTGACCACAATCAAAAAATTGAAAAATCCACCCAAAACCTAAAAAAATTGAAATTTTTATATGAAAAACTTCTTTTGGCCATATCTCCTTAAATATGCGTCCTAGAGCGAAAAGGACGATAATTCGTGACCACCCTCAAAAAATTGAAAAATCCACCCAAAACCTAACAAAATTGAAATTTTTATATGAAAAACTTCTTTTGGCCATATCTCCTTAAATATGCGTCCTAGAGCGAAAAGGACGATAATTCGTGACCACCCTCAAAAAATTGAAAAATCCACCCAAAACCTAAAAAAATTGAAATTTTTATATGAAGAACTTCTTTTGGCCATATCTCCTTAAATATGCGTCCTAGAGCGAAAAGGACGATAATTCGTGACCACCATCAAAAATTGAAAAATCCACCCAAAACCTAAAAAATTGAAATTTTTATATGAAAAACTTCTTTTGGCCATATCTCCTTAAATATGCGTCCTAGAGCGAAAAGGACAATAATTCCTGACCACCCTGAAACAATTGAAAAATCCACCCAAAACCTAAAAAAAATTGAAATTTTTATATGAAAAACTTCTTTTGGCCATATCTCCTAAACTAAGCGTCCTAGAGCGAAAAGGACGGTAATTCGTGACCACCCTCAAAAAATTGAAAAATCCACCCAAAACCTAAAAAAATTGAAATTTTTATATGAAAAACTTCTTTTGGCCATATCTCCTTAAATATGCGTCCTAGAGCGAAAAAGACGATAATTCGTGACCACCCTCAAAAAATTGAAAAATCCACCCAAAACCTAAAAAAATTGAAATTATTATATGAAAAACTTCTGTTGGCCATATCTCCTAAACTAAGCGTCCTAGAGCGAAAAGGACGATAATTCGTGACCATCCACCCAAAACCTAAAAAAATTTAAATTTTTATATGAAAAACTTGTTTTGGCCATATCTCCTTAAATATGCGTCCTAGAGCGTAAATAACGATAATTCGTGACCACCCTCAAAAAATTGAAAAATCCACCCAAAACCTAAAAAAATTGAAATTTTTATATGAAAAACTTCTTTTGGCCATATCTCCTAAACTAAGAGTCCTAGAGCGAAAAGGACGATAATTCGTGACCACCGTCAAAAAATTGAAAAATCCACCCAAAACCTAAAAAAATTGAAATTTTTATATGAAAAACTTCTTTTGGCCATATCTCCTGAACTAAGCGTCCTAGAGCGAAAAGGACGATAATTCGTGACCACCCTAAAAAAAATGAAAAATCCACCCAAAACCTAAAAAAATTGAAATTTTTATATGAAAAACTTCTTTTGGCCTTATCTCCTTAAATATGCGTCCTAGAGCGAAAAGGACGATAATTCGTGACCACCCTCAAAAAATTGAAAAATCCACCCAAAACCTAAAAAAATTGAAATTTTTATATGAAAAACTTCTTTTGGCCATATCTTCTTAAATAGGCGTCCTAGAGCGAAAAGGACGATAATTCATGACCACCCTCAAAAAATTGAAAAATCCACCCAAAACCTAAAAAAATTGAAATTTTTATATGAAAAACTTCTTTTGGCCATATCTCCTTAAATATGCGTCCTAGAGCGAAAAAGACGATAATTCGTGACCACCCTCAAAAAATTGAAAAATCCACCCAATACCTAAAAAAATTGAAATTTTTATATGAAAAACTTCGTTTGGCCATATCTTCTTAAATAGGCGTCCTAGAGCGAAAAGGGCGATAATTCGTGACCACCCTCAAAAAATTGAAAAATCCACCCTAAACCTAAAAAAATTGAAATTATTATATGAAAAACTTCTTTTGGCCATATCTCCTAAACTAAGCGTCCTAGAGCGAAAAGGACGATAATTCGTGACCATCTACCCAAAACCTAAAAAAATTTAAATTTTTATATGAGAAACTTCTTTTGGCCATATCTCCTTAAATATGCGTCCTAGAGCGAAAAGGACAATAATTCGTGACCACCCTCAAAAAATTGAAAAATCCACCCAAAACCTAAAAAAATTGAAATTTTTATATGAAAAACTTCTTTTGGCCATATCTCCTTAAATATGCGTCCTAGAGCGAAAAGGACGATAATTCGTGACCACCATCAAAAAATTTAAAAATCCACCCAAAACCTAAAAAAATTGAAATTTTTATATGAAAAACTTCTTTTGGCCATATCTCCTGAACTAAGCGTCCTAGAGCGAAAAGGACAAAAATTCGTGACCACCCTCAAACAATTGAAAAATCCACCCAAAACCTAAAAAAAATTGAAATTTTTATATGAAAAACTTGTTTGGCCATATCTCCTAAACTAAGCGAAAAGGACGATAATTCGTGACCACCCTCAAAAAATTGAAAAATCCACCCAAAACCTAAAAAAATTGAAATTTTTATATGAAAAACTTGTTTTGGCCATATCTCCTTAAATATGCGTCCTAGAGCGAAAAAGACGATAATTCGTGACCACCCTCAAAAAATTGAAAAATCCACCCAAAATCTTAAAAAAATTGAAATTATTACATTAAAAACTTCTTTTGGCCATATCTCCTAAACTAAGCGTCCTAGAGCGAAAAGGACGATAATTCGTGACCACCTTAAAAAAAATTGAAAAATCCACCCAAAACCTAAAAAAATTGAAATTTTTATGTGAAAAACTTCTTTTGGCCATATCTCCTTAAATATGCGTCCTAGAGGGAAAAGGACGATAATTCGTGACCACCATCAAAAAATTGAAAAATCCACCCAAAACCTAAAAAAATTGAAATTTTTATATGAAAAACTTGTTTTGGCCATATCTCCTTAAATATGCGTCCTACAGCGAAAAAGACGATAATTCGTGACCACCCTCAAAAAATTGAAAAATTCACCCAAAACCTAAAAAAAATTGAAATTTTTGTATGAAAAACTTCTTTTGGCCATATCTCCTTAAATATGCGTCCTAGAGCGAAAAGGACGATAATTCGTGATCACCCTCAAAAAATTGAAAAATCCACCCAATACCTAAAAAAATTGAAATTTTTATATGAAAAACTTCTTTTGGCCATATCTCCTTAAATATGCGTCCTAGAGCGAAAAGGACGATAATTCGTGACCACCGCCAAAAAATTGAAAAATCCACCCAAAACCTAAAAAAATTTAAATTTTTATATGAAAAACTTCTTTTGGCCATATCTCCTTAAATATGCGTCCTAGAGCGAAAAGGACGATAATTCGTGACCACCCTCAAAAAATTGAAAAATCCACCCAAAACCTAAAAAAATTGAAATTTTTATATGAAAAACTTCTTTTGACCATATCTCCTTAAATATGCGTCCTAGAGCGAAAAGGACGATAATTCGTCCACCCTCAAAAAATTGAAAAATCCACCCAAAACCTAAAAAAATTGAAATTTTTATATGAAAAACTTCTTTTGGCCATATCTCCTGAACTAAGCGTCATAGAGCGAAAAGGACGATAATTCGTGACCACCATCAAAAAAATGAAAAATCCACCCAAAACCTAAAAAAATTGAAATTTTTATATGAAAAACTTCTTTTGGCCATATCTCCTTAAATATGCGTCCTAGAGCGAAAAGGACGATAATTCGTGACCACCCTCAAAAAATTGAAAAATCCACCCAAAACCTAAAAAAATTGAAATTTTTATATGAAAAACTTCTTTTGGCCATATCTCCTTAAATATGCGTCCTAGAGCGAAAAGGACGATAATTCGTGACCACCATCAAAAAATTGAAAAATCCACCCAAAACCTAAAAAAATTGAAATTATTACATGAAAAACTTCTTTTGGCCATATCTAATTAAGCGTCCTAGATCGAAAAGGACGATAATTCGTGACCACCCTCAAAAAATTGAAAAATCCACCCAAAACCAAAAAAAATTGAAATTTTTATATGAAAAACTTCTTTTGGCCATATCTCCTTAAATATGCGTCCTAGAGCGAAAAGGACGATAATTCGTGACCACCATCCAAAAATTGAAAAATCCACCCAAAACCTAAAAAAATTGAAATTTTTATATGAAAAACTTCTTTTGGCCATATCTCCTGAACTAAGCGTCCTAGAGCGAAAAGGACAATAATTCGTGACCACCCTCAAAAAATTGAAAAATCCTCCCAAAACCTTAAAAAAATTGAAATTTTTGTATGAAAAACTTCTTTTGGCCATATCTCCTTAAATATGCGTCCTAGAGCGAAAAGGACGATAATTCGTGACCACGGTCAAAAAATTGAAAAATCCACCCAAAACCTAAAAAAATTGAAATTTTTATATGAAAAACTTCTTTTGGCCATATCTCCTTAAATATGCGTCCTAGAGCGAAAAGGACGATAATTCGTGACCACCCTCAAAAAATTGAAAAATCCACCCAAAACCTAAAAAAATTGAAATTTTTATATGAAAAACTTCTTTCGGCCATATCTCCTTAAATATGCGTCCTAGAGCGAAAAGGACGATAATTCGTCCACCCTCAAAAAATTGAAAAATCCACCCAAAACCTAAAAAAATTGAAATTTTTATATGAAAAACTTCTTTTGGCCATATCTCCTTAAATATGCGTCCTAGAGCGAAAAGGACGATAATTCGTGACCACCATCAAAAAATTGAAAAATCCACCTAAAAAAAACCTAAAAAAATTTAAATTTTTATATGAAAAACTTCTTTTGACCATATCTCCTGAACTCAGCGTCCTAGAGCGAAAAGGACGATAATTCGTGACCACCCTCAAAAAATTGAAAAATCCACCCAATACCTAAAAAAATTGAAATTTTTATATGAAAAACTTCTTTTGGCCATATCTCCTTAAATATGCGTCCTAGAGCGAAAAGGACGATAATTCGTGACCACCGTCAAAAAATTGAAAAATCCACCCAAAAACCTAAAAAAATTGAAATTTTTATATGAAAAACTTCTTTTGGCCATATCTTCTTAAATATGCGTCCTAGAGCGAAAATGACTATAATTCGTAATCCACCCAAAACCTAAAAAAATTGAAATTTTTATATGAAAAACTTCTTTTGGCCATATCTCCTTAATAATGCGTCCTAGAGCGAAAAAGACGATAATTCGTGACCACCCTCAAAAAATTGAAAAATCCACCCAAAACCTAAAAAACTTGAAATTTTTATATGAAAAACTTCTTATGGCCATGAACTAAGCGTCCTAGAGCGAAAAGGACAATAATTCGTGACCACCCTCAAAAAATTGAAAAATCCACCCAAAACCTAAAAAAATTGAAATTTTTATATGAAAAACTTCTTTTGACCATATCTCCTTAAATATGCGTCCTAGAGCGAAAAGGACGATAATTCGTGACCACCGTCAAAAAATTGAAAAATCCACCCAAAAACCTAAAAAAATTGAAATTTTTATATGAAAAACTTCTTTTGGCCATATCTCCTTAAATATGCGTCCTAGAGCGAAAAGGACGATAATTCGTGACCACCCTCAAAAAATTGAAAAATCCACCCAAAACCTAAAAAAATTGAAATTTTTATATGAAAAACTTCTTTTGGCCATATCTCCTTAAATATGCGTCCTAGAGCGAAAAGGACGATAATTCGTGACCACCGTCAAAAAATTGAAAAATCCACCCAAAACCTAAAAAAATTGAAATTTTTATATGAAAAACTTCTTTTGGCCATATCTCCTTAAATATGCGTCCTAGAGCGAAAAGGACGATAATTCGTGATCACCCTCAAAAAATTGAAAAATCCACCCAATACCTAAAAAAATTGAAATTTTTATATGAAAAACTTGTTTTGGCCATATCTCCTTAAATATGCGTCCTAGAGCGAAAAGGACGATAATTCGTGACCACCCTCAAAAAATTGACAAATCCACCCAAAACCTAAAAAAATTTAAATTTTTATATGAAAAACTTGTTTTGGCCATATCTCCTTAAATATGCGTCCTAGAGCGAAAAGGACGATAATTCGTGACCACCCTCAAAAAATTGAAAAATCCACCCAAAACCTAAAAAAATTTAAATGTTTATATGAAAAACTTCTTTTGGCCATATCTCCTTAAATATGCGTCCTAGAGCGAAAAGGACGATAATTCGTGACCACCATCAAAAAATTGAAAAATCCACCCAAAACCTAAAAAAATTGAAATTTTTATATGAAAAACTTCTTTTGGCCATATCTCCTGAACTAAGCGTCCTAGAGCGAAAAGGACGATAATTCGTGACCACCCTCAAAAAATTGAAAAATCCACCCAAAACCTAAAAAAATTGAAAATTTTATATGAAAAACTTCTTTTGGCCATATCTCCTTAAATATGCGTCCTAGAGCGAAAAGGACGATAATTCGTGACCACCCTCAAAAAATTGAAAAATCCACCCAAAACCTAAAAAAATTGAAATTTTTATATGAAGAACTTCTTTTGGCCATATCTCCTTAAATATGCGTCCTAGAGCGAAAAGGACGATAATTCGTGACCACCCTCAAAAAATTGAAAAATCCACTCAAAACCTAAAAAAATTGAAACTTTTATATGAAAAACTTCTTTTGGCCATATCTCCTTAAATATGCTTCCTAGAGCGAAAAGGACGATAATTCGTGACCACCATCAAAAAATTGAAAAATCCACCCAAAACCTAAAAAAATTGAAATTTTTATATGAAAAACTTCTTTTGGCCATATCTCCTGAACTAAGCGTCGTAGAGCGAAAAGGACAATAATTCGTGACCACCCTCAAACAATTGAAAAATCCACCCAAAACCTAAAAAAAATTGAAATTTTTATATGAAAAACTTCTTTTGGCCATATCTCCTAAACTAAGCGTCCTAGAGCGAAAAGGACGATAATTCGTGACCACCCTCAAAAAATTGAAAAATCCACCCAAAACCTAAAAAAATTGAAAATTTTATATGAAAAACTTCTTTTGGCCATATCTCCTTAAATATGCGTCCTAGAGCGAAAAGGACGATAATTCGTGACCACCCTCAAAAAATTGAAAAATCCACCCAAAACCTAAAAAAATTGAAATTTTTATATGAAAAACTTGTTTTGGCCATATCTCCTTAAATATGCGTCCTAGAGCGAAAAGGACGATAATTCGTGACCACCCTCAAAAAATTGAAAAATCCACTCAAAACCTAAAAAAATTGAAATTTTTATATGAAAAACTTCTTTTGGCCATATCTCCTTAAATGTGCTTCCTAGAGCGAAAAGGACGATAATTCGTGACCACCATCAAAAAATTGAAAAATCCACCCAAAACCTAAAAAAATTGAAATTTTTATATGAAAAACTTCTTTTGGCCATATCTCCTGAACTAAGCGTCGTAGAGCGAAAAGGACAATAATTCGTGACCACCCTCAAACAATTGAAAAATCCACCCAAAACCTAAAAAAAATTGAAATTTTTATATGAAAAACTTCTTTTGGCCATATCTCCTAAACTAAGCGTCCTAGAGCGAAAAGGACGATAATTCGTGACCATCCACCCAAAACCTAAAAAAATTGAAATTTTTATATGAAAAACTTCTTTTGGCCATATCTCCTTAAATATGCGTCCTAGAGCGAAAAGGACGATAATTCGTGACCACCCTCAAAAAATTGAAAAATCCACCCAAAACCTAAAAAAATTGAAATTTTTATATGAAAAACTTGTTTTGGTCATATCTCCTTAAATATGCGTCCTAGAGCGAAAAGGACGATAATTCGTGACCACCCTCAAAAAATTGAAAAATCCACCCAAAACCTAAAAAAATTGAAATTTTTATATGAAAAACTTCTTTTGGCCATATCTCCTTAAATATGCGTCCTAGAGCGAAAAGGATGATAATTCGTGACCACCATCAAAAAATTGAAAAATCCACTCAAAACCTAAAAAAATTGAAATTTTTATATGAAAAACTTCTTTTGGCCATATCTCCTGAACTAATTCGTGACCACCGTCAAAAAATTGAAAAATCCATCCAAAACCTAAAAAAATTGAAATTTTTATATGAAAAACTTCTTTTGGCCATATCTCCTTAAATATGCGTCCTAGAGCGAAAAGGACGATAATTCGTGACCACCCTCAAAAAATTAAAAAATCCACCCAAAACCTAAAAAAATTGAAATTTTTATATGAAAAACTTCTTTTGGCCATATCTCCTTAAATATGCGTCCTAGAGCGAAAAGGACGATAATTCGTGACCACCCTCAAAAAATTGAAAAATCCACCCAAAACCTAAAAAAATTGAAATTTTTATATGAAAAACTTCTTTTGGCCATATCTCCTTAAATATGCGTCCTAGAGCGAAAAGGACGATAATTCGTGACCACCCTCAAAAAATTGAAAAATCCACCCAAAACCTAAAAAAATTGAAATTTTTATATGAAAAACTTCTTTTGGCCATATCTCCTGAACTAAGCGTCCTAGAGCGAAAAGGACGATAATTCGTGACCATCCACCCAAAACCTAAAAAAATTGAAATTTTTATATGAAAAACTTCTTTTGGCCATATCTCCTGAACTAAGCGTCCTAGAGCGAAAAGGACAATAATTCGTGACCACCCTCAAAAAATTGAAAAATCCACCCAAAACCTAAAAAAATTGAAATTTTTATATGAAAAACTTCTTTTGGCCATATCTCCTTAAATATGCGTCCTAGAGCGAAAAGGACGATAATTCGTGACCACCATCAAAAAATTGAAAAATCCACCTAAAAAAAAACCTAAAAAAATTTAAATTTTTATATGAAAAACTTCTTTTGACCATATCTCCTGAACTAAGCGTCCTAGAGCGAAAAGGACGATAATTCGTGACCACCCTCAAAAAATTGAAAAATCCACCCAAAGCCTAAAAAAATTGAAATTTTTATATGAAAAACTTCTTTTGGCAATATCTCCTTAAATATGCGTCCTAGAGCGAAAAGGACGATAATTCGTGATCACCCTCGAAAAATTGAAAAATCCACCCAATACCTAAAAAAATTGAAATTTTTATATGAAATACTTCTTTTGGCCATATCTCCTTAAATATGCGTCCTAGAGCGAAAAGAACGATAATTCGTGACCACCGTCAAAAAATTGAAAAATCCACCCAAAACCTAAAAAAATTGAAATTTTTATATGAAAAACTTGTTTTGGCCATATCTCCTTAAATATGCGTCCTAGAACGAAAAGGACAATAATTCGTGACCACCCTCAAAAAATTGAAAAATCCACCCAAAACCTAAAAAAATTGAAATTTTTATATGAAAAACTTCTTTTGGCCATATCTCCTTAAATATGCGTCCTAGAGCGAAAAGGACAATAATTCGTGACCACCCTCAAACAATTGAAAAATCCACCCAAAACCTAAAAAAAATTGAAATTTTTATATGAAAAACTTCCTTTGGCCATATCTCCTAAACTAAGCGTCCTAGAGCGAAAAGGACGATAATTCGTGACCACCCTCAAAAAATTGACAAATCCACCCAAAACCTAAAAAAATTGAAGTTTTTATATGAAAAACTTCTTTTGGCCATATCTCCTTAAATATGCGTCCTAGACCGAAAAGGACGACAATTCGTGACCACCCTCAAAAAATTGAAAAATCCACCCAAAACCTAAAAAAAATTAAATTTTTATATGAAAAACTTGTTTTGGCCATATCTCCTTAAATATGCGTCCTAGAGCGAAAAGGACGATAATTCGTGACCACCCTCAAAAAATTGAAAAATCCACCCAAAACCTAAAAAAATTGAAATTTTTATATGAAAAACTTCTTTTGGCCATATCTCCTTAAATATGCGTCCTAGAGCGAAAAGGATGATAATTCGTGACCACCACCAAAAAATTGAAAAATCCACCCAAAACCTAAAAAAATTGAAATTTTTATATGAAAAACTTCTTTTGGCCATATCTCCTTAAATATGCGTCCTAGAGCGAAAAGGACGATAATTCGTGACCACCCTCAAAAAATTGAAAAATCCACCCAAAACCTAAAAAAATTGAAATTTTTATATGAAAAACTTCTTTTGGCCATATCTCCTGAACTAAGCGTCCTAGAGCGAAAAGGACGATATTTCGTGACCACCCTCAAAAAAATGAAAAATCCACCCAAAACCTAAAAAAATTGAAATTTTTATATGAAAAACTTCTTTTGGCCATATCTCCTTAAATATGCGTCCTAGAGCGAAAAGGACAATAATTCGTGACCACCCTCAAAAAATTGAAAAATCCACCCAAAACCTAAAAAAAATGAAATTTTTATATGAAAAACTTCTTTTGGCCATATCTCCTAAACTAAGCGTCCTAGAGCGAAAAGGACGATAATTCGTGACCATCCTCAAAAAATTGAAAAATCCATCCAAAACCTAAAAAAATTGAAATTTTTATATGAAAAACTTCTTTTGGCCATATCTCCTTAAATATGCGTCCTAGAGCGAAAAGGACGATAATTCGTGACCACCCTCAAAAAATTAAAAAATCCACCCAAAACCTAAAAAAATTGAAATTTTTATATGAAAAACTTTTTTTGGCCATATCTCCTTAAATATGCGTCCTTGAGCGAAAAGGACGATAATTCGTGACCACCCTCAAAAAAATGAAAAATCCACCCAAAACCTAAAAAAATTGAAATTTTTATATGAAAAACTTGTTTTGGCTATATCTCCTTAAATATGCGTCCTAGAGCGAAAAGGACGATAATTCGTGATCACCCTCAAAAAATTGAAAAATCCACCCAATACCTAAAAAAATTGAAATTTTTATATGAAAAACTTCTTTTGGCTATATCTACTTAAATATGCGTCCTAGAGCGAAAAGGACGATAATTCGTGACCACCGTCAAAAAATTGAAAAATCCATCCAAAACCTAAAAAAATTGAAATTTTTATATGAAAAACTTCTTTTGGCCATATCTCCTTAAATATGCGTCCTAGAGTGAAAAGGACGATAATTCGTGACCACCCTCAAAAAATTAAAAAATCCACCCAAAACCTAAAAAAATTGAAATTTTTATATGAAAAACTTCTTTTGGCCGTATCTCCTTAAATATGCGTCCTAGAGCGAAAAGGACGATAATTCGTGACCACCCTCAAAAAATTGAAAAATCCACCCAAAACCTAAAAAAATTGAAATTTTTATATGAAAAACTTCTTTTGGCCATATCTCCTGAACTAAGCGTCCTAGAGCGAAAAGGACGATAATTCGTGACCACCGTCAAAAAATTGAAAAATCCATCCAAAACCTAAAAAAATTGAAATTTTTATATGAAAAACTTCTTTTGGCCATATCTCCTTAAATATGCGTCCTAGAGCGAAAAGGACGATAATTCGTGACCACCCTCAAAAAATTAAAAAATCCACCCAAAACCTAAAAAAATTGAAATTTTTATATGAAAAACTTTTTTTGGCCATATCTCCTTAAATATGCGTCCTAGAGCGAAAAGGACGATAATTCGTGACCACCCTCAAAAAATTAAAAAATCCACCCAAAACCTAAAAAAATTGAAATTTTTATATGAAAAACTTGTTTTGGCTATATCTCCTTAAATATGCGTCCTAGAGCGAAAAGGACGATAATTCGTGATCACCCTCAAAAAATTGAAAAATCCACCCAATACCTAAAAAAATTGAAATTTTTATATGAAAAACTTCTTTTGGCTACATCTCCTTAAATATGCGTCCTAGAGCGAAAAGGACGATAATTCGTGACCACCGTCAAAAAATTGAAAAATCCATCCAAAACCTAAAAAAATTGAAATTTTTATATGAAAAACTTCTTTTGGCCATATCTCCTTAAATATGCGTCCTAGAGCGAAAAGGACGATAATTCGTGACCACCCTCAAAAAATTAAAAAATCCACCCAAAACCTAAAAAAATTGAAATTTTTATATGAAAAACTTCTTTTGGCCGTATCTCCTTAAATATGCGTCCTAGAGCGAAAAGGACGATAATTCGTGACCACCCTCAAAAAATTGAAAAATGCACCCAAAACCTAAAAAAATTGAAATTTTTATATGAAAAACTTCTTTTGGCCATATCTCCTGAACTAAGCGTCCTAGAGCGAAAAGGACGATAATTCGTGACCACCGTCAAAAAATTGAAAAATCCATCCAAAACCTAAAAAAATTGAAATTTTTATAAGAAAAACTTCTTTTGGCCATATCTCCTTAAATATGCGTCCTAGAGCGAAAAGGACGATAATTCGTGACCACCCTCAAAAAATTAAAAAATCCACCCAAAACCTAAAAAAATTGAAATTTTTATATGAAAAACTTCTTTTGGCCATATCTCCTTAAATATGCGTCCTAGAGCGAAAAGGACGATAATTCGTGACCACCCTCAAAAAATTGAAAAATCCACCCAAAACCTAAAAAAATTGAAATTTTTATATGAAAAACTTCTTTTGGCCATATCTCCTAAACTAAGCGTCCTAGAGCGAAAAGGACAATAATTCGTGACCACCCTCAAAAAATTGAAAAATCCACCCAAAACCTAAAAAAATTGAAATTTTTATATGAAAAACTTCTTTTGGCCATATCTCCTGAACTAAGCGTCCTAGAGCGAAAAGGACGATAATTCGTGACCACCCTCAAAAAATTGAAAAATCCACCCAAAACCTAAAAAAATTGAAATTATTATATGAAAAACTTCTTTTGGCCATATCTCCTAAACTAAGCGACCTAGAGCGAAAAGGACGATAATTCGTGACCATCCACCCAAAACCTAAAAAAATTGAAATTTTTATATGAAAAACTTCTTTTGGCCATATCTCCTTAAATATGCGTCCTAGAGCGAAAAGGACGATAATTCGTGACCACCCTCAAAAAATTGAAAAATCCACCCAAAACCTAAAAAAATTAAATTTTTATATGAAAAACTTGTTTTGGCCATATCTCCTTAAATATGCGTCCTAGAGCGAAAAGGACGATAATTCGTGACCACCCTCAAAAAATTGAAAAATCCACCCAAAACCTAAAAAAATTGAAATTTTTATATGAAAAACTTCTTTTGGCCATATCTCCTTAAATATGCGTCCTAGAGCGAAAAGGATGATAATTCGTGACCACCATCAAAAAATTGAAAAATCCACCCAAAACCTAAAAAAATTGAAATTTTTATATGAAAACCTTCTTTTGGCCATATCTCCTGAACTAAGCGTCCTAGAGCGAAAAGGACAATAATTCGTGACCACCCTCAAAAAATTGAAAAATCCACCCAAAACCTAAAAAAATTGAAATTTTTATATGAAAAACTTCTTTTGGCCATATCTCCTGAACTAAGCGTCCTAGAGCGAAAAGGACGATAATTCGTGACCACCCTCAAAAAATTGAAAAATCCACCCAAAACCTAAAAAATTGAAATTTTTATATGAAAAACTTCTTTTGGCCATATCTCCTTAAATATGCGTCCTAGAGCGAAAAGGACGATAATTCGTGACCACCATCAAAAAATTGAAAAATCCACCTAAAAAAAACCTAAAAAAATTTAAATTTTTATATGAAAAACTTCTTTTGACCATATCTCCTGAACTAAGCGTCCTAGAGCGAAAAGGACGATAATTCGTGACCACCCTCAAAAAATTGAAAAATCCACCCAAAGCCTAAAAAAATTGAAATTTTTATATGAAAAACTTATTTTGGCAATATCTCCTTAAATATGCGTCCTAGAGCGAAAAGGACGATAATTCGTGATCACCCTCAAAAAATTGAAAAATCCACCCAATACCTAAAAAAATTGAAATTTTTATATGAATACTTCTTTTGGCCATATCTCCTTAAATATGCGTCCTAGAGCGAAAAGAACGATAATTCGTGACCACCGTCAAAAAATTGAAAAATCCACCCAAAACCTAAAAAAATTGAAATTTTTATATGAAAAACTTGTTTTGGCCATATCTCCTTAAATATGCGTCCTAGAACGAAAAGGACAATAATTCGTGACCACCCTCAAAAAATTGAAAAATCCACCCTAAACCTAAAAAAATTGAAATTTTTATATGAAAAACTTCTTTTGGCCATATCTCCTTAAATATGCGTCCTAGAGCGAAAAGGACAATAATTCGTGACCACCCTCAAACAATTGAAAAATCCACCCAAAACCTAAAAAAAATTGAAATTTTTATATGAAAAACTTCTTTTGGCCATATCTCCTAAACTAAGCGTCCTAGAGCGAAAAGGACGATAATTCGTGACCACCCTCAAAAAATTGACAAATCCACCCAAAACCTAAAAAAATTTAAGTTTTTATATGAAAAACTTCTTTTGGCCATATCTCCTTAAATATGCGTCCTAGAGCGAAAAGGACGACAATTCGTGACCACCCTCAAAAAATTGAAAAATCCACCCAAAACCTAAAAAAAATTAAATTTTTATATGAAAAACTTGTTTTGGCCATATCTCCTTAAATATGCGTCCTAGAGCGAAAAGGACGATAATTCGTGACCACCCTCAAAAAATTGAAAAATCCACCCAAAACCTAAAAAAATTGAAATTTTTATATGAAAAACTTCTTTTGGCCATATCTCCTGAACTAAGCGTCCTAGAGCGAAAAGGACGATAATTCGTGACCACCCTCAAAAAATTGAAAAATCCACCCAAAACCTAAAAAATTGAAATTTTTATATGAAAAACTTCTTTTGGCCATATCTCCTTAAATATGCGTCCTAGAGCGAAAAGGACGATAATTCGTGACCACCATCAAAAAATTGAAAAATCCACCTAAAAAAAACCTAAAAAAATTTAAATTTTTATATGAAAAACTTCTTTTGACCATATCTCCTGAACTAAGCGTCCTAGAGCGAAAAGGACGATAATTCGTGACCACCCTCAAAAAATTGAAAAATCCACCCAAAGCCTAAAAAAATTGAAATTTTTATATGAAAAACTTATTTTGGCAATATCTCCTTAAATATGCGTCCTAGAGCGAAAAGGACGATAATTCGTGATCACCCTCAAAAAATTGAAAAATCCACCCAATACCTAAAAAAATTGAAATTTTTATATGAATACTTCTTTTGGCCATATCTCCTTAAATATGCGTCCTAGAGCGAAAAGGACGATAATTCGTGACCACCGTCAAAAAATTGAAAAATCCACCCAAAACCTAAAAAAATTGAAATTTTTATATGAAAAACTTGTTTTGGCCATATCTCCTTAAATATGCGTCCTAGAACGAAAAGGACAATAATTCGTGACCACCCTCAAAAAATTGAAAAATCCACCCAAAACCTAAAAAAATTGAAATTTTTATATGAAAAACTTCTTTTGGCCATATCTCCTTAAATATGCGTCCTAGAGCGAAAAGGACAATAATTCGTGACCACCCTCAAACAATTGAAAAATCCACCCAAAACCTAAAAAAAATTGAAATTTTTATATGAAAAACTTCTTTTGGCCATATCTCCTAAACTAAGCGTCCTAGAGCGAAAAGGACGATAATTCGTGACCACCCTCAAAAAATTGACAAATCCACCCAAAACCTAAAAAAATTTAAGTTTTTATATGAAAAACTTCTTTTGGCCATATCTCCTTAAATATGCGTCCTAGAGCGAAAAGGACGACAATTCGTGACCACCCTCAAAAAATTGAAAAATCCACCCAAAACCTAAAAAAAATTAAATTTTTATATGAAAAACTTGTTTTGGCCATATCTCCTTAAATATGCGTCCTAGAGCGAAAAGGACGATAATTCGTGACCACCCTCAAAAAATTGAAAAATCCACCCAAAACCTAAAAAAATTGAAATTTTTATATGAAAAACTTCTTTTGGCCATATCTCCTTAAATATGCGTCCTAGAGCGAAAAGGATGATAATTCGTGACCACCACCAAAAAATTGAAAAATCCACCCAAAACCTAAAAAAATTGAAATTTTTATATGAAAAACTTCTTTTGGCCATATCTCCTGAACTAAGCGTCCTAGAGCGAAAAGGACAATAATTCGTGACCACCCTCAAAAAATTGAAAAATCCACCCAAAACCTAAAAAAATTGAAATTTTTATATGAAAAACTTCTTTTGGCCATATCTCCTGAACTAAGCGTCCTAGAGCGAAAAGGACGATAATTCGTGACCACCCTCAAAAAAATGAAAAATCCACCCAAAACCTAAAAAAATTGAAATTTTTATATGAAAAACTTCTTTTGGCCATATCTCGTTAAATATGCGTCCTAGAGCGAAAAGGACAATAATTCGTGACCACCCTCAAAAAATTGAAAAATCCACCCAAAACCTAAAAAAAAATGAAATTTTTATATGAAAAACTTCTTTTGGCCATATCTCCTAAACTAAGCGTCCTAGAGCGAAAAGGACGATAATTCGTGACCATCCTCAAAAAATTGAAAAATCCACCCAAAACCTAAAAAAATTGAAATTTTTATATGAAAAACTTGTTTTGGCTATATCTCCTTAAATATGCGTCCTAGAGCGAAAAGGACGATAATTCGTGATCACCCTCAAAAAATTGAAAAATCCACCCAATACCTAAAAAAATTGAAATTTTTATATGAAAAACTTCTTTTGGCTATATCTCCTTAAATATGCGTCCTAGAGCGAAAAGGACGATAATTCGTGACCACCGTCAAAAAATTGGAAAATCCATCCAAAACCTAAAAAAATTGAAATTTTTATATGAAAAACTTCTTTTGGCCATATCTCCTTAAATATGCGTCCTAGAGCGAAAAGGACGATAATTCGTGACCACCCTCAAAAAATTAAAAAATCCACCCAAAACCTAAAAAAATTGAAATTTTTATATGAAAAACTTCTTTTGGCCGTATCTCCTTAAATATGCGTCCTAGAGCGAAAAGGACGATAATTCGTGACCACCCTCAAAAAATTAAAAAATCCACCCAAAACCTAAAAAAATTGAAATTTTTATATGAAAAACTTCTTTTGGCCATATCTCCTTAAATGTGCTTCCTAGAGCGAAAAGGACGATAATTCGTGACCACCATCAAAAAATTGAAAAATCCACCCAAAACCTAAAAAAATTGAAATTTTTATATGAAAAACTTCTTTTGGCCATATCTCCTGAACTAAGCGTCGTAGAGCGAAAAGGACAATAATTCGTGACCACCCTCAAACAATTGAAAAATCCACCCAAAACCTAAAAAAAATTGAAATTTTTATATGAAAAACTTCTTTTGGCCATATCTCCTAAACCAAGCGTCCTAGAGCGAAAAGGACGATAATTCGTGACCATCCACCCAAAACCTAAAAAAATTGAAATTTTTATATGAAAAACTTCTTTTGGCCATATCTCCTTAAATATGCGTCCTAGAGCGAAAAGGACGATAATTCGTGACCACCCTCAAAAAATTGAAAAATCCACCCAAAACCTAAAAAAATTGAAATTTTTATATGAAAAACTTGTTTTGGTCATATCTCCTTAAATATGCGTCCTAGAGCGAAAAGGACGATAATTCGTGACCACCCTCAAAAAATTGAAAAATCCACCCAAAACCTAAAAAAATTGAAATTTTTATATGAAAAACTTCTTTTGGCCATATCTCCTTAAATATGCGTCCTAGAGCGAAAAGGATGATAATTCGTGACCACCATCAAAAAATTGAAAAATCCACTCAAAACCTAAAAAAATTGAAATTTTTATATGAAAAACTTCTTTTGGCCATATCTCCTGAACTAATTCGTGACCACCGTCAAAAAATTGAAAAATCCATCCAAAACCTAAAAAAATTGAAATTTTTATATGAAAAACTTCTTTTGGCCATATCTCCTTAAATATGCGTCCTAGAGCGAAAAGGACGATAATTCGTGACCACCCTCAAAAAATTAAAAAATCCACCCAAAACCTAAAAAAATTGAAATTTTTATATGAAAAACTTCTTTTGGCCATATCTCCTTAAATATGCGTCCTAGAGCGAAAAGGACGATAATTCGTGACCACCCTCAAAAAATTGAAATATCCACCCAAAACCTAAAAAAATTGAAATTTTTATATGAAAAACTTCTTTTGGCCATATCTCCTGAACTAAGCGTCCTAGAGCGAAAAGGACGATAATTCGTGACCACCCTCAAAAAAATATGAAAAATCCACCCAAAACCTAAAAAAATTGAAATTTTTATATGAAAAACTTCTTTTGGCCATATCTCCTTAAATATGCGTCCTAGAGCGAAAAGGACGATAATTCGTGACCACCCTCAAAAAATTGAAAAATCCACCCAAAACCTAAAAAAAATGAAATTTTTACATGAAAAGCTTCTTTTGGCCATATCTCCTTAAATATGCGTCCTAGAGCGAAAAGGACGATAATTCGTGACCACCATCAAAAAATTGAAAAATCCACCCAAAACCTAAAAAAATTGAAATTTTTATATGAAAAACTTTTTTTGGCCATATCTCCTGAACTAAGCGTCCTAGAGCGAAAAGGACAATAATTCGTGACCACCCTCAAAAAATTGAAAAATCCACCCAAAACCTAAAAAAATTGAAATTATTATATGAAAAACTTCTTTTGGCCATATCTCCTAAACTAAGCGTCCTAGAGCGAAAAGGACGATAATTCGTGACCATCCACCCAAAACCTAAAAAAATTGAAATTTTTATATGAAAAACTTCTTTTGGCCATATCTCCTGAACTAAGCGTCCTAGAGCGAAAAGGACAATAATTCGTGACCACCCTCAAAAAATTGAAAAATCCACCCAAAACCTAAAAAAATTGAAATTTTTATATGAAAAACTTCTTTTGGCCATATCTCCTTAAATATGCGTCCTAGAGCGAAAAGGACGATAATTCGTGACCACCATCAAAAAATTGAAAAATCCACCTAAAAAAAACCTAAAAAAATTTAAATTTTTATATGAAAAACTTCTTTTGACCATATCTCCTGAACTAAGCGTCCTAGAGCGAAAAGGACGATAATTCGTGACCACCCTCAAAAAATTGAAAAATCCACCCAAAGCCTAAAAAAATTGAAATTTTTATATGAAAAACTTCTTTTGGCAATATCTCCTTAAATATGCGTCCTAGAGCGAAAAGGACGATAATTCGTGATCACCCTCGAAAAATTGAAAAATCCACCCAATACCTAAAAAAATTGAAATTTTTATATGAAATACTTCTTTTGGCCATATCTCCTAAACTAAGCGTCCTAGAGCGAAAAGGACGATAATTCGTGACCATCCACCCAAAACCTAAAAAAATTGAAATTTTTATATGAAAAACTTCTTTTGGCCATATCTCCTTAAATATGCGTCCTAGAGCGAAAAGGACGATAATTCGTGACCACCCTCAAAAAATTGAAAAATCCACCCAAAACCTAAAAAAATTGAAATTTTTATATGAAAAACTTCTTTTGGCCATATCTCCTTAAATATGCGTCCTAGAGCGAAAAGGACGATAATTCGTGACCACCATCAAAAAATTGAAAAATCCACCTAAAAAAAACCTAAAAAAATTTAAATTTTTATATGAAAAACTTCTTTTGACCATATCTCCTGAACTAAGCGTCCTAGAGCGAAAAGGACGATAATTCGTGACCACCCTCAAAAAATTGAAAAATCCACCCAAAGCCTAAAAAAATTGAAATTTTTATATGAAAAACTTCTTTTGGCAATATCTCCTTAAATATGCGTCCTAGAGCGAAAAGGACGATAATTCGTGATCACCCTCGAAAAATTGAAAAATCCACCCAATACCTAAAAAAATTGAAATTTTTATATGAAATACTTCTTTTGGCCATATCTCCTGAACTAAGCGTCCTAGAGCGAAAAGGACGATAATTCGTGACCACCCTCAAAAAAATATGAAAAATCCACCCAAAACCTAAAAAAATTGAAATTTTTATATGAAAAACTTATTTTGGCCATATCTCCTAAACTAAGCGTCCTAGAGCGAAAAGGACGATAATTCGTGACCATCCACCCAAAACCTAAAAAAATTGAAATTTTTATATGAAAAACTTCTTTTGGCCATATCTCCTTAAATATGCGTCCTAGAGCGAAAAGGACGATAATTCGTGACCACCCTCAAAAAATTGAAAAATCCACCCAAAACCTAAAAAAATTGAAATTTTTATATGAAAAACTTGTTTTGGTCATATCTCCTTAAATATGCGTCCTAGAGCGAAAAGGACGATAATTCGTGACCACCCTCAAAAAATTGAAAAATCCACCCAAAACCTAAAAAAATTGAAATTTTTATATGAAAAACTTCTTTTGGCCATATCTCCTTAAATATGCGTCCTAGAGCGAAAAGGATGATAATTCGTGACCACCATCAAAAAATTGAAAAATCCACTCAAAACCTAAAAAAATTGAAATTTTTATATGAAAAACTTCTTTTGGCCATATCTCCTGAACTAATTCGTGACCACCGTCAAAAAATTGAAAAATCCATCCAAAACCTAAAAAAATTGAAATTTTTATATGAAAAACTTCTTTTGGCCATATCTCCTTAAATATGCGTCCTAGAGCGAAAAGGACGATAATTCGTGATCACCCTCGAAAAATTGAAAAATCCACCCAATACCTAAAAAAATTGAAATTTTTATATGAAATACTTCTTTTGGCCATATCTCCTTAAATATGCGTCCTAGAGCGAAAAGAACGATAATTCGTGACCACCGTCAAAAAATTGAAAAATCCACCCAAAACCTAAAAAAATTGAAATTTTTATATGAAAAACTTGTTTTGGCCATATCTCCTTAAATATGCGTCCTAGAACGAAAAGGACAATAATTCGTGACCACCCTCAAAAAATTGAAAAATCCACCCAAAACCTAAAAAAATTGAAATTTTTATATGAAAAACTTGTTTTGGCCATATCTCCTTAAATATGCGTCCTAGAGCGAAAAGGACAATAATTCGTGACCACCCTCAAACAATTGAAAAATCCACCCAAAACCTAAAAAAAATTGAAATTTTTATATGAAAAACTTCCTTTGGCCATATCTCCTAAACTAAGCGTCCTAGAGCGAAAAGGACGATAATTCGTGACCACCCTCAAAAAATTGACAAATCCACCCAAAACCTAAAAAAATTGAAGTTTTTATATGAAAAACTTCTTTTGGCCATATCTCCTTAAATATGCGTCCTAGAGCGAAAAGGACGATAAGTCATGACCACCCTCAAAAAATTGAAAAATCCACCCAAAACCTAAAAAAAATTGAAATTTTTATATGAAAAACTTCTTTTGGCCATATCTCCTGAACTAAGCGTCCTAGAGCGAAAAGGACGATAATTCGTGACCACCCTCAAAAAATTGAAAAATTCACCCAAAACCTAAAAAAATTGAAATTTTTATATGAAAAACTTCTTTTGGCCATATCTCCTTAAATATGCGTCCTAGAGCGAAAAGGACGATAATTCGTGACCACCCTCAAAAAATTAAAAAATCCACCCAAAACCTAAAAAAATTGAAATTTTTATATGAAAAACTTCTTTTGGCCATATCTCCTTAAATATGCGTCCTAGAGCGAAAAGGACGATAATTCGTGACCACCCTCAAAAAATTGAAATATCCACCCAAAACCTAAAAAAATTGAAATTTTTATATGAAAAACTTCTTTTGGCCATATCTCCTGAACTAAGCGTCCTAGAGCGAAAAGGACGATAATTCGTGACCACCCTCAAAAAAATATGAAAAATCCACCCAAAACCTAAAAAAATTGAAATTTTTATATGAAAAACTTCTTTTGGCCATATCTCCTTAAATATGCGTCCTAGAGCGAAAAGGACGATAATTCGTGACCACCCTCAAAAAATTGAAAAATCCAACCAAAACCTAAAAAAAATGAAATTTTTACATGAAAAGCTTCTTTTGGCCATATCTCCTTAAATATGCGTCCTAGAGCGAAAAGGACGATAATTCGTGACCACCATCAAAAAATTGAAAAATCCACCCAAAACCTAAAAAAATTGAAATTTTTATATGAAAAACTTCTTTTGGCCATATCTCCTGAACTAAGCGTCCTAGAGCGAAAAGGACAATAATTCGTGACCACCCTCAAAAAATTGAAAAATCCACCCAAAACCTAAAAAAATTGAAATTATTATATGAAAAACTTCTTTTGGCCATATCTCCTAAACTAAGCGTCCTAGAGCGAAAAGGACGATAATTCGTGACCATCCACCCAAAACCTAAAAAAATTGAAATTTTTATATGAAAAACTTCTTTTGGCCATATCTCCTGAACTAAGCGTCCTAGAGCGAAAAGGACAATAATTCGTGACCACCCTCAAAAAATTGAAAAATCCACCCAAAACCTAAAAAAATTGAAATTTTTATATGAAAAACTTCTTTTGGCCATATCTCCTTAAATATGCGTCCTAGAGCGAAAAGGACGATAATTCGTGACCACCATCAAAAAATTGAAAAATCCACCTAAAAAAAACCTAAAAAAATTTAAATTTTTATATGAAAAACTTCTTTTGACCATATCTCCTGAACTAAGCGTCCTAGAGCGAAAAGGACGATAATTCGTGACCACCCTCAAAAAATTGAAAAATCCACCCAAAGCCTAAAAAAATTGAAATTTTTATATGAAAAACTTCTTTTGGCAATATCTCCTTAAATATGCGTCCTAGAGCGAAAAGGACGATAATTCGTGATCACCCTCGAAAAATTGAAAAATCCACCCAATACCTAAAAAAATTGAAATTTTTATATGAAATACTTCTTTTGGCCATATCTCCTGAACTAAGCGTCCTAGAGCGAAAAGGACGATAATTCGTGACCACCCTCAAAAAAATATGAAAAATCCACCCAAAACCTAAAAAAATTGAAATTTTTATATGAAAAACTTCTTTTGGCCATATCTCCTAAACTAAGCGTCCTAGAGCGAAAAGGACGATAATTCGTGACCATCCACCCAAAACCTAAAAAAATTGAAATTTTTATATGAAAAACTTCTTTTGGCCATATCTCCTTAAATATGCGTCCTAGAGCGAAAAGGACGATAATTCGTGACCACCCTCAAAAAATTGAAAAATCCACCCAAAACCTAAAAAAATTGAAATTTTTATATGAAAAACTTGTTTTGGTCATATCTCCTTAAATATGCGTCCTAGAGCGAAAAGGACGATAATTCGTGACCACCCTCAAAAAATTGAAAAATCCACCCAAAACCTAAAAAAATTGAAATTTTTATATGAAAAACTTCTTTTGGCCATATCTCCTTAAATATGCGTCCTAGAGCGAAAAGGATGATAATTCGTGACCACCATCAAAAAATTGAAAAATCCACTCAAAACCTAAAAAAATTGAAATTTTTATATGAAAAACTTCTTTTGGCCATATCTCCTGAACTAATTCGTGACCACCGTCAAAAAATTGAAAAATCCATCCAAAACCTAAAAAAATTGAAATTTTTATATGAAAAACTTCTTTTGGCCATATCTCCTTAAATATGCGTCCTAGAGCGAAAAGGACGATAATTCGTGATCACCCTCGAAAAATTGAAAAATCCACCCAATACCTAAAAAAATTGAAATTTTTATATGAAATACTTCTTTTGGCCATATCTCCTTAAATATGCGTCCTAGAGCGAAAAGAACGATAATTCGTGACCACCGTCAAAAAATTGAAAAATCCACCCAAAACCTAAAAAAATTGAAATTTTTATATGAAAAACTTGTTTTGGCCATATCTCCTTAAATATGCGTCCTAGAACGAAAAGGACAATAATTCGTGACCACCCTCAAAAAATTGAAAAATCCACCCAAAACCTAAAAAAATTGAAATTTTTATATGAAAAACTTCTTTTGGCCATATCTCCTTAAATATGCGTCCTAGAGCGAAAAGGACAATAATTCGTGACCACCCTCAAACAATTGAAAAATCCACCCAAAACCTAAAAAAAATTGAAATTTTTATATGAAAAACTTCCTTTGGCCATATCTCCTAAACTAAGCGTCCTAGAGCGAAAAGGACGATAATTCGTGACCACCCTCAAAAAATTGACAAATCCACCCAAAACCTAAAAAAATTGAAGTTTTTATATGAAAAACTTCTTTTGGCCATATCTCCTTAAATATGCGTCCTAGAGCGAAAAGGACGACAATTCGTGACCACCCTCAAAAAATTGAAAAATCCACCCAAAACCTAAAAAAAATTAAATTTTTATATGAAAAACTTGTTTTGGCCATATCTCCTTAAATATGCGTCCTAGAGCGAAAAGGACGATAATTCGTGACCACCCTCAAAAAATTGAAAAATCCACCCAAAACCTAAAAAAATTGAAATTTTTATATGAAAAACTTCTTTTGGCCATATCTCCTTAAATATGCGTCCTAGAGCGAAAAGGATGATAATTCGTGACCACCACCAAAAAATTGAAAAATCCACCCAAAACCTAAAAAAATTGAAATTTTTATATGAAAAACTTCTTTTGGCCATATCTCCTGAACTAAGCGTCCTAGAGCGAAAAGGACAATAATTCGTGACCACCCTCAAAAAATTGAAAAATCCACCCAAAACCTAAAAAAATTGAAATTTTTATATGAAAATCTTCTTTTGGCCATATCTCCTGAACTAAGCGTCCTAGAGCGAAAAGGACGATAATTCGTGACCACCCTCAAAAAAATGAAAAATCCACCCAAAACCTAAAAAAATTGAAATTTTTATATGAAAAACTTCTTTTGGCCATATCTCCTTAAATATGCGTCCTAGAGCGAAAAGGACAATAATTCGTGACCACCCTCAAAAAATTGAAAAATCCACCCAAAACCTAAAAAAAATGAAATTTTTATATGAAAAACTTCTTTTGGCCATATCTCCTAAACTAAGCGTCCTAGAGCGAAAAGGACGATAATTCGTGACCACCGTCAAAAAATTGAAAAATCCATCCAAAACCTAAAAAAATTGAAATTTTTATATGAAAAACTTCTTTTGGCCATATCTCCTTAAATATGCGTCCTAGAGCGAAAAGGACGATAATTCGTGACCACCCTCAAAAAATTAAAAAATCCACCCAAAACCTAAAAAAATTGAAATTTTTATATGAAAAACTTCTTTTGGCCGTATCTCCTTAAATATGCGTCCTAGAGCGAAAAGGACGATAATTCGTGACCACCCTCAAAAAATTGAAAAATGCACCCAAAACCTAAAAAAATTGAAATTTTTATATGAAAAACTTCTTTTGGCCATATCTCCTGAACTAAGCGTCCTAGAGCGAAAAGGACGATAATTCGTGACCACCGTCAAAAAATTGAAAAATCCATCCAAAACCTAAAAAAATTGAAATTTTTATATGAAAAACTTCTTTTGGCCATATCTCCTTAAATATGCGTCCTAGAGCGAAAAGGACGATAATTCGTGACCACCCTCAAAAAATTGAAAAATCCACCCAAAACCTAAAAAAATTGAAATTTTTATATGAAAAACTTTTTTTGGCCATATCTCCTTAAATATGCGTCCTAGAGCGAAAAGGACGATAATTCGTGACCACCCTCAAAAAATTAAAAAATCCACCCAAAACCTAAAAAAATTGAAATTTTTATATGAAAAACTTGTTTTGGCTATATCTCCTTAAATATGCGTCCTAGAGCGAAAAGGACGATAATTCGTGATCACCCTCAAAAAATTGAAAAATCCACCCAATACCTAAAAAAATTGAAATTTTTATATGAAAAACTTCTTTTGGCTACATCTCCTTAAATATGCGTCCTAGAGCGAAAAGGACGATAATTCGTGACCACCGTCAAAAAATTGAAAAATCCATCCAAAACCTAAAAAAATTGAAATTTTTATATGAAAAACTTCTTTTGGCCATATCTCCTTAAATATGCGTCCTAGAGCGAAAAGGACGATAATTCGTGACCACCCTCAAAAAAATTAAAAAATCCACCCAAAACCTAAAAAAATTGAAATTTTTATATGAAAAACTTCTTTTGGCCGTATCTCCTTAAATATGCGTCCTAGAGCGAAAAGGACGATAATTCGTGACCACCCTCAAAAAAATGAAAAATCCACCCAAAACCTAAAAAAATTGAAATTTTTATATGAAAAACTTGTTTTGGCTATATCTCCTTAAATATGCGTCCTAGAGCGAAAAGGACGATAATTCGTGATCACCCTCAAAAAATTGAAAAATCCACCCAATACCTAAAAAAAATTGAAATTTTTATATGAAAAACTTCTTTTGGCTATATCTCCTTAAATATGCGTCCTAGAGCGAAAAGGACGATAATTCGTGACCACCGTCAAAAAATTGAAAAATCCATCCAAAACCTAAAAAAATTGAAATTTTTATATGAAAAACTTCTTTTGGCCATATCTCCTTAAATATGCGTTCTAGAGCGAAAAGGACGATAATTCGTGACCACCCTCAAAAAATTAAAAAATCCACCCAAAACCTAAAAAAATTGAAATTTTTATATGAAAAACTTCTTTTGGCCGTATCTCCTTAAATATGCGTCCTAGAGCGAAAAGGACGATAATTCGTGACCACCCTCAAAAAATTGAAAAATGCACCCAAAACCTAAACAAATTGAAATTTTTATATGAAAAACTTCTTTTGGCCATATCTCCTGAACTAAGCGTCCTAGAGCGAAAAGGACGATAATTCGTGACCACCGTCAAAAAATTGAAAAATCCATCCAAAACCTAAAAAAATTGAAATTTTTATATGAAAAACTTCTTTTGGCCATATCTCCTTAAATATGCGTCCTAGAGCGAAAAGGACGATAATTCGTGACCACCCTCAAAAAATTAAAAAATCCACCCAAAACCTAAAAAAATTGAAATTTTTATATGAAAAACTTTTTTTGGCCATATCTCCTTAAATATGCGTCCTAGAGCGAAAAGGACGATAATACCTGACCACCCTCAAAAAATTAAAAAATCCACCCAAAACCTAAAAAAATTGAAATTTTTATATGAAAAACTTGTTTTGGCTATATCTCCTTAAATATGCGTCCTAGAGCGAAAAGGACGATAATTCGTGATCACCCTCAAAAAATTGAAAAATCCACCCAATACCTAAAAAAATTGAAATTTTTATATGAAAAACTTCTTTTGGCTACATCTCCTTAAATATGCGTCCTAGAGCGAAAAGGACGATAATTCGTGACCACCGTCAAAAAATTGAAAAATCCATCCAAAACCTAAAAAAATTGAAATTTTTATATGAAAAACTTCTTTTGGCCATATCTCCTTAAATATGCGTCCTAGAGCGAAAAGGACGATAATTCGTGACCACCCTCAAAAAATTAAAAAATCCACCCAAAACCTAAAAAAATTGAAATTTTTATATGAAAAACTTCTTTTGGCCGTATCTCCTTAAATATGCGTCCTAGAGCGAAAAGGACGATAATTCGTGACCACCCTCAAAAAATTGAAAAATGCACCCAAAACCTAAAAAAATTGAAATTTTTATATGAAAAACTTCTTTTGGCCATATCTCCTGAACTAAGCGTCCTAGAGCGAAAAGGACGATAATTCGTGATCACCCTCAAAAAATTGAAAAATGCACCCAAAACCTAAAAAAATTGAAATTTTTATATGAAAAACTTCTTTTGGCCGTATCTCCTTAAATATGCGTCCTAGAGCGAAAAGGACGATAATTCGTGACCACCGTCAAAAAATTGAAAAATCCACCCAAAACCTAAAAAAATTGAAATTTTTATATGAAAAACTTGTTTTGGCCATATCTCCTTAAATATGCGTCCTAGAACGAAAAGGACAATAATTCGTGACCACCCTCAAAAAATTGAAAAATCCACCCAAAACCTAAAAAAATTTAAATTTTTATATGAAAAACTTCTTTTGGCCATATCTCCTTAAATATGCGTCCTAGAGCGAAAAGGACAATAATTCGTGACCACCCTCAAACAATTGAAAAATCCACCCAAAACCTAAAAAAAATTGAAATTTTTATATGAAAAACTTCTTTTGGCCATATCTCCTAAACTAAGCGTCCTAGAGCGAAAAGGACGATAATTCGTGACCACCCTCAAAAAATTGACAAATCCACCCAAAACCTAAAAAAATTGAAGTTTTTATATGAAAAACTTCTTTTGGCCATATCTCCTTAAATATGCGTCCTAGAGCGAAAAAGACGATAATTCGTGACCACCCTCAAAAAATTGAAAAATCCACCCAAAACCTAAAAAAATTGAAATTATTATATGAAAAACTTCTTTTGGCCATATCTCCTAAACTAAGCGACCTAGAGCGAAAAGGACGATAATTCGTGACCATCCACCCAAAACCTAAAAAAATTGAAATTTTTATATGAAAAACTTCTTTTGGCCATATCTCCTTAAATATGCGTCCTAGAGCGAAAAGGACGATAATTCGTGACCACCCTCAAAAAATTGAAAAATCCACCCAAAACCTAAAAAAATTAAATTTTTATATGAAAAACTTGTTTTGGCCATATCTCCTTAAATATGCGTCCTAGAGCGAAAAGGACGATAATTCGTGACCACCCTCAAAAAATTGAAAAATCCACCCAAAACCTAAAAAAATTGAAATTTTTATATGAAAAACTTCTTTTGGCCATATCTCCTTAAATATGCGTCCTAGAGCGAAAAGGATGATAATTCGTGACCACCATCAAAAAATTGAAAAATCCACCCAAAACCTAAAAAAATTGAAATTTTTATATGAAAAACTTCTTTTGGCCATATCTCCTGAACTAAGCGTCCTAGAGCGAAAAGGACAATAATTCGTGACCACCCTCAAAAAATTGAAAAATCCACCCAAAACCTAAAAAAATTGAAATTTTTATATGAAAAACTTCTTTTGGCCATATCTCCTGAACTAAGCGTCCTAGAGCGAAAAGGACGATAATTCGTGACCACCCTCAAAAAATTGAAAAATCCACCCAAAACCTAAAAAAATTGAAATTTTTATATGAAAAACTTCTTTTGGCCATATCTCCTTAAATATGCGTCCTAGAGCGAAAAGGACGATAATTCGTGACCACCATCAAAAAATTGAAAAATCCACCTAAAAAAAACCTAAAAAAATTGAAATTTTTATATGAAAAACTTCTTTTGGCCATATCTCCTTAAATATGCGTCCTAGAGCGAAAAGGACAATAATTCGTGACCACCCTCAAACAATTGAAAAATCCACCCAAAACCTAAAAAAAATTGAAATTTTTATATGAAAAACTTCTTTTGGCCATATCTCCTAAACTAAGCGTCCTAGAGCGAAAAGGACGATAATTCGTGACCACCCTCAAAAAATTGACAAATCCACCCAAAACCTAAAAAAATTTAAGTTTTTATATGAAAAACTTCTTTTGGCCATATCTCCTTAAATATGCGTCCTAGAGCGAAAAGGACCACAATTCGTGACCACCCTCAAAAAATTGAAAAATCCACCCAAAACCTAAAAAAAATTAAATTTTTATATGAAAAACTTTTTTTGGCCATATCTCCTTAAATATGCGTCCTAGAGCGAAAAGGACGATAATTCGTGACCACCCTCAAAAAATTGAAAAATCCACCCAAAACCTAAAAAAATTGAAATTTTTATATGAAAAACTTCTTTTGGCCATATCTCCTTAAATATGCGTCCTAGAGCGAAAAGGATGATAATTCGTGACCACCACCAAAAAATTGAAAAATCCACCCAAAACCTAAAAAAATTGAAATTTTTATATGAAAAACTTCTTTTGGCCATATCTCCTGAACTAAGCGTCCTAGAGCGAAAAGGACAATAATTCGTGACAACCCTCAAAAAATTGAAAAATCCACCCAAAACCTAAAAAAATTGAAATTTTTATATGAAAAACTTCTTTTGGCCATATCTCCTGAACTAAGCGTCCTAGAGCGAAAAGGACGATAATTCGTGACCACCCTCAAAAAAATGAAAAATCCACCCAAAACCTAAAAAAATTGAAATTTTTATATGAAAAACTTCTTTTGGCCATATCTCCTTAAATATGCGTCCTAGAGCGAAAAGGACAATAATTCGTGACCACCCTCAAAAAATTGAAAAATCCACCCAAAACCTAAAAAAAAAATGAAATTTTTATATGAAAAACTTCTTTTGGCCATATCTCCTAAACTAAGCGTCCTAGAGCGAAAAGGACGATAATTGGTGACCACCGTCAAAAAATTGAAAAATCCGCCCAAAACCTAAAAAATTGAAATTTTTATATGAAAAACTTCTTTTGGCCATATCTCCTTAAATATGCGTCCTAGAGCGAAAAGGACAATAATTCGTGACCACCGTCAAACAATTGAAAAATCCACCCAAAACCTAAAAAAAATTGAAATTTTTATATGAAAAACTTCTTTCGGCCATATCTCCTAAACTAAGCGTCCTAGAGCGAAAAGGACGATAATTCGTGACCACCCTCAAAAAATTGACAAATCCACCCAAAACCTAAAAAAATTGAAGTTTTTATATGAAAAACTTCTTTTGGCCATATCTCCTTAAATATGCGTCCTAGAGCGAAAAAGACGATAATTCGTGACCACCCTCAAAAAATTGAAAAATCCACCCAAAACCTAAAAAAATTGAAATTATTATATGAAAAACTTCTTTTGGCCATATCTCCTAAACTAAGCGACCTAGAGCGAAAAGGACGATAATTCGTGACCATCCACCCAAAACCTAAAAAAATTGAAATTTTTATATGAAAAACTTCTTTTGGCCATATCTCCTTAAATATGCGTCCTAGAGCGAAAAGGACGATAATTCGTGACCACCCTCAAAAAATTGAAAAATCCACCCAAAACCTAAAAAAAAATTAAATTTTTATATGAAAAACTTGTTTTGGCCATATCTCCTTAAATATGCGTCCTAGAGCGAAAAGGACGATAATTCGTGACCACCCTCAAAAAATTGAAAAATCCACCCAAAACCTAAAAAAATTGAAATTTTTATATGAAAAACTTCTTTTGGCCATATCTCCTTAAATATGCGTCCTAGAGCGAAAAGGATGATAATTCGTGACCACCATCAAAAAATTGAAAAATCCACCCAAAACCTAAAAAAATTGAAATTTTTATATGAAAAACTTCTTTTGGCCATATCTCCTGAACTAAGCGTCCTAGAGCGAAAAGGACAATAATTCGTGACCACCCTCAAAAAATTGAAAAATCCACCCAAAACCTAAAAAAATTGAAATTTTTATATGAAAAACTTCTTTTGGCCATATCTCCTGAACTAAGCGTCCTAGAGCGAAAAGGACGATAATTCGTGACCACCCTCAAAAAAATGAAAAATCCACCCAAAACCTAAAAAAATTGAAATTTTTATATGAAAAACTTCTTTTGGCCATATATCCTTAAATATGCGTCCTAGAGCGAAAAGGACAATAATTCGTGACCACCCTCAAAAAATTGAAAATCCACCCAAAACCTAAAAAAAAATGAAATTTTTATATGAAAAACTTCTTTTGGCCATATCTTCTAAACTAAGCGTCCTAGAGCGAAAAGGACGATAATTCGTGACCATCCTCAAAAAATTTAAAAATCCACCCAAAACCTAAAAAAAATGAAATTTTTATATGAAAAACTTCTTTTGGCCATATCTCCTTAAATATGCGTCCTAGAGCGAAAAGGACGATAATTCGTGACCACCCTCAAAAAATTGAAAAATCCACCCAAAACCTAAAAAAAGTGAAATTTTTATATGAAAAACTTCTTTTGGCCATATCTCCTTAAATATGCGTCCTAGAGCGAAAAGGACGATAATTCGTGATCACCCTCAAAAAATTGAAAAATCCACCCAATACCTAAAAAAATTGAAATTTTTATATGAAAAACTTCTTTTGGCTAGATCTCCTTAAATATGCGTCCTAGAGCGAAAAGGACGATAATTCGTGACCACCGTCAAAAAATTGAAAAATCCACCCAAAACCTAAAAAAATTGAAATTTTTTATGAAAAACTTGTTTTGGCCATATCTCCATAAAAATACGCGTCCTAGAGCGAAAAGGACGATAATTCGTGACCACCCTCAAAAAATTGAAAAATCCACCCAAAACCTAAAAAAATTGAAATTTTTATATGAAAAACTTCTTTTGGCCATATCTCCTTAAATATGCGTCCTAGAGCGAAAAGGACGATAATTCGTGACCACCCTCAAAAAATTGAAAAATCCACCCAAAACCTAAAAAAATTTAAATTTTTATATGAAAAACTTGTTTTGGCCATATCTCCTTAAATATGCGTCCTAGAGCGAAAAGGACGATAATTCGTGACCACCCTCAAAAAATTGAAAAATCCACCCAAAACCTAAAAAAAATTGAAATTTTTATATGAAAAACTTCTTTTGGCCATATCTCCTAAACTAAGCGTCCTAGAGCGAAAAGGACGATAATTCGTGACCACCCTCAAAAAATTGACAAATCCACCCAAAACCTAAAAAAATTGAAGTTTTTATATGAAACTAAGCGTCCTAGAGCGAAAAGGACGATAATTCGTGACCATCCACCCAAAACCTAAAAAAATTTAAATTTTTATATGAAAAACATGTTTTGGCCATATCTCCTTAAATATGCGTCCTAGAGCGAAAAGGACGATAATTCGTGACCACCCTCAGAAAATTGAAAAATCCACCCAAAACCTAAAAAAATTGAAATTTTTATATGAAAAACTTCTTTTGGCCATATCTCCTTAAATATGCGTCCTAGAGCGAAAAGGATGATAATTCGTGACCACCATCAAAAAATTGAAAAATCCACCCAAAACCTAAAAAATTGAAATTTTTATATGAAAAACTTCTTTTGGCCATATCTCCTGAACTAAGCGTCCTAGAGCGAAAAGGACAATAATTCGTGACCACCCTCAAAAAATTGAAAAATCCACCCAAAACCTAAAAAAATTGAAATTTTTATATGAAAAACTTCTTTTGGCCATATCTCCTTAAATATGCGTCCTAGAGCGAAAAGGACAATAATTCGTGACCACCCTCAAAAAATTGAAAAATCCACCCAAAACCTAAACAAAATTGAAATTTTTATATGAAAAACTTCTTTTGGCCATATCTCCTAAACTAAGCGTCCTAGAAAAGGACGATAATTCGTGACCACCCTCAAAAAATTGAAAAATCCACCCAAAACCTAAAAAAATTGAAATTTTTATATGAAAAACTTCTTTTGGCCATACCTCCTTAAATATGCGCCCTAGAGCGAAAAAGACGATAATTCGTGACCACCGTCAAAAAATTGAAAAATCCACCCAAAACCTAAAAAAATTGAAATTATTATATGAAAAACTTCTTTTGGCCATATCTCCTTAAATATGCGTCCTAGAGCGAAAAGGATGATAATTCGTGACCACCATCAAAAAATTGAAAAATCCACCCAAAACCTAAAAAATTGAAATTTTTATATGAAAAACTTCTTTTGTCCATATCTCCTTAAATATGCGTCCTAGAGCGAAAAGGATGATAATTCGTGACCACCATCAAAAAATTGAAAAATCCACCCAAAACCTAAAAAAATTGAAATTTTTATATGAAAAACTTCTTTTGGCCATATCTCCTGAACTAAGCGTCCTAGAGCGAAAAGGACAATAATTCGTGACCACCCTCAAAAAATTGAAAAATCCACCCAAAACCTAAAAAAATTGAAATTTTTATATGAAAAACTTCTTTTGGCCATATCTCCTGAACTAAGCGTCCTAGAGCGAAAAGGACGATAATTCGTGACCACCCTCAAAAAAATGAAAAATCCACCCAAAACCTAAAAAAATTGAAATTTTTATATGAAAAACTTCTTTTGGCCATATCTCCTTAAATATGCGTCCTAGAGCGAAAAGGACAATAATTCGTGACCACCCTCAAAAAATTGAAAAATCCACCCAAAACCTAAAAAAAATGAAATTTTTATACGAAAAACTTCTTTTGGCCATATCTCCTAAATATGCGTCCTAGAGCGAAAAGGACGATAATTCGTGACCACCCTCAAAAAATTGAAAAATCCTCCCAAAACCTAAAAAAAGTGAAATTTTTATATGAAAAACTTCTTTTGGCCATATCTCCTTAAATATGCGTCCTAGAGCGAAAAGGACGATAATTCGTGATCACCCTCAAAAAATTGAAAAATCCACCCAATACCTAAAAAAATTGAAATTTTTATATGAAAAACTTCTTTTGGCTATATCTCCTTAAATATGCGTCCTAGAGCGAAAAGGACGATAATTCGTGACCACCGTCAAAAAATTGAAAAATCCACCTAAAACCTAAAAAAATTGAAATTTTTATATGAAAAACTTCTTTTGGCCATATCTCCTTAAATATGCGTCCTAGAGCGAAAAGGACGATAATTCGTGACCACCCTCAAAAAATTGAAAAATCCACCCAAAACCTAAAAAAATTGAAATTTTTATATGAAAAACTTCTTTTGGCCATATCTCCTTAAATATGCGTCCTAGAGCGAAAAGGACGATAATTCGTGACCACCCTCAAAAAATTGAAAAATCCACCCAAAACCTAAAAAAATTTAAATTTTTATATGAAAAACTTGTTTTGGCCATATCTCCTTAAATATGCGTCCTAGAGCGAAAAGGACGATAATTCGTGATCACCCTCAAAAAATTGAAAAATCCACCCAATACCTAAAAAAATTGAAATTTTTATATGAAAAACTTCTTTTGGCTATATCTCCTTAAATATGCGTCCTAGAGCGAAAAGGACGATAATTCGTGACCACCGTCAAAAAATTGAAAAATCCACCCAAAACCTAAAAAAATTGAAATTTTTATATGAAAAACTTCTTTTGGCCATATCTCCTTAAATATGCGTCCTAGAGCGAAAAGGACGATAATTCGTGACCACCGTCAAAAAATTGAAAAATCCACCCAAAACCTAAAAAAATTGAAATTTTTATATGAAAAACTTGTTTTGGCCATATCTCCTTAAATATGCGTCCTAGAGCGAAAAAGACGATAATTCGTGACCACCCTCAAAAAATTGAAAAATCCACCCAAAACCTAAAAAAATTGAAATTTTTATATGAAAAACTTCTTTTGGCCATATCTCCTTAAATATGCGTCCTAGAGCGAAAAGGACGATAATTCGTGACCACCCTCAAAAAATTGAAAAATCCACCCAAAACCTAAAAAAATTTAAATTTTTATATGAAAAACTTGCTTTGGCCATATCTCCTTAAATATGCGTCCTAGAGCGAAAAGGACGATAATTCGTGACCACCCTCAAAAAATTGAAAAATCCACCCAAAACCTAAAAAAAATTGAAATTTTTATATGAAAAACTTCTTTTGGCCATATCTCCTAAACTAAGCGTCCTAGAGCGAAAAGGACGATAATTCGTGACCACCCTCAAAAAATTGACAAATCCACCCAAAACCTAAAAAAATTGAAGTTTTTATATGAAAAACTTGTTTTGGCCATATCTCCTTAAATATGCGTCCTAGAGCGAAAAAGACGATAATTCGTGACCACCGTCAAAAAATTGAAAAATCCACCCAAAACCTAAAAAAATTGAAATTATTATATGAAAAACTTCTTTTGGCCATATCTCCTAAACTAAGTGTCCTAGAGCGAAAAGGACGATAATTCGTGACCATCCACCCAAAACCTAAAAAAATTTAAATTTTTATATGAAAAACTTCTTTTGGCCATATCTCCTTAAATATGCGTCCTAGAGCGAAAAGGACGATAATTCGTGACCACCCTCAAAAAATTGAAAAATCCACCCAAAACCTAAACAAAATTGAAATTTTTATATGAAAAACTTCTTTTGGCCATATCTCCTAAACTAAGCGTCCTAGAAAAAGACGATAATTCGTGACCACCCTCAAAAAATTGAAAAATCCACCCAAAACCTAAAAAAATTGAAATTTTTATATGAAAAACTTCTTTTGGCCATACCTCCTTAAATATGCGTCCTAGAGCGAAAAGGACGATAATTCGTGACCACCCTCAAAAATTTGAAAAATCCACCCAAAACCTAAAAAAATTGAAAATTTTATATGAAAAACTTCTTTTGGCCATATCTCCTTAAATATGCGTCCTAGAGCGAAAAGGACGATAATTCGTGACCACCCTCAAAAAATTGAAAAATCCACCCAAAACCTAAAAAAATTGAAATTTTTATATGAAAAACTTCTTTTGGCCATATCTCCTTAAATATGCGTCCTAGAGCGAAAAGGACGATAATTCGTGATCACCCTCAAAAAATTGAAAAATCCACCCAATACCTAAAAAAATTGAAATTTTTATATGAAAAACTTCTTTTGGCCATATCTCCTTAAATATGCGTCCTAGAGCGAAAAGGACGATAATTCGTGACCACCGTCAAAAAATTGAAAAATCCACCCAAAACCTAAAAAATTGAAATTTTTATATGAAAAACTTGTTTTGGTCATATCTCCTTAAATATGCGTCCTAGAGCGAAAAGGACAATAATTCGTGACCACTCTCAAAAAATTGAAAAATCCACCCAAAACCTAAAAAAATTTAAATTTTTATATGAAAAACTTGTTTTGGCCATATCTCCTTAAATATGCGTCCTAGAGCGAAAAGGACGATAATTCGTGACCACCCTCAAAAAATTGAAAAATCCACCCAAAACCTAAAAAAATTGAAATTTTTATATGAAAAACTTGTTTTGGCCATATCTCCTTAAATATTCGTCCTAGAGCGAAAAGGACGATAATTCGTGACCACCCTCAAAAAATTGAAAAATCCACCCAAAACCTAAAAAAATTGAAATGTTTATATGAAAAACTTCTTTTGGCCATATCTCCTTAAATATGCGTCCTAGAGCGAAAAGGACGATAATTCGTGACCACCATCAAAAAATTGAAAAATCCACCCAAAACCTAAAAAATTGAAATTTTTATATGAAAAACTTCTTTTGGCCATATCTCCTGAACTAAGCGTCCTAGAGCGAAAAGGACGATAATTCGTGACCACCCTCAAAAAATTGAAAAATCCACCCAAAACCTAAAAAAATTGAAATTTTTATATGAAAAACTTCTTTTGGCCATATCTCCTTAAATATGCGTCCTAGAGCGAAAAGGACGATAATTCGTGACCACCCTCAAAAAATTGAAAAAAATTGAAATTATTATATGAAAAACTTCTTTTGGCCATATCTCCTAAGCTAAGCGTCCTAGAGCGAAAAGGACGATAATTCGTGACCATCCACCCAAAACCTAAAAAAATTGAAATTTTTATATGAAAAACTTGTTTTGGCCATATCTCCTTAAATATGCGTCCTAGAGCGAAAAGGACGATAATTCGTGACCACCCTCAAAAAATTGAAAAATCCACCCAAAACCTAAAAAAATTTAAATTTTTATATGAAAAACTTGTTTGGCCATATCTCCTTAAATATGCGTCCTAGAGCGAAAAGGACGATAATTCGTGACCACCCTCAAAAAATTGAAAAATCCACCCAAAACCTAAAAAAATTGAAATTTTTATATGAAAAACTTCTTTTGGCCATATCTCCTTAAATATGCGTCCTAGAGCGAAAAGGATGATAATTCGTGACCTCCATCAAAAAATTGAAAAATCCACTCAAAACCTAAAAAAATTGAAATTTTTATATGAAAAACTTCTTTTGGCCATATCTCCTGAACTAAGCGTCCTAGAGCGAAAAGGACAATAATTCGTGACCACCCTCAAAAAATTGAAAAATCCACCCAAAACCTAAAAAAATTGAAATTTTTATATGAAAAATTCTTTTGGCCATATCTCCTTAAATATGCGTCCTAGAGAGAAAAGGACAATAATTCGTGACCACCCTCAAAAAATTGAAAAATCCACCCAAAACCTAAAAAAAATTGAAATTTTTATATGAAAAACTTCTTTTGGCCATATCTCCTAAACTAAGCGTCCTAGAGCGAAAAGGACGATAATTCGTGACCACCCTCAAAAAATTGAAAAATCCACCCAAAACCTAAAAAACTTGAAATTTTTATATGAAAAACTTCTTTTGGCCATATCTCCTTAAATATGCGTCCTAGAGCGAAAAGGACGATAATTCGTGACCACCCTCAAAAAATTTAAAAATCCACCCAAAACCTAAAAAAATTGAAATTTTTATATGAAAAACTTCTTTTGGCCATATCTCCTTAAATATGCGTCCTAGAGCGAAAAGGACGATAATTCGTGATCACCCTCAAAAAATTGAAAAATCCACCCAATACCTAAAAAAATTGAAATTTTTATATGAAAAACTTCTTTTGGCTATATCTCCTTAAATATGCGTCCTAGAGCGAAAAGGACGATAATTCGTGACCACCGTCAAAAAATTGAAAAATCCATCCAAAACCTAAAAAAATTGAAATTTTTATATGAAAAACTTCTTTTGGCCATATCTCCTTAAATATGCGTCCTAGAGCGAAAAGGACGATAATTCGTGACCACCCTCAAAAAATTGAAAAATCCACCCAAAACCTAAAAAAATTGAAATTTTTATATGAAAAACTTCTTTTGGCCATATCTCCTTAAATATGCGTCCTAGAGCGAAAAGGACGATAATTCGTGACCACCCTCAAAAAATTGAAAAATCCACCCAAAACCTAAAAAAATTGAAGTTTTTATATGAAAAACTTCCTTTGGCCATATCTCCTGAACTAAGCGTCCTAGAGCGAAAAGGACGATAATTCGTGACCACCCTCAAAAAAATGAAAAATCCACCCAAAACCTAAAAAAATTGAAATTTTTATATGAAAAACTTCTTTTGGCCATATCTCCTTAAATATGCGTCCTACAGCGAAAAGGACGATAATTCGTGACCACCCTCAAAAAATTGAAAAATCCACCCAAAACCTAAAAAAATTGAAATTTTTATATGAAAAACTTCGTTTGGCCATATCTTCTTAAATAAGCGTCCTAGAGCGAAAAGGACGATAATTCATGACCACCCTCAAAAAATTGAAAAATCCACCCAAAACCTAAAAAAATTGAAATTTTTATATGAAAATCTTCTTTTGGCCATATCTCCTGAACTAAGCGTCCTAGAGCGAAAAGGACGATAATTCGTGACCACCCTCAAAAAATTGAAAAATCCACCCAAAACCTAAAAAAACGAAATTTTTACATGAAAAACTTCTTTTGGCCATATCTCCTTAAATATGCGTCCTAGAGCGAAAAAGACGATAATTCGTGACCACCCTCAAAAAATTGAAAAATCCACCCAAAACCTAAAAAAATTGAAATTATTATATGAAAAACTTCTTTTGGCCATATCTCCTAAACTAAGCGTCCTAGAGCGAAAAGGACGATAATTCGTGACCATCCACCCAAAACCTAAAAAAATTGAAATTTTTATATGAAAAACTTCTTTTGGCCATATCTCCTTAAATATGCGTCCTAGAGCGAAAAGGACGATAATTCGTGACCACCCTCAAAAAATTGAAAAATCCACCCAAAACCTAAAAAAATTGAAATTTTTATATGAAAAACTTGTTTTGGCCATATCTCCTTAAATATGCGTCCTAGAGCGAAAAGGACGATAATTCGTGACCACCCTCAAAAAATTGAAAAATCCACCCAAAACCTAAAAACTTGAAATTTTTATATGAAAAACTTCTTTTGGCCATATCTCCTTAAATATGCGTCCTAGAGCGAAAAGGACGATAATTTGTGACCACCATCAAAAAATTGAAAAATCCACCCAAAACCTAAAAAAATTTAAATTTTTATATGAAAAACTTCTTTTGGCCATATCTCCTGAACTAAGCGTCCTAGAGCGAAAAGGACAATAATTCGTGACCACCCTCAAAAAATTGAAAAATCCACCCAAAACCTAAAAAAATTGAAATTTTTATATGAAAAACTTCTTTTGGCCATATCTCCTTAAATATGCGTCCTAGAGCGAAAAGGACGATAATTCGTGACCACCCTCAAAAAATTGAAAAATCCACCCAAAACCCAAAAAAATTGAAATTATTATATAAAAAACTTCTTTTGGCCATATCTCCTAAACTAAGCGTCCTAGAGCGAAAAGGACGATAATTCGTGACCATCCACCCAAAACCTAAAAAAATTGAAATTTTTATATGAAAAACTTCTTTTGGCCATATCTCCTTAAATATGCGTCCTAGAGCGAAAAGGACAATAATTCGTGACCACCCTCAAAAAATTGAAAAATTCACCCAAAACCTAAAAAAATTTAAATTTTTATATGAAAAACTTGTTTTGGCCATATCTCCTTAAATATGCGTCCTAGAGCGAAAAGGACGATAATTCGTGACCACCCTCAAAAAATTGAAAAATCCACCCAAAACCTAAAAAAATTGAAATTTTTATATGAAAAACTTCTTTTGGCCATATCTCCTTAAATATGCGTCCTAGAGCGAAAAGGACGATAATTCGTGACCACCATCAAAAAATTGAAAAATCCACCCAAAACCTAAAAAAATTGAAATTTTTATATGAAAAACTTCTTTTGGCCATATCTCCTGAACTAAGCGTCCTAGAGCGAAAAGGACAATAATTCGTGACCACCCTCAAAAAATTGAAAAATCCACCCAAAACCTAAAAAAATTGAAATTTTTATATGAAAAACTTCTTTTGGCCATATCTCCTGAACTAAGCGTCCTAGAGCGAAAAGGACGATAATTCGTGACCATCCACCCAAAACCTAAAAAAATTGAAATTTTTATATGAAAAACTTCTTTTGGCCATATCTCCTTAAATATGCGTCCTAGAGCGAAAAGGACGATAATTCGTGACCACCCTCAAAAAATTGAAAAATCCACCCAAAACCTAAAAAAATTGAAATTTTTATATGAAAAACTTGTTTTGGCCATATCTCCTTAAATATGCGTCCTAGAGCGAAAAGGACGATAATTCGTGACCACCCTCAAAAAATTGAAAAATCCACCCAAAACCTAAAAAATTGAAATTTTTATATGAAAAACTTCTTTTGGCCATTAAAATTGAAAAATCCACCCAAAACCTAAAAAAATTGAAATATTATATGAAAAACTTCTTTTGGCCATATCTCCTTAAATATGCGTCCTAGAGCGAAAAGGACGATAATTCGTGACCACCCTCAAAAAATTGAAAAATCCACCCAAAACCTAAAAAAATTGAAATTTTTATATGAAAACCTTGTTTTGGCCATATCTCCTTAAATATGCGTCCTAGAGCGAAAAGGACAATAATTCGTGACCACCCTCAAAAAATTGAAAAATCCACCCAAAACCTAAAAAAATTGAAATTTTTATATGAAAAACTTCTTTTGGCCATATCTCCTTAAATATGCGTCCTAGAGCGAAAAGGACGATAATTCGTGACCACCCTCAAAAAAATTGAAAAATCCACCCAAAACCTAAAAAAATTGAAATTATTATATGAAAAACTTCTTTTGGCCATATTTCCTTAAATATGCGTCCTAGAGCGAAAAGGACGATAATTCGTGACCATCCACCCAAAACCTAAAAAAATTGAAATTTTTATATGAAAAACTTCTTTTGGCCATATCTCCTTAAATATGCGTCCTAGAGCGGAAAGGACGATAATTCGTGACCACCCTCAAAAAATTGGAAAATCCACCCAAAACCTAAAAAAATTTAAATTTTTATATGAAAAACTTGTTTTGGCCATATCTCCTTAAATATGCGTCCTAGAGCGAAAAGGACGATAATTCGTGACCACCCTCAAAAAATTGAAAAATCCACCCAAAACCACCCTGACCACCCTCAAAAAATTGAAAAATCCACCCAAAACCTAAAAAAATTGAAATTTTTATATGAAAAACTTCTTTTGGCCATATCTCCTTAAATATGCGTCCTAGAGCGAAAAGGACGATAATTCGTGACCACCATCAAAAAATTGAAAAATCCACCCAAAACCTAAAAAAATTGAAATTTTTATATGAAAAACTTCTTTTGGCCATATCTCCTGAACTAAGCGTCCTAGAGCGAAAAGGACAATAATTCGTGACCACCCTCAAAAAATTGAAAAATCCACCCAAAACCTAAAAAAATTGAAATTTTTATATGAAAAACTTCTTTTGGCCATATCTCCTGAACTAAGCGTCCTAGAGCGAAAAGGACGATAATTCGTGACCATCCACCCAAAACCTAAAAAAATTGAAATTTTTATATGAAAAACTTCTTTTGGCCATATCTCCTTAAATATGCGTCCTAGAGCGAAAAGGACGATAATTCGTGACCACCCTCAAAAAATTGAAAAATCCATCCAAAACCTAAAAAAATTGAAATTTTTATATGAAAAACTTGTTTTGGCCATATCTCCTTAAATATGCGTCCTAGAGCGAAAAGGAAGATAATTCGTGACCACCCTCAAAAAATTGAAAAATCCACCCAAAACCTAAAAAATTGAAATTTTTATATGAAAAACTTCTTTTGGCCATTAAAATTGAAAAATCCACCCAAAACCTAAAAAAATTGAAATTTTTATATGAAAAACTTCTTTTGGCCATATCTCCTTAAATATGCGTCCTAGAGCGAAAAGGACGATAATTCGTGACCACCCTCAAAAAATTGAAAAATCCACCCAAAACCTAAAAAAATTGAAATTTTTATATGAAAACCTTGTTTTGGCCATATCTCCTTAAATATGCGTCCTAGAGCGAAAAGGACAATAATTCGTGACCACCCTCAAAAAATTGAAAAATCCACCCAAAACCTAAAAAAATTGAAATTTTTATATGAAAAACTTCTTTTGGCCATATCTCCTTAAATATGCGTCCTAGAGCGAAAAGGACGATAATTCGTGACCACCCTCAAAAAATTGAAAAATCCACCCAAAACCTAAAAAAATTGAAATTATTATATGAAAAACTTCTTTTGGCCATATCTCCTAAACTAAGCGTCCTAGAGCGAAAAGGACGATAATTCGTGACCATCCACCCAAAACCTAAAAAAATTGAAATTTTTATATGAAAAACTTCTTTTGGCCATATCTCCTTAAATATGCGTCCTAGAGCGGAAAGGACGATAATTCGTGACCACCCTCAAAAAATTGAAAAATCCACCCAAAACCTAAAAAAATTGAAATTTTTATATGAAAAACTTCTTTTGGCCATATCTCCTGAACTAAGCGTCCTAGAGCGAAAAGGACAATAATTCGTGACCACCATCAAAAAATTGAAAAATCCACCCAAAACCAAAAAAAATTGAAATTTTTATATGAAAAACTTCTTTTGGCCATATCTCCTTAAATATGCGTCCTAGAGCGAAAAGGACGATAATTTGTGACCACCATCAAAAAATTGAAATATCCAGCCAAAACCTAAAAAAATTGAAATTTTTATATGAAAAACTTGTTTTGGCCATATTTCCTTAAATATGCGTCCTAGAGCGAAAAGGACGATAATTCGTGACCACCCTCAAACAATTTAAAAATCCACCCAAAACCTAAAAAAATTTAAATTTTTATATGAAAAACTTCTTTTGGCCATATCTCCTTAAATATGCGTCCTAGAGCGAAAAGGACGATAATTCGTGACCACCATCAAAAAATTGAAAAATCCACCTAAAAAAAACCTAAAAAATTTTAAATTTTTATATGAAAAACTTCTTTTGACCATATCTCCTGAACTAAGCGTCCTAGAGCGAAAAGGACGATAATTCGTGACCACCCTCAAAAAATTGAAAAATCCACCCAATACCTAAAAAAATTGAAATTTTTATATGAAAAACTTCTTTTGGCCATATCTCCTTAAATATGCGTCCTAGAGCGAAAAGGACGATAATTCGTGACCACCGTCAAAAAATTGAAAAATCAACCCAAAAACCTAAAAAAATTGAAATTTTTATATGAAAAACTTCTTTTGGCCATATCTTCTTAAATATGCGTCCTAGAGCGAAAATGACTATAATTCGTGACCACCGTCAAAAAATTGCAAAATCCACCCAAAACCTAAAAAAAAATTGAAATTTTTATATGAAAAACTTCTTTTGGCCATATCTCCTTAAATATGCGTCCTAGAGCAAAAAGGACTATAATTCGTGACCACCCTCAAAAAATTGAAAAATCCACCCAAAACCTAAAAAAATTTAAATTTTTATATGAAAAACTTCTTTTGGCCATATCTCCTTAAATATGCGTCCTAGAGCGAAAAGGACGATAATTCATGACCACCCTCAAAAAATTGAAAAATCCACCCAAAACCTAAAAAAATTGAAATTTTTATATGAAAAACTGCTTTTGGCCATATCTCCTTAAATATGCGTCCTAGAGCGAAAATGTCTATAATTCGTGACCACCGTCAAAAAATTGCAAAATCCACCCAAAACCTAAAAAAAAATTGAAATTTTTATATGAAAAACTTCTTTTGGCCATATCTCCTTAAATATGCGTCCTAGAGCGAAAAGGACGATAATTCGTGATCACCATCAAAAGATTGAAAAATCCACCCAATACCTAAAAAAATTGAAATTTTTATATGAAAAACTTCTTTTGGCCATATCTCCTTAAATATGCGTCCTTTTGGCCATATCTCCTTAAATATGCGTCCTAGAGCGAAAAGGACGATAATTCGTGATCACCCTCAAAAAATTGAAAAATCCACCCAAAACCTAAAAAAATTGAAATTTTTATATGAAAAACTTCTTTTGGCCATATCTCCTTAAATATGCGTCCTAGAGCGAAAAGGACGATAATTCGTGACCACCCTCAAAAAATTGAAAAATCCACCCAAAACCTAAAAAAATTGAAATTATTACATGAAAAACTTCTTTTGGCCATATCTAACTAAGCGTCCTAGAGCGAAAAGGACGATAATTCGTGACCACCCTCAAAAAATTGAAAAATCCACCCAAAACCTAAAAAAATTGAAATTTTTATATGAAAAACTTCTTTTGGCCATATCTCCTTAAATATGCGTCCTAGAGCGAAAAGGACGATAATTCGTCCACGCTCAAAAAATTGAAAAATCCACCCAAAACCTAAAAAAATTGAAATTTTTATATGAAAAACTTCTTTTGGCCATATCTCCTGAACTAAGCGTCATAGAGCGAAAAGGACGATAATTCGTGACCACCATCAAAAAAATGAAAAATCCACCCAAAACCTAAAAAAATTTAAATTTTTATATGAAAAACTTCTTTTGGCCATATCTCCTTAAATATGCGTCCTAGAGCGAAAAGGACGATAATTCGTGACCACCATCAAAAAATTGAAAAATCCACCTAAAAAAAACCTAAAAAATTTTAAATTTTTATATGAAAAACTTCTTTTGACCATATCTCCTGAACTAAGCGTCCTAGAGCGAAAAGGACGATAATTCGTGACCACCCTCAAAAAATTGAAAAATCCACCCAATACCTAAAAAAATTGAAATTTTTATATGAAAAACTTCTTTTGGCCATATCTCCTTAAATATGCGTCCTAGAGCGAAAAGGACGATAATTCGTGACCACCGTCAAAAAATTGAAAAATCCACCCAAAAACCTAAAAAAATTGAAATTTTTATATGAAAAACTTCTTTTGGCCATATCTTCTTAAATATGCGTCCTAGAGCGAAAATGACTCTAATTCGTGACCACCGTCAAAAAATTGCAAAATCCACCCAAAACCTAAAAAAAATTGAAATTTTTATATGAAAAACTTCTTTTGGCCATATCTCCTTAAATATGCGTCCTAGAGCAAAAAGGACTATAATTCGTGACCACCCTCAAAAAATTGAAAAATCCACCCAAAACCTAAAAAAATTTAAATTTTTATATGAAAAACTTCTTTTGGCCATATCTCCTTAAATATGCGTCCTAGAGCGAAAAGGACAATAATTCGTGACCACCCTCAAAAAATTGAAAAATCCACCCAAAACCTAAAAAAATTGAAATTTTTATATGAAAAACTTCTTTTGGCCATATCTCCTTAAATATGCGTCCTAGAGCGAAAAGGACAATAATTCGTGACCACCCTCAAAAAATTGAAAAATCCACCCAAAACCTAAAAAAATTGAAATTTTTATATGAAAAACTTCTTTTGACCATATCTCCTTAAATATGCGTCCTAGAGCGAAAAGGACGATAATTCATGACCACCCTCAAAAAATTGAAAAATCCACCCAAAACCTAAAAAAATTGAAATTTTTATATGAAAAACTGCTTTTGGCCATATCTCCTTAAATATGCGTCCTAGAGCGAAAAGGACGATAATTCGTGACCACCCTCAAAAAATTGAAAAATCCACCCAAAACCTAAAAAAATTGAAATTTTTATATGAAAAACTTCTTTTGGCCATATCTTCTTAAATATGCGTCCTAGAGCGAAAAGGACGATAATTCATGACCACCCTCAAAAAATTGAAAAATCCACCCAAAACCTAAAAAAATTGAAATTTTTATATGAAAAACTTGTTTTGGCCATATCTCCTTAAATATGCGTCCTACAGCGAAAAAGACGATAATTCGTGACCACCCTCAAAAAATTGAAAAATCCACCCAAAACCTAAAAAAATTGAAATTTTTATATGAAAAACTTCTTTTGGCCATATCTTCTTAAATATGCGTCCTAGGGCGAAAATGACTATAATTCGTGACCACCGTCAAAAAATTGAAAAATCTGATAAAAGGATATTTCTAAAGATAAAAACAGCGGTTGGGCTTCTTTGTATAAAAAACGTTTAATTCAAGTTAAGGAAAAAAACAATGAAGAATGACAATCAAGAATAAAAACTAAATTCTCAAATTTGAACAAATGATTTCAAACCTACTATTCATAGAATATTTATGTTGATTTTTCTTGGAACAAAGTAGTTTCGTAAAGTAGTTTTCCAACACTCCACCTCAACATATATATTCTCTATATTTATAAACTATATAAAATTGATCAAATTAACAAACTTTTGGTGCTTGATTTTGGACAAATTCTTTGTGAATATATCAGCCACCATTTCTTCTGTTGGACAATATTGGAGTCTTATTTTCCCAGATTTAACGAGGTCTCGAACATGGTGATATTTAATTTCTATATGCTTCGTCCTTTTGTGGTGAACAGGATTGTAAGCTAATTGTATTGCGCCCTGGTTGTCAACATTTATGATTACACTTTCATCCGTTCCAAAACCAAGTTCTTGTAATAATCTTTGCAAATAAATCGCTTCTTTAGATGCATTTGAAAAAGACACATATTCGGCTTCAGTGCTACTTAGGGCCGTTATATTTTGTTTCTTTGACTCCCAAGAAATTGCATTATCACCGAAGAAAAATATCGAACCAGAATACGACTTGCGATCAGTACTACATCCTGCCCAATCTGCGTCTGCAAAGCCAATCAATGAGCCATTACTTTTTCTGAAGTGCATTTTAAGATTTGCGGTTCCCTTCAAGTACCGAAGAATTTGTTTTGCAGCCGTCATATGTTCTACGTGTGGATCTGTGTTCCTCTGAGATAACTTTGTCACTGAGTGAAGTATGTCCGGTCGAGTCGTCAATGCTAAATACAGTAGTGAACCAATTAACGATTGGTATTCAGAAACATTTGCTTTCTTGCACTCATCATCACATTTGGTTTGATAGCCAGGTGTTAATGGTACTGATAGCGACTTACAGTTTTCCATTCCATATTCTTTTAGCATTTCTTTTATATAATTTGACTGACTCAATTCTATAGATCCAGTACCTCCTTCGCGATATATTTCCATACCCAGGAAATAGTTCAACGAACCTTTGTCAGTGACTTCGATCATAGTTCCCAATTCATATTTAATTCTTGTTATTTCAGATTCGTCTTTGCATCCTATGATGAGATCATCCACATATACAGCAATAAGGATTACATTTCCATTTCGTTCCATTTTGTACAAACACGGTTCGTTGTCACATGATTTGAAGCCAATTTTACGTAAATATTCATCAAGCTTTGCATTCCATTCTCGCCCAGCTTGTTTTAATCCGTATATTGATTTATGCAACTTTAACACTTTCTTTGGATTTTTCTTATCTTCAAACCCTTCTGGTTGACACATATATATTTCATCATGTAAATCTCCATTTAAGTAAGCAGATACTACATCCAACTGATGTAAAAACATTTCATGCTCTACTGCCAAGGCTAATAGCAATCTTATTGTTGTGTACCTTACAACTGGAGCAAAGGTTTCGTTGTAGTCGATCCCAAATCTTTGACTACACCCTTTCGCCACTAATCTTGCCTTGTACCGCTCGACTTGGCCGTCTTTATTTTTCTTCAGTGTATAGACCCATTTACACTTTACCGGCCGTTGTCCAGGTGGAAGCTCTTCCAATGACCACGTTCTCTTTTCACACAAAGACGACATTTCCTTTTTCATAGCTTCTTTCCATTTTGAGCTAAATTTACTTGATAATGCTTCTTTATATGTTTTTGGAACTTGCTGCTCCACCACATTATTAAGTAAATTTTTTATCTTTCGGGGACGGCCAGGTTTGCCTTCCCGAATAATTCTAGGCCTACCTGGACCAATTTTTGGTACATTCGCTTCCTCCGAATTTGGTATGGAATTTGATGGAAGTTCTACGACATTTTCTGCTTCATAAAAATTTTCGCCTTCTGATGTTGAATCATTTTCATTTGAGTTTTCCTCCTCTGGGTCATTTATTTTTTCAATTGAATTACCTTCAACATTTTGACATTGTGCAAATGGATTTTCTTCAGTGTTCTCAACTGGAATATCATTGAATGTTAAAAATTCGGTCTCATTTTCTTCTCCTTTATCCCCTGGAAAGGATTGTTCATTAAATATGACATCACGTCGCTCAATAATTTTCTTTGATTCACTGTCATATAATCTGTAAGCTTTTGATGTTAGGGAGTATCCCACCATTATCATGCTCCTGCCTTTGTTTTCAAATTTTTTCCTTTTTGTCTTATCAAGTTCAATAGCATATGAACCAAAAACTCGTAAATGTCCTATGCTGGGAGTTCGACCAGTCCATTCCTCATAAGGAGTGGTCCCATTCAGACTCTTCGATGGGCACCGATTTCTTAAATACGCTGCTGTTGCAATTGCTTCTGCCCATAACTTCTGATTAAGTTGCGATTCAATTAATAAACATCGAGCCATCTCAACTAATGTTCGGTTCGCTCTCTCAGCTACACCGTTTTGTTGAGGTGTATAGGGGACAGTTAGTTGGCGTTGTATACCACAATCTTCTAAATAGCGGTTGAATTTTCCATTCACGTATTCTCCCCCGTTATCACTTCTTAAGACTTTGATTTTCCGCCCAGTTTGTAACTCCACCATGCTCTTAAATATCTTGAACTTTTCAAACACTTCATTTTTCCTTTTCATAAAGTATACGAACACTCTGCGGGATTTATCATCTATGAACGTAACAAAATATTTGGATCCACCCAAAGATTCTACATTCATAGGTCCGCATACGTCGGAGTGGATTAATTCCAAAAGTTCACTTGATCTTGATTCCGATTTCTTCGGAAATGGAAGGGCATGTATTTTTCCAATCATACATATCTTGCACTTATCATGGTCATTTGAATCCAAATTCATTTCATTTACCATTCCTTTGAAACACATTTCTTTTAAAGAATTATAGTTTAAATGTCCAAGCCTCTTGTGCCACAAATTATTTTGCATAACTCCAAATAACTTGTTATTCACAGGATTCCCCTCAAATTCAAATAAGTTATTGATCCTTTTGGAAGCCAGAATTATTTTTCCTTCATAAAATATTTGCGACCCGCTTTTATTGAACTTAGCAACACAACCATTTTCAACCATTTTATTCACAGACAGGAAATTGCCGTTCAACTCCGGACAGTATATGACATCCTTCAATCGAATTTCTGAACCGTTCACTTTCATAATCACAGATCCTATGCCTTCTGCTTTTATAGACTTCTTATCTGCAAGCGTTATTGTTTCATCATAGGACTCCAAATCTATCATCATATTCAGATTTGAGCACATATGGCTTGTAGCGCCACTATCGATGTACCACAATGACGAATTTACACATTCCTTCGGTTTAGCAGCCATTGCAATTAATGAAAACGACTTATTATCCTTTTTATATTCTTGTCCCTTTGTCTTGGTATTACACTTATTGGCATAGTGACCCTTTTTACCGCAAACGAAGCAAGCTCCTTTCTCTTTCTTGATATTACGGTCCCTTTGAAAATTCTTGTTTTTACTTACGACTCCAAAAGCATTTTGAATTGAATTTTCCTCATGGCTTTGATTGCGTCTTTCCCATTCTTCTAATAGTTTTTGCTTCAGGACACAAAGACTTGGCAGCGTGTCCCTCGTTTCAATTGCAATCACAAAATTTTCATACTCACCATCCAAACTTGAAAGCAAAATTATTACAAGCAATTCTTCTTGAATTTCGATACCCGCTTCAGCCAACTTCTCCTTTAGTTCGGAAAATATGTTTAGGTATTCGGTCATCGACTTGTAATCCTTCATTTTGAGATTTAAAAGCTTCTTGTAAATTGAAACTTTCTGCATAGGGCCATTTGGCTTGTGAACCTCCTTCAGCTTCTCCCAAGCTTCATTTGACGTAACACTGTTCTTGATATAATTGAGCTGCGACGACTTTACGCTCAACATCAACGATGCCAACGCCTTCTCATCGATTTCATCCCATTTTTGTTTCTCTTCGGCTGTCCAACTTGCATCCTTTTTTATCTCACCTTTGACGTGCTTCCAAAATCCAGTATGAATAAGGACACTTCGCATTTGAACATACCACGTCTCGTAATTCTTCTCATCCAATTTTTCAATTTGCAAAAGCGGTGATGCTGCCATTTTTACTTTTTTTTTTTTTTTTGGTCACAATTTCTTGAAATTATGTATAGCCCGTTTTTTCTATACAATTTCTCTTTATCTTAGAGTAGCCCTTTACGTCCTGGGCCCATAACCTGATAAAAGGATATTTCTAAAGATAAAAACAGCGGTTGGGCTTCTTTGTATAAAAAACGTTTAATTCAAGTTAAGGAAAAAAACAATGAAGAATGACAATCAAGAATAAAAACTAAATTCTCAAATTTGAACAAATGATTTCAAACCTACTATTCATAGAATATTTATGTTGATTTTTCTTGGAACAAAGTAGTTTCGTAAAGTAGTTTTCCAACAAAATCCACCCAAAACCTAAAAAAATTGAAATTTTTATATGAAAAACTTCTTATGGCCATATCTCCTTAAATATGCGTCCTAGAGCGAAAAGGACGATAATTCGTGACCACCGTCAAAAAATTAAAAAATCCACCCAAAACCTAAAAAATTGAAATTTTTATATGAAAAACTTCTTTTGGCCATATCTCCTTAAATATGCGTCCTAGGGCGAAAAGGACGATAATTCGTGACCACCCTCAAAAAATTGAAAAATCCACCCAATACCTAAAAAAATTGAAATTTTTATATGAAAAACTTCTTTTGGCCATATCTCCTTAAATATGCGTCCTAGAGCGAAAAGGACGATAATTCGTGATCACCCTCAAAAAATTGAAAAATCCACCCAATACCTAAAAAAATTGAAATTTTTATATGAAAAACTTGTTTTGGCCATATCTCCTTAAATATGCGTCCTAGAGCGAAAAGGACGATAATTCGTGACCACCCTCAAAAAATTTAAAAATCCACCCAAAACCTAAAAAAATTGAAATTTTTATATGAAAAACTTCTTTTGGCCATATCTCCTTAAATATGCGTCCTAGAGCGAAAAGGACGATAATTCGTGACCACCCTCAAAAAATTGAAAAATCCACCCAAAACTTAAAAAAATTTAAATTTTTATATGAAAAACTTGTTTTGGCCATATTTCCTGAACTAAGCGTCCTAGAGCGAAAAGGACGATAATTCGTGACCACCCTCAAAAAATTGAAAAATCCACCCAAAACCTAAAAAAATTGAAATTTTTATATGAAAAACTTCTTTTGGCCATATCTCCTGAACTAAGCGTCCTAGAGCGAAAAGGACGATAATTCGTGACCACCCTCAAAAAATTGAAAAATCCACCCAAAACCTAAAAAAATTGAAATTTTTATATGAAAAACTTCTTTTGGCCATATCTCCTGAACTAAGCGTCCTAGAGCGAAAAGGACGATAATTCGTGACCACCCTCAAAAAATTGAAAAATCCACCCAAAACCTAAAAAAATTGAAATTTTTATATGAAAAACTTCTTTTGGCCATATCTCCCGAACTAAGCGTCCTAGAGCGAAAAGGACGATAATTCGTGACCACCATCAAAAAATTGAAAAATCCACCCAAAACCTAAAAAAATAGAAATTTTTATATGAAAAACTTCTTTTGGCCATATCTCCTGAACTAAGCGTCCTAGAGCGAAAAGGACAATAATTCGTGACCACCATCAAAAAATTGAAAAATCCACCCAAAACCAAAAAAAATTGAAATTTTTATATGAAAAACTTCTTTTGGCCATATCTCCTTAAATATGCGTCCTAGAGCGAAAAAGACGATAATTCGTGACCACCCTCAAAAAATTGAAAAATCCACCCAAAACCTAAAAAAATTGAAATTTTTATATGAAAAACTTGTTTTGGCCATATTTCCTTAAATATGCGTCCTAGAGCGAAAAGGACGATAATTCGTGACCACCCTCAAACAATTTAAAAATCCACCCAAAACCTAAAAAAATTTAAATTTTTATATGAAAAACTTCTTTTGGCCATATCTCCTTAAATATGCGTCCTAGAGCGAAAAGGACGATAATTCGTGACCACCATTAAAAAATTGAAAAATCCACCTAAAAAAAACCTAAAAAAATTTTAAATTTTTATATGAAAAACTTCTTTTGACCATATCTCCTGAACTAAGCGTCCTAGAGCGAAAAGGACGATAATTCGTGACCACCCTCAAAAAATTGAAAAATCCACCCAAAACCTAAAAAAATTGAAATTTTTATATGAAAAACTTCTTTTGGCCATATCTCCTTAAATATGCGTCCTAGAGCGAAAAGGACGATAATTCGTGACCACCGTCAAAAAATTGAAAAATCCACCCAAAAACCTAAAAAAATTGAAATTTTTATATGAAAAACTTCTTTTGGCCATATCTTCTTAAATATGCGTCCTAGAGCGAAAATGACTATAATTCGTGACCACCGTCAAAAAATTGCAAAATCCACCCAAAACCTAAAAAAAATTGAAATTTTTATATGAAAAACTTCTTTTGGCCATATCTCCTTAAATATGCGTCCTAGAGCAAAAAGGACTATAATTCGTGACCACCCTCAAAAAATTGAAAAATCCACCCAAAACCTAAAAAAATTTAAATTTTTATATGAAAAACTTCTTTTGGCCATATCTCCTTAAATATGCGTCCTAGAGCGAAAAGGACAATAATTCGTGACCACCCTCAAAAAATTGAAAAATCCACCCAAAACCTAAAAAAATTGAAATTTTTATATGAAAAACTTCTTTTGACCATATCTCCTTAAATATGCGTCCTAGAGCGAAAAGGACGATAATTCATGACCACCCTCAAAAAATTGAAAAATCCACCCAAAACCTAAAAAAATTGAAATTTTTATATGAAAAACTGCTTTTGGCCATATCTCCTTAAATATGCGTCCTAGAGCGAAAAGGACGATAATTCGTGACCACCCTCAAAAAATTGAAAAATCCACCCAAAACCTAAAAAAATTGAAATTTTTATATGAAAAACTTCTTTTGGCCATATCTCCTTAAATATGCGTCCTAGGGCGAAAAGGACGATAATTCGTGACCACCCTCAAAAAATTGAAAAATCCACCCAAAACCTAAAAAAATTGAAATTTTTATATGAAAAACTTCTTTTGGCCATATCTTCTTAAATATGCGTCCTAGAGCGAAAAGGACGATAATTCATGACCACCCTCAAAAAATTGAAAAATCCACCCAAAACCTAAAAAAATTGAAATTTTTATATGAAAAACTTGTTTTGGCCATATCTCCTTAAATATGCGTCCTACAGCGAAAAAGACGATAATTCGTGACCATACTCAAAAAATTGAAAAATCCACCCAAAACCTAAAAAAATTGAAATTTTTATATGAAAAACTTCTTTTGGCCATATCTTCTTAAATATGCGTCCTAGGGCGAAAATGACTATAATTCGTGACCACCGTCAAAAAATTGAAAAATCCACCCAAAACCTAAAAAAATTGAAATTTTTATATGAAAAACTTCTTATGGCCATATCTCGTTAAATATGCGTCCTAGAGCGAAAAGGACGATAATTCGTGACCACCGTCAAAAAATTGAAAAATCCACCCATAACCTAAAAAATTGAAATTTTTATATGAAAAACTTCTTTTGGCCATATCTCCTTAAATATGCGTCCTAGGGCGAAAAGGACGATAATTCGTGACCACCCTCAAAAAATTGAAAAATCCACCCAATACCTAAAAAAATTGAAATTTTTATATGAAAAACTTCTTTTGGCCATATCTCCTTAAATATGCGTCCTAGAGCGAAAAGGACGATAATTCGTGATCACCCTCAAAAAATTGAAAAATCCACCCAATACCTAAAAAAATTGAAATTTTTATATGAAAAACTTGTTTTGGCCAAATCTCCTTAAATATGCGTCCTAGAGCGAAAAGGACGATAATTCGTGACCACCCTCAAAAAATTGAAAAATCCACCCAAAACCTAAAAAAATTGAAATTTTTATATGAAAAACTTCTTTTGGCCATATCTCCTTAAATATGCGTCCTAGAGCGAAAAGGACGATAATTCGTGACCACCCTCAAAAAATTGAAAAATCCACCCAAAACTTAAAAAAATTTAAATTTTTATATGAAAAGCTTGTTTTGGCCATATCTCCTGAACTAAGCGTCCTAGAGCGAAAAGGACGATAATTCGTGACCACCCTCAAAAAATTGAAAAATCCACCCAAAACCTAAAAAAATTGAAATTTTTATATGAAAAACTTCTTTTGGCCATATCTCCTTAAATATGCGTCCTAGAGCGAAAAGGACGATAATTCGTGACCACCCTCAAAAAATTGAAAAATCCACCCAAAACCTAAAAAAATTGAAATTTTTATATGAAAAACTTCTTTTGGCCATATCTCCTGAACTAAGCGTCCTAGAGCGAAAAGGACAATAATTCGTGACCACCCTCAAAAAATTGAAAAATCCACCCAAAACCTAAAAAAATTGAAATTTTTATATGAAAAACTTCTTTTGGCCATATCTTCTTAAATATGCGTCCTAGGGCGAAAATGACTATAATTCGTGACCACCGTCAAAAAATTGAAAAATCCACCCAAAACCTAAAAAAATTGAAATTTTTATATGAAAAACTTCTTTTGACCATATCTCCTTAAATATGCGTCCTAGAGCGAAAAGGACGATAATTCATGACCACCCTCAAAAAATTGAAAAATCCATCCAAAACCTAAAAAAATTGAAATTTTTATATGAAAAACTGCTTTTGGCCATATCTCCTTAAATATGCGTCCTAGAGCGAAAAGGACGATAATTCGTGACCACCCTCAAAAAATTGAAAAATCCACCCAAAACCTAAAAAAATTGAAATTTTTATGTGAAAAACTTCTTTTGGCCATATCTCCTTAAATATGCGTCCTAGGGCGAAAAGGACGATAATTCGTGACCACCCTCAAAAAATTGAAAAATCCACCCAAAACCTAAAAAAATTGAAATGTTTATATGAAAAACTTCTTTTGGCCATATCTTCTTAAATATGCGTCCTAGAGCGAAAAGGACGATAATTCATGACCACCCTCAAAAAATTGAAAAATCCACCCAAAACCTAAAAAATTGAAATTTTTATATGAAAAACTTCTTTTGGCCATATCTCCTTAAATATGCGTCCTACAGCGAAAAAGACGATACTTCGTGACCACCCTCAAAAAATTGAAAAATCCACCCAAAACCTAAAAAAATTGAAATTTTTATATGAAAAACTTCTTTTGGCCATATCTTCTTAAATATGCGTCCTAGGGCGAAAATGACTATAATTCGTGACCACCGTCAAAAAATTGAAAAATCCACCCAAAACCTAAAAAAATTGAAATTTTTATATGAAAAACTTCTTATGGCCATATCTCCTTAAATATGCGTCCTAGAGCGAAAAGGACGATAATTCGTGACCACCGTCAAAAAATTTAAAAATCCACCCAAAACCTAAAAAAATTGAAATTTTTATATGAAAAACTTCTTTTGGCCATGTCTCCTTAAATATGCGTTCTAGGGCGAAAAGGACAATAATTCGTGACCACCCTCAAAAAATTGAAAAATCCACCCAAAACCTAAAAAAATTGAAATTTTTATATGAAAAACTTCTTTTGGCCATATCTCCTGAACTAAGCGTCCTAGAGCGAAAAGGACAATAATTCGTGACCACCCTCAAAAAATTGAAAAATCCACCCAAAACCTAAAAAAATTGAAATTTTTATATGAAAAACTTCTTTTGGCCATATCTCCTTAAATATGCGTCCTAGGGCGAAAAGGACAATAATTCGTGACCACCATCAAAAAATTGAAAAATCCACCCAAAACCTAAAAAAATTGAAATTTTTATATGAATAACTTCTTTTGGCCATATCTCCTGAACTAAGCGTCCTAGAGCGAAAAGGACAATAATTCGTGACCACCCTCAAAAAATTGAAAAATCCACCCAAAACCTAAAAAAATTGAAATTTTTATATGAAAAACTTCTTTTGGCCATATCTCCTTAAATATGCGTCCTAGAGCGAAAAGGACGATAATTCGTGACCACCCTCAAAAAATTGAAAAATCCACCCAAAACCTAAAAAAATTGAAATTATTATATGAAAAACTTCTTTTGGCCACATCTCCTAAACTAAGCGTCCTAGAGCGAAAAGGACGATAATTCGTGACCATCCACCCAAAACCTAAAAAAATTGAAATTTTTATATGAAAAACTTCTTTTGGCCATATCTCCTTAAATATGCGTCCTAGAGCGGAAAGGACGATAATTCGTGACCACCCTCAAAAAATTGAAAAATCCACCCAAAACCTAAAAAAATTTAAATTTTTATATGAAAAACTTGTTTTGGCCATATCTCCTTAAATATGCGTCCTAGAGCGAAAAGGACGATAATTCGTGACCACCCTCAAAAAATTGAAAAATCCACCCAAAACCTAAAAAAATTGAAATTTTTATATGAAAAACTTCTTTTGGCCATATCTCCTTAAATATGCGTCCTAGAGCGAAAAGGACAATAATTCGTGACCACCCTCAAAAAATTGAAAAATCCACCCAAAACCTAAAAAAATTGAAATTTTTATATGAAAAACTTCTTTTGGCCATATCTCCTGAACTAAGCGTCCTAGAGCGAAAAGGACGATAATTCGTTACCATCCACCCAAAACCTAAAAAAATTGAAATTTTTACATGAAAAACTTCTTTTGGCCATATCTCCTTAAATATGCGTCCTAGAGCGAAAAGGACGATAATTCGTGACCACCCTCAAAAAATTGAAAAATCCACCCAAAACCTAAAAAATTGAAATTTTTATATCAAAAACTTCTTTTGGCCATATCTCCTTAAATATGCGTCCTAGAGCGAAAAGGACGATAATTTGTGACCACCATCAAAAAATTGAAAAATCCAGCCAAAACCTAAAAAAATTGAAATTTTTATATGAAAAACTTCTTTTGGCCATATCTCCTGAACTAAGCGTCCTAGAGCGAAAAGGACAATAATTCGTGACCACCCTCAAAAAATTGAAAAATCCACCCAAAACCAAAAAAAATTGAAATTTTTATATGAAAAACTTCTTTTGGCCATATCTCCTTAAATATGCGTCCTAGAGCGAAAAGGACGATAATTCGTGACCACCCTCAAAAAATTGAAAAATCCACCCAAAACCTAAAAAAATTGAAATTTTTATATGAAAAACTTGTTTTGGCCATATTTCCTTAAATATGCGTCCTAGAGCGAAAAGGACGATAATTCGTGACCACCCTCAAGAAATTGAAAAATCCACCCAAAACCTAAAAAAATTTAAATTTTTATATGAAAAACTTCTTTTGGCCATATCTCCTTAAATATGCGTCCTAGAGCGAAAAGGACGATAATTCGTGACCACCATCAAAAAATTGAAAAATCCACCTAAAAAAAACCTAAAAAAATTTAAATTTTTATATCAAAAACTTCTTTTGACCATATCTCCTGAACTAGGCGTCCTAGAGCGAAAAGGACGATAATTCGTGACCACCCTCAAAAAATTGAAAAATCCACCCAATACCTAAAAAAATTGAAATTTTTATATGAAAAACTTCTTTTGGCCATATCTCCTTAAATATGCGTCCTAGAGCGAAAAGGACGATAATTCGTGACCACCGTCAAAAAATTGAAAAATCCACCCAAAAACCTAAAAAAATTGAAATTTTTATATGAAAAACTTCTTTTGGCCATATCTTCTTAAATATGCGTCCTAGAGCGAAAATGACTATAATTCGTGACCACCGTCAAAAAATTGCAAAATCCACCCAAATCCAATATGAAAAACTTCTTTTGGTCATATCTCCTTAAATATGCGTCCTAGAGCAAAAAGGACTATAATTCGTGACCACCCTCAAAAAATTGAAAAATCCACCCAAAACCTAAAAAAATTTAAATTTTTATATGAAAAACTTCTTTTGGCCATATCTCCTTAAATATGCGTCCTAGAGCGAAAAGGACAATAATTCGTGACCACCCTCAAAAAATTGAAAAATCCACCTAAAACCTAAAAAAATTTAAATTTTTATATGAAAAACTTCTTTTGACCATATCTCCTTAAATATGCGTCCTAGAGCGAAAAGGACGATAATTCATGACCACCCTCAAAAAATTGAAAAATCCACCCAAAACCTAAAAAAATTGAAATTTTTATATGAAAAACTGCTTTTGGCCATATCTCCTTAAATATGCGTCCCAGAGCGAAAAGGACGATAATTCGTGACCACCCTCAAAAAATTGAAAAATCCACCCAAAACCTAAAAAAAATTGAAATTTTTATATGAAAATCTTCTTTTGGCCATATCTCCTTAAATATGCGTCCTAGAGCGAAAAGGACGATAATTCGTGACCACCGTCAAAAAATTGAAAAATCCACCCAAAAACCTAAAAAAATTGAAATTTTTATATGAAAAACTTCTTTTGGCCATATCTTCTTAAATATGCGTCCTAGAGCGAAAATGACTATAATTCGTGACCACCGTCAAAAAATTGCAAAATCCACCCAAAACCTAAAAATATTGAAATTTTTATATGAAAAACTTCTTTTGGCCATATCTCCTTAAATATGCGTCCTAGAGCAAAAAGGACTATAATTCGTGACCACCCTCAAAAAATTGAAAAATCCACCCAAAACCTAAAAAAATTTAAATTTTTATATGAAAAACTTCTTTTGGCCATATCTCCTTAAATATGCGTCCTAGAGCGAAAAGGACAATAATTCGTGACCACCCTCAAAAAATTGAAAAATCCACCCAAAACCTAAAAAAATTGAAATTTTTATATGAAAAACTTCTTTTGACCATATCTCCTTAAATATGCGTCCTAGAGCGAAAAGGACGATAATTCATGACCACCCTCAAAAAATTGAAAAATCCACCCAAAACCTAAAAAAATTGAAATTTTTATATGAAAAACTGCTTTTGGCCATATCTCCTTAAATATGCGTCCTAGAGCGAAAAAGACGATAATTCGTGACCACCCTCACAAATTGAAAAATCCACCCAAAACCTAAAAAAATTGAAATTTTTATATGAAAAACTTCTTTTGGCCATATCTCCTTAAATATGCGTCCTAGGGCGAAAAGGACGATAATTCGTGACCACCCTCAAAAAATTGAAAAATCCACCCAAAACCTAAAAAAATTGAAATTTTTATATGAAAAACTTCTTTTGGCCATATCTTCTTAAATATGCGTCCTAGAGCGAAAAGGACGATAATTCATGACCACCCTCAAAAAATTGAAAAATCCACCCAAAACCTAAAAAAATTGAAATTTTTATATGAAAAACTTCTTTTGGCCATATCTCCTTAAATAGGCGTCCTAGGGCGAAAAGGACAATAATTCGTGACCACCCTCAAAAAATTGAAAAATCCACCCAAAACCTAAAAAAATTGAAATTTTTATATGAAAAACTTCTTTTGGCCATATCTCCTGAACTAAGCGTCCTAGAGCGAAAAGGACAATAATTCGTGACCACCCTCAAAAAATTGAAAAATCCACCCAAAACCTAAAAAAATTGAAATTTTTATATGAAAAACTTCTTTTGGCCATATCTCCTTAAATATGCGTCCTAGAGCGAAAAGGACGATAATTCGTGACCACCCTCAAAAAATTGAAAAATCCACCCAAAACCTAAAAAAATTGAAATTATTATATGAAAAACTTCTTTTGGCCATATCTCCTAAACTAAGCGTCCTAGAGCGAAAAGGACGATAATTCGTGACCATCCACCCAAAACCTAAAAAAATTGAAATTTTTATATGAAAAACTTCTTTTGGCCATATCTCCTTAAATATGCGTCCTAGAGCGGAAAGGACGATAATTCGTGACCACCCTCAAAAAATTGAAAAATCCACACAAAACCTAAAAAAATTGAAATTTTTATATGAAAAACTTGTTTTGGCCATATCTCCTTAAATATGCGTCCTAGAGCGAAAAGGACGATAATTCGTGACCACCCCCAAAAAATTGAAAAATCCACCCAAAACCTAAAAAAATTTAAATTTTTATATGAAAAACTTGTTTTGGCCATATCTCCTTAAATATGCGTCTTAGAGCGAAAAGGACGATAATTCGTGACCACCCTCAAAAAATTGAAAAATCCACCCAAAACCTAAAAAAATTGAAATTTTTATATGAAAAACTTCTTTTGACCATATCTCCTTAAATATGCTTCCTAGAGCGAAAAGGACGATAATTCGTGACCACCGTCAAAAAATTGAAAAATCCACCCAAAAACCTAAAAAAATTGAAATTTTTATATGAAAAACTTCTTTTGGCCATATCTTCTTAAATATGCGTCCTAGAGCGAAAATGACTATAATTCGTAATCCACCCAAAACCTAAAAAAATTGAAATTTTTATATGAAAAACTTCTTTTGGCCATATCTCCTTAAATATGCGTCCTAGGGCGAAAAAGACGATAATTCGTGACCACCCTCAAAAAATTGAAAAATCCACCCAAAACCTAAAAAAATTGAAATTTTTATATGAAAAACTTCTTATGGCCATGAACTAAGCGTCCTAGGGCGAAAAGGACAATAATTCGTGACCACCCTCAAAAAATTGAAAAATCCACCCAAAACCTAAAAAAATTGAAATTTTTATATGAAAAACTTCTTTTGACCATATCTCCTTAAATATGCGTCCTAGAGCGAAAAGGACGATAATTCGTGACCACCGTCAAAAAATTGAAAAATCCACCCAAAAACCTAAAAAAATTGAAATTTTTATATGAAAAACTTCTTTTGGCCATATCTCCTTAAATATGCGTCCCAGAGCGAAAAGGACGATAATTCGTGACCACCCTCAAAAAATTGAAAAATCCACCCAAAACCTAAAAAAATTGAAATTTTTATATGAAAAACTTCTTTTGGCCATATCTTCTTAAATATGCGTCCTAGGGCGAAAAGGACGATAATTCGTGACCACCCTCAAAAAATTGAAAAATCCACCCAAAACCTAAAAAAATTGAAATTTTTATATGAAAAACTTCTTTTGGCCATATCTTCTTAAATATGCGTCCTAGAGCGAAAAGGACGATAATTCATGACCACCCTCAAAAAATTGAAAAATCCACCCAAAACCTAAAAAAATTGAAATTTTTATATGAAAAACTTCTTATGGCCATATCTCCTTAAATATGCGTCCTAGAGTGAAAAGGACGATAATTCGTGACCACCGTCAAAAAATTGAAAAATCCACCCAAAACCTAAAAAAATTGAAATTTTTATATGAAAAACTTCTTTTGGCCATATCTCCTTAAATATGCGTCCTAGGGCGAAAAGGACAATAATTCGTGACCACCCTCAAAAAATTGAAAAATCCACCCAAAACCTAAACAAATTAAAATTTTTATATGAAAAACTTCTTTTGACCATATCTCCTTAAATATGCGTCCAAGAGCGAAAAGGACGATAATTTGTGACCACCATCAAAAAATTGAAAAATCCACCCAAAACCTAAAAAAATTGAAATTTTTATATGAAAAACTTCTTTTGGCCATATCTCCTGAACTAAGCGTCCTAGAGCGAAAAGGACGATAATTCGTGACCATCCACCCAAAACCTAAAAAAATTTAAATTTTTACATGAAAAACTTCTTTTGGCCATATCTCCTTAAATATGCGTCCTAGAGCGAAAAGGACGATAATTCGTGACCACCCTCAAAAAATTGAAAAATCCACCCAAAACCTAAAAAAATTTAAATTTTTATATGAAAAACTTCTTTTGGCCATATCTCCTTAAATATGCGTCCTAGAGCGAAAAGGACGATAATTCGTGACCACCATCAAAAAATTGAAAAATCCACCCAAAACCTAAAAAATTGAAATTTTTATATGAAAAACTTCTTTTGGCCATATCTCCTTAAATATGCGTCCTAGAGCGAAAAGGACGATAATTCGTGACCACCCTCAAAAAATTAAAAAATCCACCCAATACCTAAAAAAATTGAAATTTTTATATGAAAAACTTCTTTTGGCCATATCTCCTTAAATATGCGTCCTAGAGCGAAAAGGACGATAATTCGTGACCACCGTCAAAAAATTGAAAAATCCACCCAAAAACCTAAAAAAATTGAAATTTTTATATGAAAAACTTCTTTTGGCCATATCTTCTTAAATATGCGTCCTAGAGCGAAAATGACTATAATTCGTGACCACCGTCAAAAAACTGCAAAATCCACCCAAAACCTAAAAAAATTGAAATTTTTATATGAAAAACTTCTTTTGGCCATATCTCCTTAAATATGCGTCCTAGAGCAAAAAAGGACTATAATTCGTGACCACCCTCAAAAAATTGAAAAATCCACCCAAAACCTAAAAAAAATTAAATTTTTATATGAAAAACTTCTTTTGGCCATATCTCCTTAAATATGCGTCCTAGAGCGAAAAGGACAATAATTCGTGACCACCCTCAAAAAATTGAAAAATCCACCCAAAACCTAAAAAAATTGAAATTTTTATATGAAAAACTTCTTTTGACCATATCTCCTTAAATATGCGTCCTAGAGCGAAAAGGACGATAATTCATGACCACCCTCAAAAAATTGAAAAATCCACCCAAAACCTAAAAAAATTGAAATTTTTATATGAAAAACTGCTTTTGGCCATATCTCCTTAAATATGCGTCCTAGAGCGAAAAGGACGATAATTCGTGACCACCCTCAAAAAATTGAAAAATCCACCCAAAACCTAAAAAAATTGAAATTTTTATATGAAAAACTTCTTTTGGCCATATCTCCTTAAATATGCCTCCTAGGGCGAAAAGGACGATAATTCGTGACCACCCTCAAAAAATTGAAAAATCCACCCAAAACCTAAAAAAATTGAAATTTTTATATGAAAAACTTCTTTTGGCCATATCTTATTAAATATGCGTCCTAGAGCGAAAAGGACGATAATTCATGACCACCCTCAAAAAATTGAAAAATCCACCCAAAACCTAAAAAAATTGAAATTTTTATATGAAAAACTTCTTTTGGCCATATCTCCTCAAATATGCGTCCTACAGCGAAAAAGACGATAATTCGTGACCACCCTCAAAAAATTGAAAAATCCACCCAAAACCTAAAAAAATTGAAATTTTTATATGAAAAACTTCTTTTGGCCATATCTCCTTAAATATGCGTCCTAGGGCGAAAAGGACAATAATTCGTGACCACCCTCAAAAAATTGAAAAATCCACCCAAAACCTAAAAAAATTGAAATTTTTATATGAAAAACTTCTTATGGCCATATCTCCTTAAATATGCGTCCTAGAGCGAAAAGGACGATAATTCGTGACCACCGTCAAAAAATTGAAAAATCCACCCAAAACCTAAAAAAATTGAAATTTTTATATGAAAAACTTCTTTTGGCCATATCTCCTTAAATATGCGTCCTAGGGCGAAAAGGACAATAATTCGTGACCACCCTCAAAAAATTGAAAAATCCACCCAAAACCTAAAAAAATTGAAATTTTTATATGAAAAACTTCTTTTGGCCATATCTCCTGAACTAAGCGTCCTAGAGCGAAAAGGACAATAATTCGTGACCACCCTCAAAAAATTGAAAAATCCACCTAAAACCTAAAAAAATTGAAATTTTTATATGAAAAACTTCTTTTGGCCATATCTCCTTAAATATGCGTCCTAGGGCGAAAAGGACAATAATTCGTGACCACCATCAAAAAATTGAAAAATCCACCCAAAACCTAAAAAAATTGAAATTTTTATATGAAAAACTTCTTTTGGCCATATCTCCTGAACTAAGCGTTGTTGAAGATGGCAACCTTGAAATGTACTCATACAACATGTATGCATTCGTAAAGTAACCATTTATATGAATGTAGAATAATCATGAATTTATCTTGTTATGTTTGTTTTAGTCTGTAAGTGAATATCAACGAATAAAGATCGTATTTAACAGGTTATGTGTCCAGACCGCGAATAAAAAGTGTATTTGAAAACTGGATTAAATTGTAAAAATATGAGTTCTCTGTATCAAATCGATAACCTCGATGGGGATAACTATGATACATGGGTTATCCAAATGCGCAGTGTGCTAATCCATAATGGACAATGGAAAATAGTTAGTGGCGCAGTGAAGGAAGGTGATGCAGCGGACAAGCCAGCATTCCTAACAGAGGACGAAAAAGCATTAGCCACAATTTGCCTTTGTGTTAAGCCATCACAATTGGGTTATGTGAAAAACTGTTCTTCATCTCATGGAGCGTGGAAAGCGCTGGAGGAGGTCTACAAGCCTCGCGGGCCAATTAGAAAAGTTTCCCTGTATAAAAAATTATTAAACTTGACACTGGAAGACAATGATATGGTACAGCATATAAATTCCTTTACGGAGACTGCAGAAAAATTGGCAGAAATAGGAATTGTCATTCAGGAGGAGCTGTTGTCCATAATATTGCTTTCCAGCTTACCGCAACATTACGAGAATTTCGTCATTGCCATGGAAACGAGAGACAGCTTACCCCAATTGAATGTGTTGAAACAAAAAATTCTAGAAGAGAGCGAAAGACGCAAGAGCGAGAAAGATGACGGCGGTCAGCAACAGGCTTTCAATATGAAAGCGTCATCTTCAACCAATGGGAGAGAAAGCAAAGTTCAAAAGGCAAACGAAAAACAAAAATTCAAAGGAAAGTGTTTTGTGTGTGGCATGGCTGGTCACTATGCAAACAAATGCAAAAAGAGACCGAAACAGAAAACAGAGCAACAGCAATCCTTTTCTATACTGGCAGTGGTTGATTCCCTACGCAGAAATCTTTGGTACATAGACAGTGGAGCGACTGTACACATGTGCAATGATCAAAATATGTTTGTACGCTATGAAGAGCATAGAGAAAAAATTGCGTTGGCTGGAGATAACTGTGTAATGGCTCTCGGCAGAGGAGATGTGGAGATCAAAACAAAACAGTGTAACGTGTTGCTAAGGAATGTTCTTTTCTCCCCTGACCTACAAGCAAATTTCATTTCTATAAGCAAAGCTGTTGAAAATGGGTTTGTCGCAACATTTAACAACGAAGGCGCATGCATCAAGAACAAAAACAACAACATCGTCATGACAGCAAGAAAGCAGGACAGCTTGTTCGTCGTTGACTGCGCTGCCCAGCAACTGTATGCTATGGACTTCAAATGGCATAATAGATATGGACATTTGAATGGCAAAAGTCTCAGCATGCTTTGTGAAAAGGAGATGGTAAATGGGATGAAATTACAGCAGAGCGATATGGAAGGCAAATGTAAGACATGCATGTTAGGCAAAATACATGCGAACCCCTTTCCAAAAGATTCATCATCGTCATCAAATGATTTGCTGGAATTAATACATAGTGACGTGTGTGGACCAATAAATGTAAATTCAATTGGTGGGTCACGTTATTTTCTTACATTTATTGATGACAAATCTCGCCGCATTTTTGTTTATTTCCTTCGCAATAAATCAGAAGTCTTCGAGAAATTCAAAGAATTTAAGTGCCAGGTAGAAAGGCAAACAGGGAAGAAAATTAAAGTTTTGCGAACGGACAACGGCAGAGAATATTGTAATGCACAATTTGACGCATACTTGAAAGATTGTGGAATATTACGACAGCTTACAGTGCCCTACACTCCACAACAAAACGGAGTGGCTGAGCGAGCCAATAGAACGTTGGTTGAAATGGCACGGTCGATGATGCTACATGCTGGTGTGCCTAAGTCACTGTGGGCAGAGGCCATTAATACTGCTGTATACCTGCGAAATAGATGTCCTACGAATGTTCTACGAGAGAAAACACCATACGAAGTTTGGCATGGCAAGAAACCGACAGTAAAGCATTTACGCACATTTGGCTCTGTGGCAGTGGCACTCAACAAAACTCGTAAGAGAAAGTTCGATTCACGAGGAGAGGAATTCATCATGGTTGGTTATTCTCTTGTTTCGAAAGCATATCGTCTGTATGACAAGAGAGCACATACTGTGGTTGAGCGTCGTGACGTCATCTTTGACGAATGCAAATTTGGTGGTGAGCCGAACAACAACAATGCACAGGCTAACGAAAACATTCGATTAGAGGACTATGTTACATTTCCAATAATGCACAACAACAACACAAATGGTGATTCCCAAAATATAAGCGAAGCAAATGAACATCAAGGCGATGATAATAATGAGGCTATTGGTGTGCAAACAGAAAGCGACAATGATCATTTGGCTGAGAGTTTTGAGGAAAATGAAGGCTTCGACACAGCAGACGAGGAAGGCGATGAGCAAAATTTTGAAAATAACAACAATGTGCAAGTACCAATGTATGGGCCAGGCAGACCAAAGATAATAAGAAGTGGACAAAGAGGCAGGCCACGAAAATTAAAAAATGAGCTGTTTTCTATGAATGACACCGCAATACCAAACAGCATCAGCGAAGCATGTGAGTGTGAAAATTCTAAGGAGTGGAGGCAAGCAATGAAAGCCGAAATTATTGCGTTGGAGAAAAATAAAACGTGGAGTCTTGTTGATTTACCAAAAGGCCAAACAGCGATTGGAAACCGTTGGGTTTTTGCTCTGAAGCGAGACAAAGAGGGCAATATTGAACGGTACAAAGCACGATTGGTGGCAAAAGGCTGTAGTCAGAAATTTGGTGTAAATTACAAAGAGACGTTTTCGCCTGTGGTGCGGTATGCTTCAATTCGTATGTTGTTGGCGTTGGCTGTGCAAGAAAAAATGCACTTACATCAAATTGATATAGGAACGGCATACTTAAACAGCGATTTAACAGACGAAATATACATGGTACAGCCTGATGGTTTTATAAATAGAGAATTTCCAAATAAAGTTCTGCGACTAAATAAGGCGATATATGGATTAAAGCAGTCAGGCAGAAATTGGAACCAGCGACTTGATGGTGTTTTAAAGCAAATGGGATTTGAGAGCTGTGACAACGAGCCATGCGTGTATAAATCAAATGACAACGGAAATAAAATATTTGTTGCAGTATACGTCGATGACTTAATAATAGCGTGCAAAGAAAAGCAACCCATCCTACAATTTAAACGACGTTTGTCAAATGAATTTGAAGTAACCGACAAAGGTGTTCTAAGCCACTTTTTGGGGATGAACGTCATGAGAGAAGGTGAGCTTGGTACAATAAAGGTAACTCAGAAACAATACATTAAAGATATTTTGGAGCAATATAATATGAGCAACTGCAAATCTGCTCAAATACCTCTTAATCCCGGGTTTGTCACAAATTGTTCAGGAGATTGCAAACGAGCCAAAAAGGAGGAGTATCAGTCCATAATGGGTGCGTTAACGTATTTGGCCATAACAACCAGGCCAGATATTATGCATTCTGTCTCCAAATTGGCACAATTTAATTGTGAACCTCACAGCGAGCATTTGGCTGCTGTAAAACAATTATTGCGTTATCTTAAACACACTGAAGATTTGGGATTGGTGTATAAGGCTGGCGATATGAGCATAAAAGGTTATGCAGATGCCGATTGGGGTGGAAACGCCATTGACCGCAGATCATACACCGGCTACATGTTTTTCATCGGTGATTGTCTCATATCATGGGAATCGAAAAAACAGTCAACAGTTGCTTTAAGCAGCACAGAGGCAGAATATATGAGCATATCCAATGCATCGAAAGAAGCAACATACCTACGAAGATTACTGCGTGAGTTGGATGTTTATGGCGACAATCCAATAGTTTTATTTGTGGATAATCAAGGTGCAATGAAATTGGCAACAAATCCCGTGTACCACAATAGAACAAAACATATCGACATAAAGTACCATCATATTCGAGAAGTAATTAGCCGGGGTGATGTCCAACTAATATATTGTCCTACTGGTGAGATGGTGGCAGATATTTTGACGAAAAATCTTGCGAAGCCCAAGCATTCATACTTTGTTGAGAAGATGAATATGAAATAATATATTTTTGAAATTAAATATTGTAACGTATGTAATAATTGAAGTTTTGAAATTAAATATATATTTTTGTTTTTGTAAGAATACATCCATGTTGAGGAGGAGTGTTGAAGATGGCAACCTTGAAATGTACTCATACAACATGTATGCATTCGTAAAGTAACCATTTATATGAATGTAGAATAATCATGAATTTATCTTGTTATGTTTGTTTTAGTCTGTAAGTGAATATCAACGAATAAAGATCGTATTTAACAAGCGTCCTAGAGCGAAAAGGACAATAATTCGTGACCACCCTCAAAAAATTGAAAAATCCACCCAAAACCTAAAAAAATTGAAATTTTTATATGAAAAACTTGTTTTGGCCATATCTCCTTAAATATGCGTCCTAGAGCGAAAAGGACGATAATTCGTGACCACCCTCAAAAAATTGAAAAATCCACCCAAAACCTAAAAAAATTGAAATTATTATATGAAAAACTTCTTTTGGCCATATCTCCTAAACTAAGCGTCCTAGAGCGAAAAGGACGATAATTCGTGACCATCCACCCAAAACCTAAAAAAATTGAAATTTTTATATGAAAAACTTCTTTTGGCCATATCTCTTGAACTAAGCGTCCTAGAGCGAAAAGGACGATAATTCGTGACCATCCACCCAAAACCTAAAAAAAATTAAATTTTTACATGAAAAACTTCTTTTGGCCATATCTCCTTAAATATGCGTCCTAGAGCGAAAAGGACGATAATTCGTGACCACCCTCAAAAAATTGAAAAATCCACCCAAAACCTAAAAAAATTGAAATTTTTATATGAAAAACTTCATTTGGCCATATCTCCTTAAATATGCGTCCTAGAGCGAAAAGGACGATAATTCGTGACCACCCTCAAAAAATTGAAAAATCCACCCAAAACCTAAAAAATTGAAATTTTTATATGAAAAACTTCTTTTGGCCATATCTCCTTAAATATGCGTCCTAGAGCGAAAAGGACGATAATTTGTGACCACCATCAAAAAATTGAAAAATCCAGCCAAAACCTAAAAAAATAGAAATTTTTATATGAAAAACTTCTTTTGGCCATATCTCCTGAACTAAGCGTCCTAGAGCGAAAAGGACGATAATTCGTGACCACCCTCAAAAAATTGAAAAATCCACCCAATACCTAAAAAAATTGAAATTTTTATATGAAAAACTTCTTTTGGCCATATCTCCTTAAATATGCGTCCTAGAGCGAAAAGGACGATAATTCGTGACCACCCTCAAAAAATTGAAAAATCCACCCAAAACCTAAAAAAAATTTAAATTTTTATATGAAAAACTTCTTTTGGCCATATCTCCTTAAATATGCGTCCTAGAGCGAAAAGGACGATAATTCGTGACCACCATCAAAAAATTGAAAAATCCACCTAAAAAAAACCTAAAAAAATTTAAATTTTTATATGAAAAACTTCTTTTGACCATATCTCCTGAACTAAGCGTCCTAGAGCGAAAAGGACGATAATTCGTGACCACCCTCAAAAAATTGAAAAATCCACCCAATACCTAAAAAAATTGAAATTTTTATATGAAAAACTTCTTTTGGCCATATCTCCTTAAATATGCGTCCTAGAGCGAAAATGACTATAATTCGTGACCACCGTCAAAAAATTGCAAAATCTACCCAAAACCTAAAAAAATTGAAATTTTTATATGAAAAACTTCTTTTGGCCATATCTCCTTAAATATGCGTCCTAGAGCAAAAAGGACTATAGTTCGTGACCACCCTCAAAAAATTGAAAAATCCACCCAAAACCTAAAAAAATTTAAATTTTTATATGAAAAACTTCTTTTGGCCATATCTCCTTAAATATGCGTCCTAGAGCGAAAAGGACAATAATTCGTGACCACCCTCAAAAAATTGAAAAATCCACCCAAAACCTAAAAAAATTTAAATTTTTATATGAAAAACTTCTTTTGACCATATCTCCTTAAATATGCGTCCTAGAGCGAAAAGGACGATAATTCATGACCACCCTCAAAAAATTGAAAAATCCACCCAAAACCTAAAAAAATTGAAATTTTTATATGAAAAACTGCTTTTGGCCATATCTCCTTAAATATGCGTCCTAGAGCGAAAAGGACGATAATTCGTGACCACCCTCAAAAAATTGAAAAATCCAACCAAAACCTAAAAAAATTGAAATTTTTATATGAAAAACTTCTTTTGGCCATATCTCCTTAAATATGCGTCCTAGAGCGAAAAGGACGATAATTCGTGACCACCGTCAAAAAATTTAAAAATCCACCCAAAAACCTAAAAAAATTGAAATTTTTATATGAAAAACTTCTTTTGGCCATATCTTCTTAAATATGCGTCCTAGAGCGAAAATGACTATAATTCGTGACCACCGTCAAAAAATTGCAAAATCCACCCAAAACCTAAAAAAATTGAAATTTTTATATGAAAAACTTCTTTTGGCCATATCTCCTTAAATATGCGTCCTAGAGCGAAAAGGACGATAATTCATGACCACCCTCAAAAAATTGAAAAATCCACCCAAAACCTAAAAAAAATGAAATTTTTATATGAAAAACTGCTTTTGGCCATATCTCCTTAAATATGCGTCCTAGAGCGAAAAGGACGATAATTCGTGACCACCCTCAAAAAATTGAAAAATCCACCCAAAACCTAAAAAAATTGAAATTTTTATATGAAAAACTTCTTTTGGCCATATCTCCTCAAATATGCGTCCTACAGCGAAAAGGACGATAATTCGTGACCACCGTCAAAAAATTGAAAAATCCACCCAAAAACCTAAAAAAAATTGAAATTTTTATATGAAAAACTTCTTTTGGCCATATCTTCTTAAATATGCGTCCTAGAGCGAAAATGACTATAATTCGTGACCACCGTCAAAAAATTGCAAAATCCACCCAAAACCTAAAAAAATTGAAATTTTTATATGAAAAACTTCTTTTGGCCATATCTCCTTAAATATGCGTCCTAGAGCGAAAAGGACTATAATTCGTGACCACCCTCAAAAAATTGAAAAATCCACCCAAAACCTAAAAAAATTTAAATTTTTATATGAAAAACTTCTTTTGGCCATATCTCCTTAAATATGCGTCCTAGAGCGAAAAGGACAATAATTCGTGACCACCCTCAAAAAATTGAAAAATCCACCCAAAACCTAAAAAAATTGAAATTTTTATATGAAAAACTTCTTTTGACCATATCTCCTTAAATATGCGTCCTAGAGCGAAAAGGACGATAATTCATGACCACCCTCAAAAAATTGAAAAATCCACCCAAAACCTAAAAAAATTGAAATTTTTATATGAAAAACTGCTTTTGGCCAATTCTCCTTAAATATGCGTCCTAGAGCGAAAAGGACGATAATTCGTGACCACCCTCAAAAAATTGAAAAATCCACCCAAAACCTAAAAAAATTGAAATTTTTATATGAAAAACTTCTTTTGGCCATATCTCCTTAAATATGCGTCCTAGGGCGAAAAGGACGATAATTCGTGACCACCCTCAAAAAATTGAAAAATCCACCCAAAACCTTAAAAAAATTGAAATTTTTATATGAAAAACTTCTTTTGGCCATATCTTCTTAAATATGCGTCCTAGAGCGAAAAGGACGATAATTCGTGACCACCCTCAAAAAATTGAAAAATTCACCCAAAACCTAAAAAAATTGAAATTTTTATATGAAAAACTTCTTTTGGCCATATCTCCTTAAATATGCGTCCTACAGCGAAAAAGACGATAATTCGTGACCACCCTCAAAAAATTGAAAAATCCACCCAAAACCTAAAAAAATTGAAATTTTTATATGAAAAACTTCTTTTGGCCATATCTCCTGAACTAAGCGTCCTAGAGCGAAAAGGACAATAATTCGTGACCACCCTCAAAAAATTGAAAAATCCACCCAAAACCTAAAAAAATTGAAATTTTTATATGAAAAACTTCTTTTGGCCATATCTCCTGAACTAAGCGTCCTAGAGCGAAAAGGACGATAATTCGTGACCACCGTCAAAAAATTGAAAAATCCACCCAAAACCTAAAAAAATTGAAATTTTTATATGAAAAACTTCTTTTGGCCATATCTTCTTAAATATGCGTCCTAGAGCGAAAATGACTATAATTCGTGACCACCGTCAAAAAATTGAAAAATCCACCCAAAACCTAAAAAAATTGAAATTTTTATATGAAAAACTTCTTTTGGCCATATCTCCTTAAATATGCGTCCTAGGGCGAAAAGGACGATAATTCGTGACCACCATCAAAAAATTGAAAAATCCACCCAAAACCTAAAAAATTGAAATTTTTATATGAAAAACTTCTTTTGGCCATATCTCCTGAACTAAGCGTCCTAGAGCGAAAAGGACAATAATTCGTGACCACCCTCAAAAAATTGAAAAATCCACCCAATACCTAAAAAAATTGAAATTTTTATATGAAAAACTTCTTTTGGCCATATCTCCTTAAATATGCGTCCTAGAGCGAAAAGGACGATAATTCGTGACCACCGTCAAAAAATTGAAAAATCCACCCAAAAACCTAAAAAAATTGAAATTTTTATATGAAAAACTTCTTTTGGCCATATCTCCTTAAATATGCGTCCTAGAGCGAAAATGACTATAATTCGTGACCACCGTCAAAAAATTGCAAAATCCACCCAAAACCTAAAAAAATTGAAATTTTTATATGAAAAACTTCTTTTGGCCATACCTCCTTAAATATGCGTCCTAGAGCGAAAAGGACGATAATTCGTGACCACCGTCAAAAAATTGAAAAATCCACCCAAAAACCTAAAAAAATTGAAATTTTTATATGAAAAACTTCTTTTGGCCATATCTTCTTAAATATGCGTCCTAGAGCGAAAATGACTATAATTCGTGACCACCGTCAAAAAATTGCAAAATCCACCCAAAACCTAAAAAAATTGAAATTTTTATATGAAAAACTTCTTTTGGCCATATCTCCTTAAATATGCGTCCTAGAGCGAAAAGGACGATAATTCGTGACCACCCTCAAAAAATTGAAAAATCCACCCAAAACCTAAAAAAATTGAAATTTTTATATGAAAAACTTGTTTTGGCCATATCTCCTTAAATATGCGTCCTAGAGCGAAAAGGACGATAATTCGTGACCACCCTCAAAAAATTGAAAAATCCACCCAAAACCTAAAAAAATTGAAATTTTTATATGAAAAACTTCTTTTTGCCATATCTCCTGAACTAAGCGTCCTAGAGCGAAAAGGACGATAATTCGTGACCATCCACCCAAAACCTAAAAAAATTGAAATTTTTACATGAAAAACTTCTTTTGGCCATATCTCCTTAAATATGCGTCCTAGAGCGAAAAGGACGATAATTCGTGACCACCCTCAAAAAATTGAAAAATCCACCCAAAACCTAAAAAAATTGAAATTTTTATATGAAAAACTTGTTTTGGCCATATCTCCTTAAATATGCGTCCTAGAGCGAAAAGGACGATAATTCGTGACCACCCTCAAAAAATTGAAAAATCCACCCAAAACCTAAAAAATTGAAATTTTTATATGAAAAACTTCTTTTGGCCATATCTCCTTAAATATGCGTCCTAGAGCGAAAAGGACAATAATTCGTGACCACCCTCAAAAAATTGAAAAATCCACCCAAAACCTAAAAAAAATTAAATTTTTATATGAAAAACTTCTTTTGGCCATATCTCATTAAATATGCGTCCTAGAGCGAAAAGGACGATAATTCGTGACCACCATCAAAAAATTGAAAAATCCACCTAAAAAAAAACCTAAAAAAATTGAAATTTTTATATGAAAAACTTCTTTTGGCCATATCTCCTTAAATATGCGTCCTAGAGCGAAAAGGACGATAATTCGTGACCACCGTCAAAAAATTGAAAAATCCACCCAAAAACCTAAAAAAATTGAAATTTTTATATGAAAAACTTCTTTTGGCCATATCTTCTTAAATATGCGTCCTAGAGCGAAAATGACTATAATTCGTGACCACCGTCAAAAAATTGAAAAATCCACCCAAAACCTAAAAAAATTTAAATTTTTATATGAAAAACTTCTTTTGGCCATATCTCCTTAAATATGCGTCCTAAAGCGAAAAGGACAATAATTCGTGACCACCCTCAAAAAATTGAAAAATCCACCCAAAACCTAAACAAATTGAAATTTTTATATGAAAAACTTCTTTTTACCATATCTCCTTAAATATGCGTCCTAGAGCGAAAAGGACGTAATTCATGACCACCCTCAAAAAATTGAAAAATCCACCCAAAACCTAAAAAAATTGAAATTTTTATATGAAAAACTGCTTTTGGCCATATCTCCTTAAATATGCGTCCTAGAGCGAAAAGGACGATAATTCGTGACCACCCTCAAAAAATTGAAAAATCCACCCAAAACCTAAAAAAATTGAAATTTTTATATGAAAAACTTCTTTTGGCCATATCTCCATAGAGCGAAAAGGACGATAATTCGTGACCACCCTCAAAAAATTGAAAAATCCACCCAAAACCTAAAAAAATTGAAATTTTTATATGAAAAACTTCTTTTGGCCATATCTCCTTAAATATGCGTCCTAGGGCGAAAAGGACGATAATTCGTGACCACCCTCAAAAAATTGAAAAATCCACCCAAAACCTAAAAAAATTGAAATTTTTATATGAAAAACTTCTTTTGGCCATATCTTCTTAAATATGCGTCCTAGAGCGAAAAGGACGATAATTCATGACCACCCTCAAAGAATTGAAAAATCCACCCAAAACCTAAAAAAATTGAAATTTTTATATGAAAAACTTCTTTTGGCCATATCTCCTTAAATATGCGTCCTAGAGCGAAAAGGACGATAATTCGTGACCACCGTCAAAAAATTTAAAAATCCACCCAAAACCTAAAAAAATTGAAATTTTTATATGAAAAACTTCTTTTGGCCATATCTCCTTAAATATGCGTCCTAGGGCGAAAAGGACAATAATTCGTGACCACCCTCAAAAAATTGAAAAATCCACCCAAAACCTAAAAAAAAATTGAAATTTTTATATGAAAAACTTCTTTTGGCCATATCTCCTGAACTAAGCGTCCTAGAGCGAAAAGGACAATAATTCGTGACCACCCTCAAAAAATTGAAAAATCCACCCAAAACCTAAAAAAATTGAAATTTTTATATGAAAAACTTCTTTTGGCCATATATAAAGGACGATCATTCGTGACCATCCACCCAAAACCTAAAAAAATTGAAATTTTTATATGAAAAACTTCTTTTGGCCATATCTCCTTAAATATGCGTCCTAGAGCGGAAAGGACGATAATTCGTGACCACCCTCAAAAAATTGAAAAATCCACCCAAAACCTAAAAAAATTTAATTTTTTATATGAAAAACTTGTTTTGGCCATATCTCCTTAAATATGCGTCCTAGAGCGAAAAGGACGATAATTCGTGACCACCCTCAAAAAATTGAAAAATCCACCCAAAACCTAAAAAAATTGAAATTTTTATATGAAAAACTTGTTTTTGCCATATCTCCTTAAATATGCGTCCTAGAGCGAAAAGGACGATAATTCGTGACCACCCTCAAAAAATTGAAAAATCCACCCAAAACCTAAAAAAATTGAAATTTTTATATGAAAAACTTCTTTTGGCCATATCTCCTTAAATATGCGTCCTAGGGCGAAAAGGACGATAATTCGTGACCACCATCAAAAAATTGAAAAATCCACCCAAAACCTAAAAAATTGAAATTTTTGTATGAAAAACTTCTTTTGGCCATATCTCCTGAACTAAGCGTCCTAGAGCGAAAAGGGCAATAATTCGTGACCACCCTCAAAAAATTGAAAAATCCACCCAAAACCTAAAAAAATTGAAATTTTTATATGAAAAACTTCTTTTGGCCATATCTCCTGAACTAAGCGTCCTAGAGCGAAAAGGACAATAATTCGTGACCACCCTCAAAAAATTGAAAAATCCACCCAAAACCTAAAAAAATTGAAATTTTTATATGAAAAACTTCTTTTGGCCATATCTCCTGAACTAAGCGTCCTAGAGCGAAAAGGACAATAATTCGTGACCACCCTCAAAAAATTGAAAAATCCACCCAAAACCAAAAAAAATTGAAATTTTTATATGAAAAACTTCTTTTGGCCATATCTCCTTAAATATGCGTCCTAGAGCGAAAAGGACGATAATTCGTGACCACCCTCAAAAAATTGAAAAATCCACCCAAAACCTAAAAAAATTGAAATTTTTATATGAAAAACTTGTTTTGGCCATATTTCCTTAAATATGCGTCCTAGAGCGAAAAGGACGATAATTCGTGACCACCCTCAAAAAATTGAAAAATCCACCCAAAACCTAAAAACATTTAAATTTTTATATGAAAAACTTCTTTTGACCATATTTCCTGAACTAAGCGTCCTAGAGCGAAAAGGACGATAATTCGTGACCACCCTCAAAAAATTGAAAAATCCACCCAATACCTAAAAAAATTGAAATTTTTATATGAAAAACTTCTTTTGGCCATATCTCCTTAAATATGCGTCCTAGAGCGAAAAGGACGATAATTCGTGACCACCGTCAAAAAATTGAAAAATCCACCCAAAAACCTAAAAAAATTGAAATTTTTATATGAAAAACTTCTTTTGGCCATATCTCCTTAAATATGCGTCCTAGAGCGAAAAGGACGATAATTCGTGACCACCCTCAAAAAATTGAAAAATCCACCCAAAACCTAAAAAAAATTGAAATTTTTATATGAAAAACTTCTTTTGGCCATATCTCCTTAAATATGCGTCCTAGGGCGAAAAGGACGATAATTCGTGACCACCCTCAAAAAATTGAAAAATCCACCCAAAACCTAAAAAAATTGAAATTTTTATATGAAAACCTTCTTTTGGCCATATCTTCTTAAATATGCGTCCTAGAGCGAAAAGGACGATAATTCATGACCACCCTCAAAAAATTGAAAAATCCACCCAAAACCTAAAAAAATTGAAATTTTTATATGAAAAACTTCTTTTGGCCATATCTCCTTAAATATGCGTCCTACAGCGAAAAAGACGATAATTCGTGACCACCCTCAAAAAATTGAAAAATCCACCCAAAACCTAAAAAAATTTAAATTTTTATATGAAAAACTTCTTATGGCCATGAACTAAGCGTCCTAGAGCGAAAAGGACGATAATTCGTGACCACCCTCAAAAAATTGAAAAATCCACCCAATACCTAAAAAAATTGAAATTTTTATATGAAAAACTTCTTTTGGCCATATCTCCTTAAATATGCGTCCTAGAGCGAAAAGCACGATAATTCGTGACCACCCTCAAAAAATTGAAAAATCCACCCAAAACCTAAAAAAATTGAAATTTTTATATGAAAAACTTCTTTTGGCCATATCTCCTTAAATATGCGTCCTAGAGCGAAAAAGACGATAATTCGTGACCACCCTCAAAAAATTGAAAAATCCACCCAAAACCTAAAAAAATTGAAATTTTTATATGAAAAACTTCTTTTGGCCATATCTTCTTAAATATGCGTCCTAGAGCGAAAAGGACGATAATTCATGACCACCCTCAAAAAATTGAAAAATCCACCCAAAACCTAAAAAAATTGAAATTTTTATATGAAAAACTTCTTTTGGCCATATCTCCTTAAATATGCGTCCTAGAGCGAAAAAGACGATAATTCGTGACCACCCTCAAAAAATTGAAAAATCCACCCCGAACCTAAAAAAATTTAAATTTTTATATGAAAAACTTCTTTTGACCATATCTTCTGAACTAAGCGTCCTAGAGCGAAAAGGACGATAATTCGTGACCACCCTCAAAAAATTGAAATTTTTATATGAAAAACTTCTTTTGGCCATATCTCCTTAAATATGCGTCCTAGGGCGAAAAGGACGATAATTCGTGACCACCCTCAAAAAATTGAAAAATCCACCCAAAACCTAAAAAAATTGAAATTTTTATATGAAAACCTTCTTTTGGCCATATCTTCTTAAATATGCGTCCTAGAGCGAAAAGGACGATAATTCATGACCACCCTCAAAAAATTGAAAAATCCACCCAAAACCTAAAAAAATTGAAATTTTTATATGAAAAACTTCTTTTGGCCATATCTCCTTAAATATGCGTCCTACAGCGAAAAAGACGATAATTCGTGACCACCCTCAAAAAATTGAAAAATCTACCCAAAACCTAAAAAAATTGAAATTTTTATATGAAAAACTTCTTATGGCCATGAACTAAGCGTCCTAGAGCGAAAAGGACGATAATTCGTGACCACCCTCAAAAAATTGAAAAATCCACCCAATACCTAAAAAAATTGAAATTTTTATATGAAAAACTTCTTTTGGCCATATCTCCTTAAATATGCGTCCTAGAGCGAAAAGCACGATAATTCGTGACCACCCTCAAAAAATTGAAAAATCCACCCAAAAACCTAAAAAAATTGAAATTTTTATATGAAAAACTTCTTTTGGCCATATCTTCTTAAATATGCGTCCTAGAGCGAAAATGACTATAATTCGTGACCACCGTCAAAAAATTGCAAAATCCACCCAAAACCTAAAAAAATTGAAATTTTTATATGAAAAACTTCTTTTGGCCATATCTCCTTAAATATGCGTCCTAGAGCAAAAAGGACTATAATTCGTGACCACCCTCAAAAAATTGAAAGATCCACCAAAAACCTAAAAAAATTTAAATTTTTATATGAAAAACTTCTTTTGGCCATATCTCCTTAAATATGCGTCCTAGAGCGAAAAGGACGATAATTCGTGACCACCCTCAAAAAATTGAAAAATCCACCCAAAACCTAAAAAAAATTGAAATTTTTATATGAAAAACTTCTTTTGGCCATATCTCCTGAACTAAGTGTCCTAGAGCGAAAAGGACAATAATTCGTGACCACCCTCAAAAAATTGAAAAATCCACCCAAAACCTAAAAAAATTTAAATTTTTATATGAAAAACTTCTTTTGGCCATATCTCCTTAAATATGCGTCCTAGAGCGAAAAGGACAATAATTCGTGACCACCCTCAAAAAATTGAAAAATCCACCTAAAAAAAACCTAAAAAAATTTAAATTTTTATATGAAAAACTTCTTTTGACCATATCTTCTTAAATATGCGTCCTAGAGCGAAAAGGACGATAATTCGTGACCACCGTCAAAAAATTGAAAAATCCACCCAAAAACCTAAAAAAATTGAAATTTTTATATGAAAAACTTCTTTTGGCCATATCTTCTTAAATATGCGTCCTAGAGCGAAAAGGACGATAATTCGTGACCACCCTCAAAAAATTGAAAAATCCACCCAAAACCTAAAAAAATTTAAATTTTTATATGAAAAACTTCTTTTGGCCATATCTCCTTAAATATGCGTCCTAGGGCGAAAAGGACGATAATTCGTGACCACCCTCAAAAAATTGAAAAATCCACCCAAAACCTAAAAAAATTGAAATTTTTATATGAAAAACTTCTTTTGGCCATATCTTCTTAAATATGCGTCCTAGAGCGAAAATGACTATAATTCGTGACCACTGTCAAAAAATTGAAAAATCCACCCAAAACCTAAAAAAATTGAAATTTTTATATGAAAAACTTCTTATGGCCATATCTCCTTAAATATGCGTCCTAGAGCGAAAAGGACAATAATTCGTGACCACCCTCAAAAAATTGAAAAATCCACCCAAAACCTAAAAAAATTGAAATTTTTATATGAAAAACTTCTTTTGGCCATATCTCCTTAAATATGCGTCCTAGAGCGAAAAGGACGATAATTCGTGACCACCCTCAAAAAATTGAAAAATCCACCCAAAACCTAAAAAAATTGAAATTTTTATATGAAAAACTTCTTTTGGCCATATCTCCTTAAATATGCGTCCTAGAGCGAAAAGGACGATAATTCATGACCACCCTCAAAAAATTGAAAAATCCACCCAAAACCTAAAAAAATTGAAATTTTTATATGAAAAACTTCTTTTGGCCATATCTCCTTAAATATGCGTCCTAGAGCGAAAAAGACGATAATTCGTGACCACCCTCAAAAAATTGAAAAATCCACCCAAAACCTAAAAAAATTGAAATTTTTATATGAAAAACTTCTTTTGGCCATATCTCCTTAAATATGCGTCCTAGAGCGAAAAGGACAATAATTCGTGACCACCCTCAAAAAATTGAAAAATCCACCCAAAACCTCAAAAAAATTGAAATTTTTATATGAAAAACTTCTTTTGGCCATATCTCCTAAACTAAGAGTCCTAGAGCGAAAAGGACGATAATTCGTGACCACCCTCAAAAAATTGAAAAATCCACCCAAAACCTAAAAAAATTGAAATTTTTATATGAAAAACTTCTTTTGGCCATATCTCCTTAAATATGCGTCCTAGAGCGAAAAGGATGATAATTCGTGACCACCATCAAAAAATTGAAAAATCCACCCAAAACCTAAAAAAATTGAAATTTTCTTTTGACCATATCTCCTGAACTAAGCGTCCTAGAGCGAAAAGGACAATAATTCGTGACCACCCTCAAAAAATTGAAAAATCCACCCAAAACCTAAAAAAATTGAAATTTTTATATGAAAAACTTCTTTTGGCCATATCTCCTTAAATATGCGTCCTAGAGCGAAAAGGACGATAATTCGTGACCACCCTCAAAAAATTGAAAAATCCACCCAAAACCTAAAAAAATTGAAATTTTTATATGAAAAACTTCTTTTGGCCATATCTTCTTAAATATGCGTCCTAGAGCGAAAAGGACGATAATTCATGACCACCCTCAAAAAATTGAAAAATCCACCCAAAACCTAAAAAAATTGAAATTTTTATATGAAAAACTCCTTTTGGCCATATCTCCTTAAATATGCGTCCTAGAGCGAAAAAGACGATAATTCGTGACCACCCTCAAAAAATTGAAAAATCCACCCCGAACCTAAAAAAATTTAAATTTTTATATGAAAAACTTCTTTTGACCATATCTTCTGAACTAAGCGTCGTAGAGCGAAAAGGACGATAATTCGTGACCACCCTCAAAAAATGAAAAATCCACCCAAAATCTAAAAAAATTGAAATTTTTATATGAAAAACTTCTTTTGGCCATATCTCCTAAACTAAGCGTCCTAGAGCGAAAAGGACGATAATTCGTGACCACCCTCAAAAAATTGAAAAATCCACCCAAAACCTAAAAAAATTGAAATTTTTATATGAAAAACTTCTTTTGGCCATATCTTCTTAAATATGCGTCCTAGAGCGAAAAGGACGATAATTCATGACCACCCTCAAAAAATTGAAAAATCCACCCAAAACCTAAAAAAAATGGAAATTTTTATATGAAAAACTTCTTTTGGCCATATCTCCTGAACTAAGCGTTCTAGAGCGAAAAGGACGATAATTCGTGACCACCCTCAAAAAATTGAAAAATTCACCCAAAACCTAAAAAAATTGAAATTTTTATATGAAAAACTTCTTTTGGCCATATCTCCTTAAATATGCGTCCTAGAGCGAAAAGGACGATAATTCGTGACCACCATCAAAAATTGAAAACTTCACCCAAAACCTAAAAAAATTGAAATTTTTATATGAAAAACTTCTTTTGGCCATATCTCCTGATCTAAGCGTCCTAGAGCGAAAAGGACGATAATTCGTGACCACCCTCAAAAAATTGAAAAATCCACCCAAAACCTAAAAAAAATTAAATTTTTATATGAAAAACTTCTTTTGGCCATATCTCCTTAAATATGCGTCCTAGAGCGAAAAGGACGATAATTCGTGACCACCATCAAAAATTGAAAACTTCACCCAAAACCTAAAAAAATTGAAATTTTTATATGAAAAAATTCTTTTGGCCATATCTCCTTAAATATGCGTCCTAGAACGAAAAAGACGATAATTCGTGACCACCCTCAAAAAATTGAAAAATCCACCCAAAACCTAAAAAAATTGAAATTTTTATATGAAAAACTTCTTTTGGCCATATCTCCTTAAATATGCGTCCTAGAGCGAAAAGGACGATAATTCGTGACCACCATCAAAAATTGAAAACTTCACCCAAAACCTAAAAAAATTGAAATTTTTATATGAAAAACTTCTTTTGGCCATATCTCCTGATCTAAGCGTCCTAGAGCGAAAAGGACGATAATTCGTGACCACCCTCAAAAAATTGAAAAATCCACCCAAAACCTAAAAAAAATTAAATTTTTATATGAAAAACTTCTTTTGGCCATATCTCCTTAAATATGCGTCCTAGAGCGAAAAGGACGATAATTCGTGACCACCCTCAAAAAATTGAAAAATCCACCCAAAACCTAAAAAAATTGAAATTTTCTTTTGACCATATCTCCTGAACTAAGCGTCCTAGAGCGAAAAGGACAATAATTCGTGACCACCCTCAAAAAATTGAAAAATCCACCCAAAACCTAAAAAAATTGACATTTTTATATGAAAAACTTCTTTTGGCCATATCTCCTTAAATATGCGTCCTAGAGCGAAAAGGACGATAATTCGTGACCACCCTCAAAAAATTGAAAAATCCACCCAAAACCTAAAAAAATTGAAATTTTTATATGAAAAACTTCTTTTGGCCATATCTCCTTAAATATGCGTCCTAGAGCGAAAAAGACGATAATTCGTGACCACCCTCAAAAAATTGAAAAATCCACCCCGAACCTAAAAAAATTTAAATTTTTATATGAAAAACTTCTTTTGACCATATCTTCTGAACTAAGCGTCCTAGAGCGAAAAGGACGATAATTCGTGACCACCCTCAAAAAATGAAAAATCCACCCAAAATCTAAAAAAATTGAAATTTTTATATGAAAAACTTCTTTTGGCCATATCTCCTAAACTAAGCGTCCTAGAGCGAAAAGGACGATAATTCGTGACCACCCTCAAAAAATTGAAAAATCCACCCAAAACCTAAAAAAATTGAAATTTTTATATCAAAAACTTCTTTTGGCCATATCTTCTTAAATATGCGTCCTAGAGCGAAAAGGACGATAATTCATGACCACCCTCAAAAAATTGAAAAATCCACCCACAACCTAAAAAAATGGAAATTTTTATATGAAAAACTTCTTTTGGCCATATCTCCTGAACTAAGCGTTCTCGAGCGAAAAGGACGATAATTCGTGACCACCCTCAAAAAATTGAAAAATTCACCCAAAACCTAAAAAAATTGAAATTTTTATATGAAAAACTTCTTTTGGCCATATCTCCTTAAATATGCGTCCTAGAACGAAAAAGACGATAATTCGTGACCACCCTCAAAAAATTGAAAAATCCACCCAAAACCTAAAAAAATTGAAATTTTTATATGAAAAACTTCTTTTGGCCATATCTCCTTAAATATGCGTCCTAGAGCGAAAAGGACGATAATTCGTGACCACCATCAAAAATTGAAAAATTCACCCAAAACCTAAAAAAATTGAAATTTTTATATGAAAAACTTCTTTTGGCCATATCTCCTGAAATATGCGTCCTAGAGCGAAAAGGACGATAATTCATGACCACCCTCAAAAAATTGAAAAATCCACCCAAAACCTAAAAAAATTGAAATTTTTATATGAAAAACTTCTTTTGGCCATATCTCCTTAAATATGCGTCCTAGAGCGAAAAGGACGATAATTCGTGACCACCCTCAAAAAATTGAAAAATCCACCCAAAACCTAAAAAAATTGAAATTTTTATATGAAAAACTTCTTTTGGCCATATCTCCTGAACTAAGCGTCCTAGAGCGAAAAGGACAATAATTCGTGACCACCCTCAAAAAATTGAAAAATCCACCCAAAACCTAAAAAAATTGAAATTTTTATATGAAAAACTTCTTTTGGCCATATCTCCTGAACTAAGTGTCCTAGAGCGAAAAGGACAATAATTCGTGACCACCCTCAAAAAATTGAAAAATCCACCCAAAACCTAAAAAAAATTTAAATTTTTATATGAAAAACTTCTTTTGGCCATATCTCCTAAACTAAGAGTCCTAGAGCGAAAAGGACGATAATTCGTGACCACCCTCAAAAAATTGAAAAATCCACCCAAAACCTAAAAAAATTGAAATTTTTATATGAAAAACTTCTTTTGGCCATATCTCCTTAAATATGCGTCCTAGAGCGAAAAGGACGATAATTCGTGACCACCCTCAAAAAATTGAAAAATCCACCCAAAACCTAAAAAAAATTAAATTTTTATATGAAAAACTATCTCCTTAAATATGCGTCCTAGAGCGAAAAGGACGATAATTCGTGACCACCCTCAAAAAATTGAAAAATCCACCCAAAACCTAAAAAAATTGAAATTTTTATATGAAAAACTTCTTTTGGCCATATCTCCTGAACTAAGCGTCCTAGAGCGAAAAGGACAATAATTCGTGACCACCCTCAAAAAATTGAAAAATCCACCCAAAACCTAAAAAAATTGAAATTTTTATATGAAAAACTTCTTTTGGCCATATCTCCTAAACTAAGAGTCCTAGAGCGAAAAGGACGATAATTCGTGACCACCCTCAAAAAATTGAAAAATCCACCCAAAACCTAAAAAAATTGATATTTTTATATGAAAAACTTCTTTTGGCCATATCTCCTTAAATATGCGTCCTAGAGCGAAAAGGACGATAATTCGTGACCACCCTCCACCAAAAAATTGAAAAATCCACCCAAAACCTAAAAAAATTGAAATTTTTATATGAAAAACTTCTTTTGGCCATATCTCCTGAACTAAGTGTCCTAGAGCGAAAAGGACTATAATTCGTGACCACCCTCAAAAAATTGAAAAATCCACCCAAAACCTAAAAAAAATTTAAATTTTTATATGAAAAACTTCTTTTGGCCATATCTCCTAAACTAAGAGTCCTAGAGCGAAAAGGACGATAATTCGTGACCACCCTCAAAAAATTGAAAAATCCACCCAAAACCTAAAAAAATTGAAATTTTTATATGAAAAACTTCTTTTGGCCATATCTCCTTAAATATGCGTCCTAGAGCGAAAAGGACGATAATTCGTGACCACCCTCAAAAAATTGAAAAATCCACCCAAAACCTAAAAAAAATTAAATTTTTATATGAAAAACTATCTCCTTAAATATGCGTCCTAGAGCGAAAAGGACGATAATTCGTGACCACCATCAAAAAATTGAAAAATCCACCCAAAACCTAAAAAATTGAAATTTTTATATGAAAAACTTCTTTTGGCCATATCTCCTTAAATATGCGTCCTAGAGCGAAAAGGACGATTATTCGTGACCACCCTCAAAAAATTGAAAAATCCACCCAAAACCTAAAAAAATTTAAATTTTTATATGAAAAACTTCTTTTGGCCATATCTCCTTAAATATGCGTCCTAGAGCGAAAAGGACGATAATTCGTGACCACCCTCAAAAAATTGAAAAATCCACCCAAAACCTAAAAAAATTGAAATTTTTATATGAAAAACTTCTTTTGGCCATATCTTCTGAACTAAGCGTCCTAGAGCGAAAAGGACAATAATTCGTGACCACCCTCAAAAAATTGAAAAATCCACCCAAAACCTAAAAAAAATTTAAATTTTTATATGAAAAACTTCTTTTGGCCATATCTCCTAAACTAAGAGTCCTAGAGCGAAAAGGACGATAATTCGTGACCACCCTCAAAAAATTGAAAAATCCACCCAAAACCTAAAAAAATTGAAATTTTTATATGAAAAACTTCTTTTGGCCATATCTTCTTAAATATGCGTCCTAGAGCGAAAAGGACGATAATTCATGACCACCCTCAAAAAATTGAAAAATCCACCCACAACCTAAAAAAAATGGAAATTTTTATATGAAAAACTTCTTTTGGCCATATCTCCTGAACTAAGCGTTCTAGAGTGAAAAGGACGATAATTCGTGACCACCCTCAAAAAATTGAAAAATCCACCCAAAACCTAAAAAAAATTGAAATTTCTATATGAAAAACTTCTTTTGGCCATATCTCCTTAAATATGCGTCCTAGAGCGAAAAGGACGATAATTCGTGACCACCATCAAAAATTTAAAAATTCACCCAAAACCTAAAAAAATTGAAATTTTTATATGAAAAACTTCTTTTGGCCATATCTCCTGAAATATGCGTCCTAGAGCGAAAAGGACGATTATTCGTGACCACCCTCAAAAAATTGAAAAATCCACCCAAAACCTAAAAAAATTTAAATTTTTATATGAAAAACTTCTTTTGGCCATATCTCCTTAAATATGCGTCCTAGAGCGAAAAGGACGATAATTCGTGACCACCCTCAAAAAATTGAAAAATCCACCCAAAACCTAAAAAAATTGAAATTTTTATATGAAAAACTTCTTTTGGCCATATCTCCTGAACTAAGCGTCCTAGAGCGAAAAGGACAATAATTCGTGACCACCCTCAAAAAATTGAAAAATCCACCCAAAACCTAAAAAAATTGAAATTTTTATATGAAAAACTTCTTTTGGCCATATCTCCTAAACTAAGAGTCCTAGAGCGAAAAGGACGATAATTCGTGACCACCCTCAAAAAATTGAAAAATCCACCCAAAACCTAAAAAAATTGATATTTTTATATGAAAAACTTCTTTTGGCCATATCTCCTTAAATATGCGTCCTAGAGCGAAAAGGACGATAATTCGTGACCACCATCAAAAAATTGAAAAATCCACCCAAAACCTAAAAAAATTGAAATTTTTATATGAAAAACTTCTTTTGGCCATATCTCCTGAACTAAGTGTCCTAGAGCGAAAAGGACAATAATTCGTGACCACCCTCAAAAAATTGAAAAATCCACCCAAAACCTAAAAAAATTGAAATTTTTATATGATAAACTTCTTTTGGCCATATCTCCTTAAATATGCGTCCTAGAGCGAAAAGGACGATAATTCGTGACCACCCTCAAAAAATTGAAAAATCCACCCAAAACCTAAAAAAAATTAAATTTTTATATGAAAAACTATCTCCTTAAATATGCGTCCTAGAGCGAAAAGGACGATAATTCGTGACCACCATCAAAAAATTGAAAAATCCACCCAAAACCTAAAAAATTGAAATTTTTATATGAAAAACTTCTTTTGGCCATATCTCCTGAACTAAGCGTCCTAGAGCGAAAAGGACAATAATTCGTGACCACCCTCAAAAAATTGAAAAATCCACCCAAAACTTAAAAAAAATTGAAATTTTTATATGAAAAACTTCTTTTGGCCATATCTCCTAAACTAAGAGTCCTAGAGCGAAAAGAACGATAATTCGTGACCACCCTCAAAAAATTGAAAAATCCCCCCAAAACCTAAAAAAAATGAAATTTTTATATGAAAAACTTCTTTTGGCCATATCTCCTTAAATATGCGTCCTAGAGCGAAAAGGACGATAATTCGTGACCACCATCAAAAAATTGAAAAATCCACCCAAAACCTAAAAAAATTGAAATTTTTATATGAAAAACTTCTTTTGGCCATATCTTCTTAAATATGCGTTCTAGAGCGAAAAGGACGATAAGTCATGACCACCCTCAAAAAATTGAAAAATCCACCCAAAACCTAAAAAAAATTGAAATTTTTATATGAAAAACTTCTTTTGGCCATATCTCCTGAACTAAGCGTCCTAGAGCGAAAAGGACGATAATTCGTGACCACCCTCAAAAAATTGAAAAATTCACCCAAAACCTAAAAAAATTGAAATTTTTATATGAAAAACTTCTTTTGGCCATATCTCCTTAAATATGCGTCCTAGAGCGAAAAAGACGATAATTCGTGACCACCCTCAAAAAATTGAAAAATCCACCCAAAACCTAAAAAAATTGAAATTATTATATGAAAAACTTCTTTTGGCCATATCTCCTAAACTAAGCGTCCTAGAGCGAAAAGGACGATAATTCGTGACCACCCTCACAAAATTTAAAAATCCACCCAAAACCTAAAAAAATTGAAATTTTTATATGAAAAACTTCTTTTGGCCATATCTTCTTAAATATGCGTCCTAGAGCGAAAAGGACGATAATTCGTGACCACCATCAAAAAATTGAAAAATCCACCCAAAACCTAAAAAAATTGAAATTTTTATATGAAAAACTTCTTTTGGCCATATCTCCTGAACTAAGCGTCCTAGAGCGAAAAGGACAATAATTCGTGACCACCCTCAAAAAATTGAAAAATCCACCCAAAACCTAAAAAAATTGAAATTTTTATATGAAAAACTTCTTTTGGCCATATCTCCTTAAATATGCGTCCTAGAGCGAAAAGGACGATAATTCGTGACCACCCTCAAAAAATTGAAAAATCCACCCAAAACCTAAAAAAAATTAAATTTTTATATGAAAAACTATCTCCTTAAATATGCGTCCTAGAGCGAAAAGGACGATAATTCGTGACCACCCTCAAAAAATTGAAAAATCCACCCAAAACCTAAAAAAATTGAAATTTTTATATGAAAAACTTCTTTTGGCCATATCTCCTAAACTAAGCGTCCTAGAGCGAAAAGGACAATAATTCGTGACCACCCTCAAAAAATTGAAAAATCCACCCAAAACCTAAAAAAATTGAAATTTTTATATGAAAAACTTCTTTTGGCCATATCTCCTAAACTAAGAGTCCTAGAGCGAAAAGGACGATAATTCGTGACCACCCTCAAAAAATTGAAAAATCCACCCAAAACCTAAAAAAATTGATATTTTTATATGAAAAACTTCTTTTGGCCATATCTCCTTCAATATGCGTCCTAGAGCGAAAAGGACGATAATTCGTGACCACCCTCCACCAAAAAATTGAAAAATCCACCCAAAACCTAAAAAAATTGAAATTTTTATATGAAAAACTTCTTTTGGCCATATCTCCTGAACTAAGTGTCCTAGAGCGAAAAGGACTATAATTCGTGACCACCCTCAAAAAATTGAAAAATCCACCCAAAACCTAAAAAAAATTTAAATTTTTATATGAAAAACTTCTTTTGGCCATATCTCCTAAACTAAGAGTCCTAGAGCGAAAAGGACGATAATTCGTGACCACCCTCAAAAAATTGAAAAATCCACCCAAAACCTAAAAAAATTGAAATTTTTATATGAAAAACTTGTTTTGGCCATATCTCCTTAAATATGCGTCCTAGAGCGAAAAGGACGATAATTCGTGACCACCCTCAAAAAATTGAAAAATCCACCCAAAACCTAAAAAAATTGAAATTTTTATATGAAGAACTTCTTTTGGCCATATCTCCTTAAATATGCGTCCTAGAGCGAAAAGGACGATAATTCGTGACCACCCTCAAAAAATTGAAAAATCCACCTAAAACCTAAAAAAAATTAAATTTTTATATGAAAAACTATCTCCTTAAATATGCGTCCTAGAGCGAAAAGGACGATAATTCGTGACCACCATCAAAAAATTGAAAAATCCACCCAAAACCTAAAAAATTGAAATTTTTATATGAAAAACTTCTTTTGGCCATATCTCCTTAAATATGCGTCCTAGAGCGAAAAGGACGATTATTCGTGACCACCCTCAAAAAATTGAAAAATCCACCCAAAACCTAAAAAAATTTAAATTTTTATATGAAAAACTTCTTTTGGCCATATCTCCTTAAATATGCGTCCTAGAGCGAAAAGGACGATAATTCGTGACCACCCTCAAAAAATTGAAAAATCCACCCAAAACCTAAAAAAATTGAAATTTTTATATGAAAAACTTCTTTTGGCCATATCTTCTGAACTAAGCGTCCTAGAGCGAAAAGGACAATAATTCGTGACCACCCTCAAAAAATTGAAAAATCCACCCAAAACCTAAAAAAAATTTAAATTTTTATATGAAAAACTTCTTTTGGCCATATCTCCTAAACTAAGAGTCCTAGAGCGAAAAGGACGATAATTCGTGACCACCCTCAAAAAATTGAAAAATCCACCCAAAACCTAAAAAAATTTAAATTTTTATATGAAAAACTTCTTTTGGCCATATCTTCTTAAATATGCGTCCTAGAGCGAAAAGGACGATAATTCATGACCACCCTCAAAAAATTGAAAAATCCACCCACAACCTAAAAAAAATGGAAATTTTTATATGAAAAACTTCTTTTGGCCATATCTCCTGAACTAAGCGTTCTAGAGTGAAAAGGACGATAATTCGTGACCACCCTCAAAAAATTGAAAAATCCACCCAAAACCTAAAAAAAATTGAAATTTCTATATGAAAAACTTCTTTTGGCCATATCTCCTTAAATATGCGTCCTAGAGCGAAAAGGACGATAATTCGTGACCACCATCAAAAATTGAAAAATTCACCCAAAACCTAAAAAATTGAAATTTTTATATGAAAAACTTCTTTTGGCCATATCTCCTGAAATATGCGTCCTAGAGCGAAAAGGACGATTATTCGTGACCACCCTCAAAAAATTGAAAAATCCACCCAAAACCTAAAAAAATTTAAATTTTTATATGAAAAACTTCTTTTGGCCATATCTCCTTAAATATGCGTCCTAGAGCGAAAAGGACGATAATTCGTGACCACCCTCAAAAAATTGAAAAATCCACCCAAAACCTAAAAAAATTGAAATTTTTATATGAAAAACTTCTTTTGGCCATATCTCCTGAACTAAGCGTCCTAGAGCGAAAAGGACAATAATTCGTGACCACCCTCAAAAAATTGAAAAATCCACCCAAAACCTAAAAAAATTGAAATTTTTATATGAAAAACTTCTTTTGGCCATATCTCCTAAACTAAGAGTCCTAGAGCGAAAAGGACGATAATTCGTGACCACCCTCAAAAAATTGAAAAATCCACCCAAAACCTAAAAAAATTGATATTTTTATATGAAAAACTTCTTTTGGCCATATCTCCTTAAATATGCGTCCTAGAGCGAAAAGGACAATAATTCGTGACCACCCTCAAAAAATTGAAAAATCCACCCAAAACCTAAAAAAATTGAAATTTTTATATGATAAACTTCTTTTGGCCATATCTCCTTAAATATGCGTCCTAGAGCGAAAAGGACGATAATTCGTGACCACCCTCAAAAAATTGAAAAATCCACCCAAAACCTAAAAAAAATTAAATTTTTATATGAAAAACTATCTCCTTAAATATGCGTCCTAGAGCGAAAAGGACGATAATTCGTGACCACCATCAAAAAATTGAAAAATCCACCCAAAACCTAAAAAATTGAAATTTTTATATGAAAAACTTCTTTTGGCCATATCTCCTGAACTAAGCGTCCTAGAGCGAAAAGGACAATAATTCGTGACCACCCTCAAAAAATTGAAAAATCCACCCAAAACTTAAAAAAAATTGAAATTTTTATATGAAAAACTTCTTTTGGCCATATCTCCTAAACTAAGAGTCCTAGAGCGAAAAGAACGATAATTCGTGACCACCCTCAAAAAATTGAAAAATCCCCCCAAAACCTAAAAAAAATGAAATTTTTATATGAAAAACTTCTTTTGGCCATATCTCCTTAAATATGCGTCCTAGAGCGAAAAGGACGATAATTCGTGACAACCATCAAAAAATTGAAAAATCCACCCAAAACCTAAAAAAATTGAAATTTTTATATGAAAAACTTCTTTTGGCCATATCTTCTTAAATATGCGTTCTAGAGCGAAAAGGACGATAAGTCATGACCACCCTCAAAAAATTGAAAAATCCACCCAAAACCTAAAAAAAATTGAAATTTTTATATGAAAAACTTCTTTTGGCCATATCTCCTGAACTAAGCGTCCTAGAGCGAAAAGGACGATAATTCGTGACCACCCTCAAAAAATTGAAAAATTCACCCAAAACCTAAAAAAATTGAAATTTTTATATGAAAAACTTCTTTTGGCCATATCTCCTTAAATATGCGTCCTAGAGCGAAAAAGACAATAATTCGTGACCACCCTCAAAAAATTGAAAAATCCACCCAAAACCTAAAAAAATTGAAATTATTATATGAAAAACTTCTTTTGGCCATATCTCCTAAACTAAGCGTCCTAGAGCGAAAAGGACGATAATTCGTGACCACCCTCACAAAATTTAAAAATCCACCCAAAACCTAAAAAAATTGAAATTTTTATATGAAAAACTTCTTTTGGCCATATCTTCTTAAATATGCGTCCTAGAGCGAAAAGGACGATAATTCGTGACCACCATCAAAAAATTGAAAAATCCACCCAAAACCTAAAAAAATTGAAATTTTTATATGAAAAACTTCTTTTGGCCATATCTCCTGAACTAAGCGTCCTAGAGCGAAAAGGACAATAATTCGTGACCACCCTCAAAAAATTGAAAAATCCACCCAAAACCTAAAAAAATTGAAATTTTTATATGAAAAACTTCTTTTGGCCATATCTCCTTAAATATGCGTCCTAGAGCGAAAAGGACGATAATTCGTGACCACCCTCAAAAAATTGAAAAATCCACCCAAAACCTAAAAAAATTGAAATTTTTATATGAAAAACTTCTTTTGGCCATATCTCCTGAACTAAGTGTCCTAGAGCGAAAAGGACAATAATTCGTGACCACCCTCAAAAAATTGAAAAATCCACCCAAAACCTAAAAAAATTGAAATTTTTATATGAAAAACTTCTTTTGGCCATATCTCCTTAAATATGCGTCCTAGAGCGAAAAGGACGATAATTCGTGACCACCATCAAAAAATTGAAAAATCCACCCAAAACCTAAAAAATTGAAATTTTTATATGAAAAACTTCTTTTGGCCATATCTCCTGAACTAAGCGTCCTAGAGCGAAAAGGACAATAATTCGTGACCACCCTCAAAAAATTGAAAAATCTTAAAAAAAATTGAAATTTTTATATGAAAAACTTCTTTTGGCCATATCTCCTAAACTAAGAGTCCTAGAGCGAAAAGGACGATAATTCGTGACCACCATCAAAAAATTGAAAAATCCACCCAAAACCTAAAAAAATTGAAATTTTTATATGAAAAACTTCTTTTGGCCATATCTTCTTAAATATGCGTCCTAGAGCGAAAAGGACGATAAGTCATGACCACCCTCAAAAAATTGAAAAATCCACCCAAAACCTAAAAAAAATTGAAATTTTTATATGAAAAACTTCTTTTGGCCATATCTCCTGAACTAAGCGTCCTAGAGCGAAAAGGACGATAATTCGTGACCACCCTCAAAAAATTGAAAAATTCACCCAAAACCTAAAAAAATTGAAATTTTTATATGAAAAACTTCTTTTGGCCATATCTCCTTAAATATGCGTCCTAGAGCGAAAAAGACGATAATTCGTGACCACCCTCAAAAAATTGAAAAATCCACCCAAAACCTAAAAAAATTGAAATTATTATATGAAAAACTTCTTTTGGCCATATCTCCTAAACTAAGCGTCCTAGAGCGAAAAGGACGATAATTCGTGACCACCCTCACAAAATTTAAAAATCCACCCAAAACCTAAAAAAATTGAAATTTTTATATGAAAAACTTCTTTTGGCCATATCTCCTTAAATATGCGTCCTAGAGCGAAAAGGACGATAATTCGTGACCACCCTCCACCAAAAAATTGAAAAATCCACCCAAAACCTAAAAAAATTTAAATTTTTATATGAAAAACTTCTTTTGGCCATATCTCCTTAAATATGCGTCCTAGAGCGAAAAGGACGATAATTCGTGACCACCCTCAAAAAATTGAAAAATCCACCCAAAACCTAAAAAAAATTGAAATTTTTATATGAAAAACTTCTTTTGGCCATATCTCCTAAACTAAGAGTCCTAGAGCGAAAAGGACGATAATTCGTGACCACCCTCAAAAAATTGAAAAATCCACCCAAAACCTAAAAAAATTGAAATTTTTATATGAAAAACTTCTTTTGGCCATATCTCCTTAAATATGCGTCCTAGAGCGAAAAGGACGATAATTCGTGACCACCCTCCACCAAAAAATTGAAAAATCCACCCAAAACCTAAAAAAATTTAAATTTTTATATGAAAAACTTCTTTTGGCCATATCTCCTTAAATATGCGTCCTAGAGCGAAAAGGACGATAATTCGTGACCACCCTCAAAAAATTGAAAAATCCACCCAAAACCTAAAAAAAATTGAAATTTTTATATGAAAAACTTCTTTTGGCCATATCTCCTGAACTAAGTGTCCTAGAGCGAAAAGGACAATAATTCGTGACCACCCTCAAAAAATTGAAAAATCCACCCAAAACCTAAAAAAATTGAAATTTTTATATGAAAAACTTCTTTTGGCCATATCTCCTTAAATATGCGTCCTAGAGCGAAAAGGACGATAATTCGTGACCACCATCAAAAAATTGAAAAATCCACCCAAAACCTAAAAAATTGAAATTTTTATATGAAAAACTTCTTTTGGCCATATCTCCTGAACTAAGCGTCCTAGAGCGAAAAGGACAATAATTCGTGACCACCCTCAAAAAATTGAAAAATCTTAAAAAAAATTGAAATTTTTATATGAAAAACTTCTTTTGGCCATATCTCCTTAAATATGCGTCCTAGAGCGAAAAGGACGATAATTCGTGACCACCATCAAAAAATTGAAAAATCCACCCAAAACCTAAAAAAATTGAAATTTTTATATGAAAAACTTCTTTTGGCCATATCTTCTTAAATATGCGTCCTAGAGCGAAAAGGACGATAAGTCATGACCACCCTCAAAAAATTGAAAAATCCACCCAAAACCTAAAAAAAATTGAAATTTTTATATGAAAAACTTCTTTTGGCCATATCTCCTGAACTAAGCGTCCTAGAGCGAAAAGGACGATAATTCGTGACCACCCTCAAAAAATTGAAAAATTCACCCAAAACCTAAAAAAATTGAAATTTTTATATGAAAAACTTCTTTTGGCCATATCTCCTTAAATATGCGTCCTAGAGCGAAAAAGACGATAATTCGTGACCACCCTCAAAAAATTGAAAAATCCACCCAAAACCTAAAAAAATTGAAATTATTATATGAAAAACTTCTTTTGGCCATATCTCCTAAACTAAGCGTCCTAGAGCGAAAAGGACGATAATTCGTGACCACCCTCACAAAATTTAAAAATCCACCCAAAACCTAAAAAAATTGAAATTTTTATATGAAAAACTTCTTTTGGCCATATCTCCTTAAATATGCGTCCTAGAGCGAAAAGGACGATAATTCGTGACCACCCTCCACCAAAAAATTGAAAAATCCACCCAAAACCTAAAAAAATTTAAATTTTTATATGAAAAACTTCTTTTGGCCATATCTCCTTAAATATGCGTCCTAGAGCGAAAAGGACGATAATTCGTGACCACCCTCAAAAAATTGAAAAATCCACCCAAAACCTAAAAAAAATTGAAATTTTTATATGAAAAACTTCTTTTGGCCATATCTCCTAAACTAAGAGTCCTAGAGCGAAAAGGACGATAATTCGTGACCACCCTCAAAAAATTGAAAAATCCACCCAAAACCTAAAAAAATTGAAATTTTTATATGAAAAACTTCTTTTGGCCATATCTCCTTAAATATGCGTCCTAGAGCGAAAAGGACGATAATTCGTGACCACCCTCAAAAAATTGAAAAATCCACCCAAATCCTAAAAAAAATTAAATTTTTATATGAAAAACTATCTCCTTAAATATGCGTCCTAGAGCGAAAAGGACGATAATTCGTGACCACCCTCAAAAAATTGAAAAATCCACCCAAAACCTAAAAAAATTGAAATTTTTATATGAAAAACTTCTTTTGGCCATATCTCCTGAACTAAGCGTCCTAGAGCGAAAAGGACAATAATTCGTGACCACCCTCAAAAAATTGAAAAATCCACCCAAAACCTAAAAAAATTGAAATTTTTATATGAAAAACTTCTTTTGGCCATATCTCCTTAAATATGCGTCCTAGAGCGAAAAGGACGATAATTCGTGACCACCCTCAAAAAATTGAAAAATCCACCCAAAAACTAAAAAAAATTAAATTTTTATATGAAAAACTATCTCCTTAAATATGCGTCCTAGAGCGAAAAGGACGATAATTCGTGACCACCATCAAAAAATTGAAAAATCCACCCAAAACCTAAAAAAATTGAAATTTTTATATGAAAAACTTCTTTTGGCCATATCTCCTGAACTAAGCGTCCTAGAGCGAAAAGGACAATAATTCGTGACCACCCTCAAAAAATTGAAAAATCCACCCAAAACCTAAAAAAAATTGAAATTTTTATATGAAAAACTTCTTTTGGCCATATCTCCTAAACTAAGAGTCCTAGAGCGAAAAGGACGATAATTCGTGACCACCCTCAAAAAATTGAAAAATCCACCCAAAACCTAAAAAAAATGAAATTTTTATATGAAAAACTTCTTTTGGCCATATCTCCTTAAATATGCGTCCTAGAGCGAAAAGGACGATAATTCGTGACCACCCTCAAAAAATTGAAAAATCCACCCAAAACCTAAAAAAATTGAAATTTTTATATGAAAAACTTCTTTTGGCCATATCTCCTGAACTAAGCGTCCTAGAGCGAAAAGGACGATAATTCGTGACCACCCTCAAAAAATTGAAAAATTCACCCAAAACCTAAAAAAATTGAAATTTTTATATGAAAAACTTCTTTTGGCCATATCTCCTTAAATATGCGTCCTAGAGCGAAAAAGACGATAATTCGTGACCACCCTCAAAAAATTGAAAAATCCACCCAAAACCTAAAAAAATTGAAATTATTATATGAAAAACTTCTTTTGGCCATATCTCCTAAACTAAGCGTCCTAGAGCGAAAAGGACGATAATTCGTGACCACCCTCAAAAAATTGAAAAATCCACCCAAAACCTAAAAAAATTGATATTTTTATATGAAAAACTTCCTTTGGCCATATCTCCTTCAATATGCGTCCTAGAGCGAAAAGGACGATAATTCGTGACCACCCTCCACCAAAAAATTGAAAAATCCACCCAAAACCTAAAAAAATTGAAATTTTTATATGAAAAACTTCTTTTGGCCATATCTCCTGAACTAAGTGTCCTAGAGCGAAAAGGACTATAATTCGTGACCACCCTCAAAAAATTGAAAAATCCACCCAAAACCTAAAAAAAATTTAAATTTTTATATGAAAAACTTCTTTTGGCCATATCTCCTAAACTAAGAGTCCTAGAGCGAAAAGGACGATAATTCGTGACCACCCTCAAAAAATTGAAAAATCCACCCAAAACCTAAAAAAATTGAAATTTTTATATGAAAAACTTCTTTTGGCCATATCTCCTTAAATATGCGTCCTAGAGCGAAAAGGACGATAATTCGTGACCACCCTCAAAAAATTGAAAAATCCACCTAAAACCTAAAAAAAATTAAATTTTTATATGAAAAACTATCTCCTTAAATATGCGTCCTAGAGCGAAAAGGACGATAATTCGTGACCACCATCAAAAAATTGAAAAATCCACCCAAAACCTAAAAAATTGAAATTTTTATATGAAAAACTTCTTTTGGCCATATCTCCTTAAATATGCGTCCTAGAGCGAAAAGGACGATTATTCGTGACCACCCTCAAAAAATTGAAAAATCCACCCAAAACCTAAAAAAATTTAAATTTTTATATGAAAAACTTCTTTTGGCCATATCTCCTTAAATATGCGTCCTAGAGCGAAAAGGACGATAATTCGTGACCACCCTCAAAAAATTGAAAAATCCACCCAAAACCTAAAAAAATTGAAATTTTTATATGAAAAACTTCTTTTGGCCATATCTTCTGAACTAAGCGTCCTAGAGCGAAAAGGACAATAATTCGTGACCACCCTCAAAAAATTGAAAAATCCACCCAAAACCTAAAAAAAATTTAAATTTTTATATGAAAAACTTCTTTTGGCCATATCTCCTAAACTAAGAGTCCTAGAGCGAAAAGGACGATAATTCGTGACCACCCTCAAAAAATTGAAAAATCCACCCAAAACCTAAAAAAATTTAAATTTTTATATGAAAAACTTCTTTTGGCCATATCTTCTTAAATATGCGTCCTAGAGCGAAAAGGACGATAATTCATGACCACCCTCAAAAAATTGAAAAATCCACCCACAACCTAAAAAAAATGGAAATTTTTATATGAAAAACTTCTTTTGGCCATATCTCCTGAACTAAGCGTTCTAGAGTGAAAAGGACGATAATTCGTGACCACCCTCAAAAAATTGAAAAATCCACCCAAAACCTAAAAAAAATTGAAATTTCTATATGAAAAACTTCTTTTGGCCATATCTCCTTAAATATGCGTCCTAGAGCGAAAAGGACGATAATTCGTGACCACCATCAAAAATTGAAAAATTCACCCAAAACCTAAAAAATTGAAATTTTTATATGAAAAACTTCTTTTGGCCATATCTCCTGAAATATGCGTCCTAGAGCGAAAAGGACGATTATTCGTGACCACCCTCAAAAAATTGAAAAATCCACCCAAAACCTAAAAAAATTTAAATTTTTATATGAAAAACTTCTTTTGGCCATATCTCCTTAAATATGCGTCCTAGAGCGAAAAGGACGATAATTCGTGACCACCCTCAAAAAATTGAAAAATCCACCCAAAACCTAAAAAAATTGAAATTTTTATATGAAAAACTTCTTTTGGCCATATCTCCTGAACTAAGCGTCCTAGAGCGAAAAGGACAATAATTCGTGACCACCCTCAAAAAATTGAAAAATCCACCCAAAACCTAAAAAAATTGAAATTTTTATATGAAAAACTTCTTTTGGCCATATCTCCTAAACTAAGAGTCCTAGAGCGAAAAGGACGATAGTTCGTGACCACCCTCAAAAAATTGAAAAATCCACCCAAAACCTAAAAAAATTGATATTTTTATATGAAAAACTTCTTTTGGCCATATCTCCTTAAATATGCGTCCTAGAGCGAAAAGGACAATAATTCGTGACCACCCTCAAAAAATTGAAAAATCCACCCAAAACCTAAAAAAATTGAAATTTTTATATGATAAACTTCTTTTGGCCATATCTCCTTAAATATGCGTCCTAGAGCGAAAAGGACGATAATTCGTGACCACCCTCAAAAAATTGAAAAATCCACCCAAAACCTAAAAAAAATTAAATTTTTATATGAAAAACTATCTCCTTAAATATGCGTCCTAGAGCGAAAAGGACGATAATTCGTGACCACCATCAAAAAATTGAAAAATCCACCCAAAACCTAAAAAATTGAAATTTTTATATGAAAAACTTCTTTTGGCCATATCTCCTGAACTAAGCGTCCTAGAGCGAAAAGGACAATAATTCGTGACCACCCTCAAAAAATTGAAAAATCCACCCAAAACTTAAAAAAAATTGAAATTTTTATATGAAAAACTTCTTTTGGCCATATCTCCTAAACTAAGAGTCCTAGAGCGAAAAGAACGATAATTCGTGACCACCCTCAAAAAATTGAAAAATCCCCCCAAAACCTAAAAAAAATGAAATTTTTATATGAAAAACTTCTTTTGGCCATATCTCCTTAAATATGCGTCCTAGAGCGAAAAGGACGATAATTCGTGACCACCATCAAAAAATTGAAAAATCCACCCAAAACCTAAAAAAATTGAAATTTTTATATGAAAAACTTCTTTTGGCCATATCTTCTTAAATATGCGTTCTAGAGCGAAAAGGACGATAAGTCATGACCACCCTCAAAAAATTGAAAAATCCACCCAAAACCTAAAAAAAATTGAAATTTTTATATGAAAAACTTCTATTGGCCATATCTCCTGAACTAAGCGTCCTAGAGCGAAAAGGACGATAATTCGTGACCACCCTCAAAAAATTGAAAAATTCACCCAAAACCTAAAAAAATTGAAATTTTTATATGAAAAACTTCTTTTGGCCATATCTCCTTAAATATGCGTCCTAGAGCGAAAAAGACAATAATTCGTGACCACCCTCAAAAAATTGAAAAATCCACCCAAAACCTAAAAAAATTGAAATTATTATATGAAAAACTTCTTTTGGCCATATCTCCTAAACTAAGCGTCCTAGAGCGAAAAGGACGATAATTCGTGACCACCCTCACAAAATTTAAAAATCCACCCAAAACCTAAAAAAATTGAAATTTTTATATGAAAAACTTCTTTTGGCCATATCTTCTTAAATATGCGTCCTAGAGCGAAAAGGACGATAATTCGTGACCACCATCAAAAAATTGAAAAATCCACCCAAAACCTAAAAAAATTGAAATTTTTATATGAAAAACTTCTTTTGGCCATATCTCCTGAACTAAGCGTCCTAGAGCGAAAAGGACAATAATTCGTGACCACCCTCAAAAAATTGAAAAATCCACCCAAAACCTAAAAAAATTGAAATTTTTATATGAAAAACTTCTTTTGGCCATATCTCCTTAAATATGCGTCCTAGAGCGAAAAGGACGATAATTCGTGACCACCCTCAAAAAATTGAAAAATCCACCCAAAACCTAAAAAAATTGAAATTTTTATATGAAAAACTTCTTTTGGCCATATCTCCTGAACTAAGTGTCCTAGAGCGAAAAGGACAATAATTCGTGACCACCCTCAAAAAATTGAAAAATCCACCCAAAACCTAAAAAAATTGAAATTTTTATATGAAAAACTTCTTTTGGCCATATCTCCTTAAATATGCGTCCTAGAGCGAAAAGGACGATAATTCGTGACCACCATCAAAAAATTGAAAAATCCACCCAAAACCTAAAAAATTGAAATTTTTATATGAAAAACTTCTTTTGGCCATATCTCCTGAACTAAGCGTCCTAGAGCGAAAAGGACAATAATTCGTGACCACCCTCAAAAAATTGAAAAATCTTAAAAAAAATTGAAATTTTTATATGAAAAACTTCTTTTGGCCATATCTCCTAAACTAAGAGTCCTAGAGCGAAAAGGACGATAATTCGTGACCACCATCAAAAAATTGAAAAATCCACCCAAAACCTAAAAAAATTGAAATTTTTATATGAAAAACTTCTTTTGGCCATATCTTCTTAAATATGCGTCCTAGAGCGAAAAGGACGATAAGTCATGACCACCCTCAAAAAATTGAAAAATCCACCCAAAACCTAAAAAAAATTGAAATTTTTATATGAAAAACTTCTTTTGGCCATATCTCCTGAACTAAGCGTCCTAGAGCGAAAAGGACGATAATTCGTGACCACCCTCAAAAAATTGAAAAATTCACCCAAAACCTAAAAAAATTGAAATTTTTATATGAAAAACTTCTTTTGGCCATATCTCCTTAAATATGCGTCCTAGAGCGAAAAAGACGATAATTCGTGACCACCCTCAAAAAATTGAAAAATCCACCCAAAACCTAAAAAAATTGAAATTATTATATGAAAAACTTCTTTTGGCCATATCTCCTAAACTAAGCGTCCTAGAGCGAAAAGGACGATAATTCGTGACCACCCTCACAAAATTTAAAAATCCACCCAAAACCTAAAAAAATTGAAATTTTTATATGAAAAACTTCTTTTGGCCATATCTCCTTAAATATGCGTCCTAGAGCGAAAAGGACGATAATTCGTGACCACCCTCCACCAAAAAATTGAAAAATCCACCCAAAACCTAAAAAAATTTAAATTTTTATATGAAAAACTTCTTTTGGCCATATCTCCTTAAATATGCGTCCTAGAGCGAAAAGGACGATAATTCGTGACCACCCTCAAAAAATTGAAAAATCCACCCAAAACCTAAAAAAAATTGAAATTTTTATATGAAAAACTTCTTTTGGCCATATCTCCTAAACTAAGAGTCCTAGAGCGAAAAGGACGATAATTCGTGACCACCCTCAAAAAATTGAAAAATCCACCCAAAACCTAAAAAAATTGAAATTTTTATATGAAAAACTTCTTTTGGCCATATCTCCTTAAATATGCGTCCTAGAGCGAAAAGGACGATAATTCGTGACCACCCTCCACCAAAAAATTGAAAAATCCACCCAAAACCTAAAAAAATTTAAATTTTTATATGAAAAACTTCTTTTGGCCATATCTCCTTAAATATGCGTCCTAGAGCGAAAAGGACGATAATTCGTGACCACCCTCAAAAAATTGAAAAATCCACCCAAAACCTAAAAAAAATTGAAATTTTTATATGAAAAACTTCTTTTGGCCATATCTCCTGAACTAAGTGTCCTAGAGCGAAAAGGACAATAATTCGTGACCACCCTCAAAAAATTGAAAAATCCACCCAAAACCTAAAAAAATTGAAATTTTTATATGAAAAACTTCTTTTGGCCATATCTCCTTAAATATGCGTCCTAGAGCGAAAAGGACGATAATTCGTGACCACCATCAAAAAATTGAAAAATCCACCCAAAACCTAAAAAATTGAAATTTTTATATGAAAAACTTCTTTTGGCCATATCTCCTGAACTAAGCGTCCTAGAGCGAAAAGGACAATAATTCGTGACCACCCTCAAAAAATTGAAAAATCTTAAAAAAAATTGAAATTTTTATATGAAAAACTTCTTTTGGCCATATCTCCTTAAATATGCGTCCTAGAGCGAAAAGGACGATAATTCGTGACCACCATCAAAAAATTGAAAAATCCACCCAAAACCTAAAAAAATTGAAATTTTTATATGAAAAACTTCTTTTGGCCATATCTTCTTAAATATGCGTCCTAGAGCGAAAAGGACGATAAGTCATGACCACCCTCAAAAAATTGAAAAATCCACCCAAAACCTAAAAAAAATTGAAATTTTTATATGAAAAACTTCTTTTGGCCATATCTCCTGAACTAAGCGTCCTAGAGCGAAAAGGACGATAATTCGTGACCACCCTCAAAAAATTGAAAAATTCACCCAAAACCTAAAAAAATTGAAATTTTTATATGAAAAACTTCTTTTGGCCATATCTCCTTAAATATGCGTCCTAGAGCGAAAAAGACGATAATTCGTGACCACCCTCAAAAAATTGAAAAATCCACCCAAAACCTAAAAAAATTGAAATTATTATATGAAAAACTTCTTTTGGCCATATCTCCTAAACTAAGCGTCCTAGAGCGAAAAGGACGATAATTCGTGACCACCCTCACAAAATTTAAAAATCCACCCAAAACCTAAAAAAATTGAAATTTTTATATGAAAAACTTCTTTTGGCCATATCTCCTTAAATATGCGTCCTAGAGCGAAAAGGACGATAATTCGTGACCACCCTCCACCAAAAAATTGAAAAATCCACCCAAAACCTAAAAAAATTTAAATTTTTATATGAAAAACTTCTTTTGGCCATATCTCCTTAAATATGCGTCCTAGAGCGAAAAGGACGATAATTCGTGACCACCCTCAAAAAATTGAAAAATCCACCCAAAACCTAAAAAAAATTGAAATTTTTATATGAAAAACTTCTTTTGGCCATATCTCCTAAACTAAGAGTCCTAGAGCGAAAAGGACGATAATTCGTGACCACCCTCAAAAAATTGAAAAATCCACCCAAAACCTAAAAAAATTGAAATTTTTATATGAAAAACTTCTTTTGGCCATATCTCCTTAAATATGCGTCCTAGAGCGAAAAGGACGATAATTCGTGACCACCCTCAAAAAATTGAAAAATCCACCCAAATCCTAAAAAAAATTAAATTTTTATATGAAAAACTATCTCCTTAAATATGCGTCCTAGAGCGAAAAGGACGATAATTCGTGACCACCCTCAAAAAATTGAAAAATCCACCCAAAACCTAAAAAAATTGAAATTTTTATATGAAAAACTTCTTTTGGCCATATCTCCTGAACTAAGCGTCCTAGAGCGAAAAGGACAATAATTCGTGACCACCCTCAAAAAATTGAAAAATCCACCCAAAACCTAAAAAAATTGAAATTTTTATATGAAAAACTTCTTTTGGCCATATCTCCTTAAATATGCGTCCTAGAGCGAAAAGGACGATAATTCGTGACCACCCTCAAAAAATTGAAAAATCCACCCAAAAACTAAAAAAAATTAAATTTTTATATGAAAAACTATCTCCTTAAATATGCGTCCTAGAGCGAAAAGGACGATAATTCGTGACCACCATCAAAAAATTGAAAAATCCACCCAAAACCTAAAAAAATTGAAATTTTTATATGAAAAACTTCTTTTGGCCATATCTCCTGAACTAAGCGTCCTAGAGCGAAAAGGACAATAATTCGTGACCACCCTCAAAAAATTGAAAAATCCACCCAAAACCTAAAAAAAATTGAAATTTTTATATGAAAAACTTCTTTTGGCCATATCTCCTAAACTAAGAGTCCTAGAGCGAAAAGGACGATAATTCGTGACCACCCTCAAAAAATTGAAAAATCCACCCAAAACCTAAAAAAAATGAAATTTTTATATGAAAAACTTCTTTTGGCCATATCTCCTTAAATATGCGTCCTAGAGCGAAAAGGACGATAATTCGTGACCACCCTCAAAAAATTGAAAAATCCACCCAAAACCTAAAAAAATTGAAATTTTTATATGAAAAACTTCTTTTGGCCATATCTCCTGAACTAAGCGTCCTAGAGCGAAAAGGACGATAATTCGTGACCACCCTCAAAAAATTGAAAAATTCACCCAAAACCTAAAAAAATTGAAATTTTTATATGAAAAACTTCTTTTGGCCATATCTCCTTAAATATGCGTCCTAGAGCGAAAAAGACGATAATTCGTGACCACCCTCAAAAAATTGAAAAATCCACCCAAAACCTAAAAAAATTGAAATTATTATATGAAAAACTTCTTTTGGCCATATCTCCTAAACTAAGCGTCCTAGAGCGAAAAGGACGATAATTCGTGACCACCCTCACAAAATTTAAAAATCCACCCAAAACCTAAAAAAATTGAAATTTTTATATGAAAAACTTCTTTTGGCCATATCTCCTTAAATATGCGTCCTAGAGCGAAAAGGACGATAATTCGTGACCACCCTCCACCAAAAAATTGAAAAATCCACCCAAAACCTAAAAAAATTTAAATTTTTATATGAAAAACTTCTTTTGGCCATATCTCCTTAAATATGCGTCCTAGAGCGAAAAGGACGATAATTCGTGACCACCCTCAAAAAATTGAAAAATCCACCCAAAACCTAAAAAAAATTGAAATTTTTATATGAAAAACTTCTTTTGGCCATATCTCCTAAACTAAGAGTCCTAGAGCGAAAAGGACGATAATTCGTGACCACCCTCAAAAAATTGAAAAATCCACCCAAAACCTAAAAAAATTGAAATTTTTATATGAAAAACTTCTTTTGGCCATATCTCCTTAAATATGCGTCCTAGAGCGAAAAGGACGATAATTCGTGACCACCCTCCACCAAAAAATTGAAAAATCCACCCAAAACCTAAAAAAATTTAAATTTTTATATGAAAAACTTCTTTTGGCCATATCTCCTTAAATATGCGTCCTAGAGCGAAAAGGACGATAATTCGTGACCACCCTCAAAAAATTGAAAAATCCACCCAAAACCTAAAAAAAATTGAAATTTTTATATGAAAAACTTCTTTTGGCCATATCTCCTGAACTAAGTGTCCTAGAGCGAAAAGGACAATAATTCGTGACCACCCTCAAAAAATTGAAAAATCCACCCAAAACCTAAAAAAATTGAAATTTTTATATGAAAAACTTCTTTTGGTCATATCTCCTTAAATATGCGTCCTAGAGCGAAAAGGACGATAATTCGTGACCACCATCAAAAAATTGAAAAATCCACCCAAAACCTAAAAAATTGAAATTTTTATATGAAAAACTTCTTTTGGCCATATCTCCTGAACTAAGCGTCCTAGAGCGAAAAGGACAATAATTCGTGACCACCCTCAAAAAATTGAAAAATCTTAAAAAAAATTGAAATTTTTATATGAAAAACTTCTTTTGGCCATATCTCCTTAAATATGCGTCCTAGAGCGAAAAGGACGATAATTCGTGACCACCATCAAAAAATTGAAAAATCCACCCAAAACCTAAAAAAATTGAAATTTTTATATGAAAAACTTCTTTTGGCCATATCTTCTTAAATATGCGTCCTAGAACGAAAAGGACGATAAGTCATGACCACCCTCAAAAAATTGAAAAATCCACCCAAAACCTAAAAAAAATTGAAATTTTTATATGAAAAACTTCTTTTGGCCATATCTCCTGAACTAAGCGTCCTAGAGCGAAAAGGACGATAATTCGTGACCACCCTCAAAAAATTGAAAAATTCACCCAAAACCTAAAAAAATTGAAATTTTTATATGAAAAACTTCTTTTGGCCATATCTCCTTAAATATGCGTCCTAGAGCGAAAAAGACGATAATTCGTGACCACCCTCAAAAAATTGAAAAATCCACCCAAAACCTAAAAAAATTGAAATTATTATATGAAAAACTTCTTTTGGCCATATCTCCTAAACTAAGCGTCCTAGAGCGAAAAGGACGATAATTCGTGACCACCCTCACAAAATTTAAAAATCCACCCAAAACCTAAAAAAATTGAAATTTTTATATGAAAAACTTCTTTTGGCCATATCTCCTTAAATATGCGTCCTAGAGCGAAAAGGACGATAATTCGTGACCACCCTCCACCAAAAAATTGAAAAATCCACCCAAAACCTAAAAAAATTTAAATTTTTATATGAAAAACTTCTTTTGGCCATATCTCCTTAAATATGCGTCCTAGAGCGAAAAGGACGATAATTCGTGACCACCCTCAAAAAATTGAAAAATCCACCCAAAACCTAAAAAAAATTGAAATTTTTATATGAAAAACTTCTTTTGGCCATATCTCCTAAACTAAGAGTCCTAGAGCGAAAAGGACGATAATTCGTGACCACCCTCAAAAAATTGAAAAATCCACCCAAAACCTAAAAAAATTGAAATTTTTATATGAAAAACTTCTTTTGGCCATATCTCCTTAAATATGCGTCCTAGAGCGAAAAGGACGATAATTCGTGACCACCCTCAAAAAATTGAAAAATCCACCCAAATCCTAAAAAAAATTAAATTTTTATATGAAAAACTATCTCCTTAAATATGCGTCCTAGAGCGAAAAGGACGATAATTCGTGACCACCCTCAAAAAATTGAAAAATCCACCCAAAACCTAAAAAAATTGAAATTTTTATATGAAAAACTTCTTTTGGCCATATCTCCTGAACTAAGCGTCCTAGAGCGAAAAGGACAATAATTCGTGACCACCCTCAAAAAATTGAAAAATCCACCCAAAACCTAAAAAAATTGAAATTTTTATATGAAAAACTTCTTTTGGCCATATCTCCTTAAATATGCGTCCTAGAGCGAAAAGGACGATAATTCGTGACCACCCTCAAAAAATTGAAAAATCCACCCAAAAACTAAAAAAAATTAAATTTTTATATGAAAAACTATCTCCTTAAATATGCGTCCTAGAGCGAAAAGGACGATAATTCGTGACCACCATCAAAAAATTGAAAAATCCACCCAAAACCTAAAAAAATTGAAATTTTTATATGAAAAACTTCTTTTGGCCATATCTCCTGAACTAAGCGTCCTAGAGCGAAAAGGACAATAATTCGTGACCACCCTCAAAAAATTGAAAAATCCACCCAAAACCTAAAAAAAATTGAAATTTTTATATGAAAAACTTCTTTTGGCCATATCTCCTAAACTAAGAGTCCTAGAGCGAAAAGGACGATAATTCGTGACCACCCTCAAAAAATTGAAAAATCCACCCAAAACCTAAAAAAAATGAAATTTTTATATGAAAAACTTCTTTTGGCCATATCTCCTTAAATATGCGTCCTAGAGCGAAAAGGACGATAATTCGTGACCACCCTCAAAAAATTGAAAAATCCACCCAAAACCTAAAAAAATTGAAATTTTTATATGAAAAACTTCTTTTGGCCATATCTCCTGAACTAAGCGTCCTAGAGCGAAAAGGACAATAATTCGTGACCACCCTCAAAAAATTGAAAAATCCACCCAAAACCTAAAAAAAATTGAAATTTTTATATGAAAAACTTCTTTTGGCCATATCTCCTTAAATATGCGTCCTAGAGCGAAAAGGACGATAATTCGTGACCACCATCAAAAAATTGAAAAATCCACCCAAAACCTAAAAAAATTGAAATTTTTATATGAAAAACTTCTTTTGGCCATATCTCCTGAACTAAGCGTCCTAGAGCGAAAAGGACAATAATTCGTGACCACCCTCAAAAAATTGAAAAATTCACCCAAAACCTAAAAAAATTGATATTTTTATATGAAAAACTTCTTTTGGCCATATCTCCTTAAATATGCGTCCTAGAGCGAAAAGGACGATAATTCGTGACCACCATCAAAAAATTGAAAAATCCACCCAAAACCTAAAAAAATTGAAATTTTTATATGAAAAACTTCTTTTGGCCATATCTCCTGAACTAAGCGTCCTAGAGCGAAAAGGACAATAATTCGTGACCACCCTCAAAAAATTGAAAAATTCACCCAAAACCTAAAAAAAATTAAATTTTTATATGAAAAACTTCTTTTGGCCATATCTCCTAAACTAAGCGTCCTAGAGCGAAAAGGACGATAATTCGTGACCACCCTCAAAAAATTGAAAAATCCACCCAAAACCTAAAAAAAATTAAATTTTTATATGAAAAACTTCTTTTGGCCATATCTCCTTAAATATGCGTCCTAGAGCGAAAAGGACGATAATTCGTGACCACCATCAAAAAATTGAAAAATCCACCCAAAACCTAAAAAAATTGAAATTTTCTTTTGACCATATCTCCTAAACTAAGCGTCCTAGAGCGAAAAGGACGATAATTCGTGACCACCCTCAAAAAATTGAAAAATCCACCCAAAACCTAAAAAAATTGAAATTTTTATATGAAAAACTTCTTTTGGCCATATCTCCTGAACTAAGCGTCCTAGAGCGAAAAGGACGATAATTCGTGACCACCCTCAAAAAATTGAAAAATTCACCCAAAACCTAAAAAAATTGAAATTTTTATATGAAAAACTTCTTTTGGCCATATCTCCTTAAATATGCGTCCTAGAACGAAAAGGACGATAATTCATGACCACCCTCAAAAAATTGAAAAATCCACCCAAAACCTAAAAAAAATTGAAATTTTTATATGAAAAGCTTCTTTTGGCCATATCTCCTAAACTAAGAGTCCTAGAGCGAAAAGGACGATAATTCGTGACCACCCTCAAAAAATTTAAAAATCCACCCAAAACCTAAAAAAATTGAAATTTTTATATGAAAAACTTCTTTTGGCCATATCTCCTTAAATATGCGTCCTAGAGCGAAAAGGACGATAATTCGTGACCACCCTCAAAAAATTGAAAAATCCACCCAAAACCTAAAGAAATTTAAATTTTTATATGAAAAACTTCTTTTGGCCATATCTCCTTAAATATGCGTCCTAGAGCGAAAAGGACGATAATTCGTGACCACCCTCAAAAAATTGAAAAATCCACCCAAAACCTAAAAAAATTGAAATTTTTATATGAAAAACTTCTTTTGGCCATATCTCCTTAAATATGCGTCCTAGAGCGAAAAAGACGATAATTCGTGACCACCCTCAAAAAATTGAAAAATCCACCCAAAACCTAAAAAAATTGAAATTATTATATGAAAAACTTCTTTTGGCCATATCTCCTAAACTAAGCGTCCTAGAGCGAAAAGGACGATAATTCGTGACCACCCTCACAAAATTTAAAAATCCACCCAAAACCTAAAAAAATTGAAATTTTTATATGAAAAACTTCTTTTGGCCATATCTCCTTAAATATGCGTCCTAGAGCGAAAAGGACGATAATTCGTGACCACCCTCCACCAAAAAATTGAAAAATCCACCCAAAACCTAAAAAAATTTAAATTTTTATATGAAAAACTTCTTTTGGCCATATCTCCTTAAATATGCGTCCTAGAGCGAAAAGGACGATAATTCGTGACCACCCTCAAAAAATTGAAAAATCCACCCAAAACCTAAAAAAAATTGAAATTTTTATATGAAAAACTTCTTTTGGCCATATCTCCTAAACTAAGAGTCCTAGAGCGAAAAGGACGATAATTCGTGACCACCCTCAAAAAATTGAAAAATCCACCCAAAACCTAAAAAAATTGAAATTTTTATATGAAAAACTTCTTTTGGCCATATCTCCTTAAATATGCGTCCTAGAGCGAAAAGGACGATAATTCGTGACCACCCTCAAAAAATTGAAAAATCCACCCAAATCCTAAAAAAAATTAAATTTTTATATGAAAAACTATCTCCTTAAATATGCGTCCTAGAGCGAAAAGGACGATAATTCGTGACCACCCTCAAAAAATTGAAAAATCCACCCAAAACCTAAAAAAATTGAAATTTTTATATGAAAAACTTCTTTTGGCCATATCTCCTGAACTAAGCGTCCTAGAGCGAAAAGGACAATAATTCGTGACCACCCTCAAAAAATTGAAAAATCCACCCAAAACCTAAAAAAATTGAAATTTTTATATGAAAAACTTCTTTTGGCCATATCTCCTTAAATATGCGTCCTAGAGCGAAAAGGACGATAATTCGTGACCACCCTCAAAAAATTGAAAAATCCACCCAAAAACTAAAAAAAATTAAATTTTTATATGAAAAACTATCTCCTTAAATATGCGTCCTAGAGCGAAAAGGACGATAATTCGTGACCACCATCAAAAAATTGAAAAATCCACCCAAAACCTAAAAAAATTGAAATTTTTATATGAAAAACTTCTTTTGGCCATATCTCCTGAACTAAGCGTCCTAGAGCGAAAAGGACAATAATTCGTGACCACCCTCAAAAAATTGAAAAATCCACCCAAAACCTAAAAAAAATTGAAATTTTTATATGAAAAACTTCTTTTGGCCATATCTCCTAAACTAAGAGTCCTAGAGCGAAAAGGACGATAATTCGTGACCACCCTCAAAAAATTGAAAAATCCACCCAAAACCTAAAAAAAATGAAATTTTTATATGAAAAACTTCTTTTGGCCATATCTCCTTAAATATGCGTCCTAGAGCGAAAAGGACGATAATTCGTGACCACCCTCAAAAAATTGAAAAATCCACCCAAAACCTAAAAAAATTGAAATTTTTATATGAAAAACTTCTTTTGGCCATATCTCCTGAACTAAGCGTCCTAGAGCGAAAAGGACAATAATTCGTGACCACCCTCAAAAAATTGAAAAATCCACCCAAAACCTAAAAAAAATTGAAATTTTTATATGAAAAACTTCTTTTGGCCATATCTCCTTAAATATGCGTCCTAGAGCGAAAAGGACGATAATTCGTGACCACCCTCAAAAAATTGAAAAATCCACCCAAAACCTAAAAAAATTGATATTTTTATATGAAAAACTTCTTTTGGCCATATCTCCTTAAATATGCGTCCTAGAGCGAAAAGGACGATAATTCGTGACCACCATCAAAAAATTGAAAAATCCACCCAAAACCTAAAAAAATTGAAATTTTTATATGAAAAACTTCTTTTGGCCATATCTCCTGAACTAAGCGTCCTAGAGCGAAAAGGACAATAATTCGTGACCACCCTCAAAAAATTGAAAAATTCACCCAAAACCTAAAAAAAATTAAATTTTTATATGAAAAACTTCTTTTGGCCATATCTCCTAAACTAAGCGTCCTAGAGCGAAAAGGACGATAATTCGTGACCACCCTCAAAAAATTGAAAAATCCACCCAAAACCTAAAAAAAATTAAATTTTTATATGAAAAACTTCTTTTGGCCATATCTCCTTAAATATGCGTCCTAGAGCGAAAAGGACGATAATTCGTGACCACCATCAAAAAATTGAAAAATCCACCCAAAACCTAAAAAAATTGAAATTTTCTTTTGACCATATCTCCTAAACTAAGCGTCCTAGAGCGAAAAGGACGATAATTCGTGACCACCCTCAAAAAATTGAAAAATCCACCCAAAACCTAAAAAAATTGAAATTTTTATATGAAAAACTTCTTTTGGCCATATCTCCTGAACTAAGCGTCCTAGAGCGAAAAGGACGATAATTCGTGACCACCCTCAAAAAATTGAAAAATTCACCCAAAACCTAAAAAAATTGAAATTTTTATATGAAAAACTTCTTTTGGCCATATCTCCTTAAATATGCGTCCTAGAACGAAAAGGACGATAATTCATGACCACCCTCAAAAAATTGAAAAATCCACCCAAAACCTAAAAAAAATTGAAATTTTTATATGAAAAGCTTCTTTTGGCCATATCTCCTAAACTAAGAGTCCTAGAGCGAAAAGGACGATAATTCGTGACCACCCTCAAAAAATTTAAAAATCCACCCAAAACCTAAAAAAATTGAAATTTTTATATGAAAAACTTCTTTTGGCCATATCTCCTTAAATATGCGTCCTAGAGCGAAAAGGACGATAATTCGTGACCACCCTCAAAAAATTGAAAAATCCACCCAAAACCTAAAAAAATTGAAATTTTTATATGAAAAACTTCTTTTGGCCATATCTCCTGAACTAAGCGTCCTAGAGCGAAAAGGACAATAATTCGTGACCACCATCAAAAAATTGAAAAATCCACTCAAAACCTAAAAAAATTGAAATTTTTATATGAAAAACTTCTTTTGGCCATATCTCCTAAACTAAGCGTCCTAGAGCGAAAAGGACGATAATTCGTGACCACCCTCAAAAAATTTAAAAATCCACCCACAACCTAAAAAAATTGAAATTTTTATATGAAAAACTTCTTTTGGCCATATCTCCTTAAATATGCGCCCTAGAGCGAAAAGGACGATAATTCGTGACCACCCTCAAAAAATTGAAAAATCCACCCAAAACCTAAAAAAATTTAAATTTTTATACGAAAAACTTCTTTTGGCCATATCTCCTTAAATATGCGTCCTAGAGCGAAAAGGACGATAATTCGTGACCACCCTCAAAAAATTGAAAAATCCACCCAAAACCTAAAAAAATTGAAATTTTTATATGAAAAACTTCTTTTGGCCATATCTCCTGAACTAAGCGTCCTAGAGCGAAAAGGACAATAATTCGTGACCACCCTCAAAAAATTGAAAAATCCACCCAAAACCTAAAAAAATTTGAAATTTTTATATGAAAAACTTCTTTTGGCCATATCTCCTAAACTAAGAGTCCTAGAGCGAAAAGGACGATAATTCGTGACCACCCTCAAAAAATTGAAAAATCCACCCAAAACCTAAAAAAATTGATATTTTTATATGAAAAACTTCTTTTGGCCATATCTCCTTAAATATGCGTCCTAGAGCGAAAAGGACGATAATTCGTGACCACCATCAAAAAATTGAAAAATCCACCCAAAACCTAAAAAAATTGAAATTTTTATATGAAAAACTTCTTTTGGCCATATCTCCTGAACTAAGCGTCCTAGAGCGAAAAGGACAATAATTCGTGACCACCCTCAAAAAATTGAAAAATCCACCCAAAACCTAAAAAAATTTAAATTTTTATATGAAAAACTTCTTTTGACCATATCTCCTGAACTAAGAGTCCTAGAGCGAAAAGGACGATAATTCGTGACCACCCTCAAAAAATTGAAAAATCCACCCAAAAACCTAAAAAAATTGAAATTTTTATATGAAAAACATCTTTTGGCCATATCTTCTTAAATATGCGTCCTAGAGCGAAAATGACTATAATTCGTGACCACCGTCAAAAAATTGAAAAATCCACCCAAAACCTAAAAAAATTGAAATTTTTATATGAAAAACTTCTTTTGGCCATATCTCCTTAAGTATGCGTCCTAGAGCGAAAAGGACTATAATTCGTGACCACCCTCAAAAAATTGAAAAATCCACCCAAAACCTAAAAAAATTTAAATTTTTATATGAAAAACTTCTTTTGGCCATATCTCCTTAAATATGCGTCCTAGAGCGAAAAGGACAATAATTCGTGACCACCCTCAAAAAATTGAAAAATCCACCCAAAACCTAAAAAAATTGAAATTTTTATATGAAAAACTTCTTTTGACCATATCTCCTTATATATGCGTCCTAGAGCGAAAAGGTAAGATAATTCGTGACCACCCGCAAAAAATTGAAAAATCCACCCAAAACTTAAAAAAATTGAAATTTTTATATGAAAAACTTCTTTTGGCCATATCTCCTTAAATATGCGTCCTAGGGCGAAAACGACGATAATTCGTGACCACCCTCAAAAAATTGAAAAATCCACCCAAAACCTAAAAAAATTGAAATTTTTATATGAAAAACTTCTTTTGGCCATATCTCCTTAAATATGCGTCCTACTCAAAAAATTGAAAAATCCACCCAAAACCTAAAAAAATTGAAATTTTTATATGAAAAACTTCTTTTGGCCATATCTTCTTAAATATGCGTCCTAGAGCGAAAAGGACGATAATTCATGACCACCCTCAAAAAATTGAAAAATCCACCCAAAACCTAAAAAAATTGAAATTTTTATATGAAAAACTTCTTTTGGCCATATCTCCTTAAATATGCGTCCTACAGCGAAAAAGACGATAATTCGTGACCACCCTCAAAAAATTGAAAAATCCACCCAAAACCTAAAAAAATTGAAATTTTTATATGAAAAACTTCTTTTGGCCATATCTTCTTAAATATGCGTCCTAGAGTGAAAATAACTATAATTCGTGACCAACGTCTAAAAATTGAAAAATCCACCCAAAACCTAAAAAAATTGAAATTTTTATATGAAAAACTTCTTTTGGCCATATCTCCTTAAATATGCGTCCTAGAGCGAAAAGGACGATAATTCGTGACCATCCTCAAAAAATTGAAAAATCCACCCAAAACCTAAAAAAATTGAAATTTTTATATGAAAAACTTCTTTTGGCCATATCTCCTGAACTAAGCGTCCTAGAGCGAAAAGGACAATAATTCGTGACCACCCTCAAAAAATTGAAAAATCTTAAAAAAAATTGAAATTTTTATATGAAAAACTTCTTTTGGCCATATCTCCTTAAATATGCGTCCTAGAGCGAAAAGGACGATAATTCGTGACCACCATCAAAAAATTGAAAAATCCACCCAAAACCTAAAAAAATTGAAATTTTTATATGAAAAACTTCTTTTGGCCATATCTTCTTAAATATGCGTCCTAGAACGAAAAGGACGATAAGTCATGACCACCCTCAAAAAATTGAAAAATCCACCCAAAACCTAAAAAAAATTGAAATTTTTATATGAAAAACTTCTTTTGGCCATATCTCCTGAACTAAGCGTCCTAGAGCGAAAAGGACGATAATTCGTGACCACCCTCAAAAAATTGAAAAATTCACCCAAAACCTAAAAAAATTGAAATTTTTATATGAAAAACTTCTTTTGGCCATATCTCCTTAAATATGCGTCCTAGAGCGAAAAAGACGATAATTCGTGACCACCCTCAAAAAATTGAAAAATCCACCCAAAACCTAAAAAAATTGAAATTATTATATGAAAAACTTCTTTTGGCCATATCTCCTAAACTAAGCGTCCTAGAGCGAAAAGGACGATAATTCGTGACCACCCTCACAAAATTTAAAAATCCACCCAAAACCTAAAAAAATTGAAATTTTTATATGAAAAACTTCTTTTGGCCATATCTCCTTAAATATGCGTCCTAGAGCGAAAAGGACGATAATTCGTGACCACCCTCCACCAAAAAATTGAAAAATCCACCCAAAACCTAAAAAAATTTAAATTTTTATATGAAAAACTTCTTTTGGCCATATCTCCTTAAATATGCGTCCTAGAGCGAAAAGGACGATAATTCGTGACCACCCTCAAAAAATTGAAAAATCCACCCAAAACCTAAAAAAAATTGAAATTTTTATATGAAAAACTTCTTTTGGCCATATCTCCTAAACTAAGAGTCCTAGAGCGAAAAGGACGATAATTCGTGACCACCCTCAAAAAATTGAAAAATCCACCCAAAACCTAAAAAAATTGAAATTTTTATATGAAAAACTTCTTTTGGCCATATCTCCTTAAATATGCGTCCTAGAGCGAAAAGGACGATAATTCGTGACCACCCTCAAAAAATTGAAAAATCCACCCAAATCCTAAAAAAAATTAAATTTTTATATGAAAAACTATCTCCTTAAATATGCGTCCTAGAGCGAAAAGGACGATAATTCGTGACCACCCTCAAAAAATTGAAAAATCCACCCAAAACCTAAAAAAATTGAAATTTTTATATGAAAAACTTCTTTTGGCCATATCTCCTGAACTAAGCGTCCTAGAGCGAAAAGGACAATAATTCGTGACCACCCTCAAAAAATTGAAAAATCCACCCAAAACCTAAAAAAATTGAAATTTTTATATGAAAAACTTCTTTTGGCCATATCTCCTTAAATATGCGTCCTAGAGCGAAAAGGACGATAATTCGTGACCACCCTCAAAAAATTGAAAAATCCACCCAAAAACTAAAAAAAATTAAATTTTTATATGAAAAACTATCTCCTTAAATATGCGTCCTAGAGCGAAAAGGACGATAATTCGTGACCACCATCAAAAAATTGAAAAATCCACCCAAAACCTAAAAAAATTGAAATTTTTATATGAAAAACTTCTTTTGGCCATATCTCCTGAACTAAGCGTCCTAGAGCGAAAAGGACAATAATTCGTGACCACCCTCAAAAAATTGAAAAATCCACCCAAAACCTAAAAAAAATTGAAATTTTTATATGAAAAACTTCTTTTGGCCATATCTCCTAAACTAAGAGTCCTAGAGCGAAAAGGACGATAATTCGTGACCACCCTCAAAAAATTGAAAAATCCACCCAAAACCTAAAAAAAATGAAATTTTTATATGAAAAACTTCTTTTGGCCATATCTCCTTAAATATGCGTCCTAGAGCGAAAAGGACGATAATTCGTGACCACCCTCAAAAAATTGAAAAATCCACCCAAAACCTAAAAAAATTGAAATTTTTATATGAAAAACTTCTTTTGGCCATATCTCCTGAACTAAGCGTCCTAGAGCGAAAAGGACAATAATTCGTGACCACCCTCAAAAAATTGAAAAATCCACCCAAAACCTAAAAAAAATTGAAATTTTTATATGAAAAACTTCTTTTGGCCATATCTCCTTAAATATGCGTCCTAGAGCGAAAAGGACGATAATTCGTGACCACCCTCAAAAAATTGAAAAATCCACCCAAAACCTAAAAAAATTGATATTTTTATATGAAAAACTTCTTTTGGCCATATCTCCTTAAATATGCGTCCTAGAGCGAAAAGGACGATAATTCGTGACCACCATCAAAAAATTGAAAAATCCACCCAAAACCTAAAAAAATTGAAATTTTTATATGAAAAACTTCTTTTGGCCATATCTCCTGAACTAAGCGTCCTAGAGCGAAAAGGACAATAATTCGTGACCACCCTCAAAAAATTGAAAAATTCACCCAAAACCTAAAAAAAATTAAATTTTTATATGAAAAACTTCTTTTGGCCATATCTCCTAAACTAAGCGTCCTAGAGCGAAAAGGACGATAATTCGTGACCACCCTCAAAAAATTGAAAAATCCACCCAAAACCTAAAAAAAATTAAATTTTTATATGAAAAACTTCTTTTGGCCATATCTCCTTAAATATGCGTCCTAGAGCGAAAAGGACGATAATTCGTGACCACCATCAAAAAATTGAAAAATCCACCCAAAACCTAAAAAAATTGAAATTTTCTTTTGACCATATCTCCTAAACTAAGCGTCCTAGAGCGAAAAGGACGATAATTCGTGACCACCCTCAAAAAATTGAAAAATCCACCCAAAACCTAAAAAAATTGAAATTTTTATATGAAAAACTTCTTTTGGCCATATCTCCTGAACTAAGCGTCCTAGAGCGAAAAGGACGATAATTCGTGACCACCCTCAAAAAATTGAAAAATTCACCCAAAACCTAAAAAAATTGAAATTTTTATATGAAAAACTTCTTTTGGCCATATCTCCTTAAATATGCGTCCTAGAACGAAAAGGACGATAATTCATGACCACCCTCAAAAAATTGAAAAATCCACCCAAAACCTAAAAAAAATTGAAATTTTTATATGAAAAGCTTCTTTTGGCCATATCTCCTAAACTAAGAGTCCTAGAGCGAAAAGGACGATAATTCGTGACCACCCTCAAAAAATTTAAAAATCCACCCAAAACCTAAAAAAATTGAAATTTTTATATGAAAAACTTCTTTTGGCCATATCTCCTTAAATATGCGTCCTAGAGCGAAAAGGACGATAATTCGTGACCACCCTCAAAAAATTGAAAAATCCACCCAAAACCTAAAAAAATTTAAATTTTTATATGAAAAACTTCTTTTGGCCATATCTCCTTAAATATGCGTCCTAGAGCGAAAAGGACGATAATTCGTGACCACCCTCAAAAAATTGAAAAATCCACCCAAAACCTAAAAAAATTGAAATTTTTATATGAAAAACTTCTTTTGGCCATATCTCCTGAACTAAGCGTCCTAGAGCGAAAAGGACAATAATTCGTGACCACCATCAAAAAATTGAAAAATCCACTCAAAACCTAAAAAAATTGAAATTTTTATATGAAAAACTTCTTTTGGCCATATCTCCTGAACTAAGCGTCCTAGAGCGAAAAGGACAATAATTCGTGACCACCCTCAAAAAATTGAAAAATCCACCCAAAACCTAAAAAAATTTAAATTTTTATATGAAAAACTTCTTTTGACCATATCTCCTGAACTAAGAGTCCTAGAGCGAAAAGGACGATAATTCGTGACCACCCTCAAAAAATTGAAAAATCCACCCAAAAACCTAAAAAAATTGAAATTTTTATATGAAAAACATCTTTTGGCCATATCTTCTTAAATATGCGTCCTAGAGCGAAAATGACTATAATTCGTGACCACCGTCAAAAAATTGAAAAATCCACCCAAAACCTAAAAAAATTGAAATTTTTATATGAAAAACTTCTTTTGGCCATATCTCCTTAAGTATGCGTCCTAGAGCGAAAAGGACTATAATTCGTGACCACCCTCAAAAAATTGAAAAATCCACCCAAAACCTAAAAAAATTTAAATTTTTATATGAAAAACTTCTTTTGGCCATATCTCCTTAAATATGCGTCCTAGAGCGAAAAGGACAATAATTCGTGACCACCCTCAAAAAATTGAAAAATCCACCCAAAACCTAAAAAAATTGAAATTTTTATATGAAAAACTTCTTTTGACCATATCTCCTTATATATGCGTCCTAGAGCGAAAAGGTAAGATAATTCGTGACCACCCGCAAAAAATTGAAAAATCCACCCAAAACTTAAAAAAATTGAAATTTTTATATGAAAAACTTCTTTTGGCCATATCTCCTTAAATATGCGTCCTAGGGCGAAAACGACGATAATTCGTGACCACCCTCAAAAAATTGAAAAATCCACCCAAAACCTAAAAAAATTGAAATTTTTATATGAAAAACTTCTTTTGGCCATATCTCCTTAAATATGCGTCCTACTCAAAAAATTGAAAAATCCACCCAAAACCTAAAAAAATTGAAATTTTTATATGAAAAACTTCTTTTGGCCATATCTTCTTAAATATGCGTCCTAGAGCGAAAAGGACGATAATTCATGACCACCCTCAAAAAATTGAAAAATCCACCCAAAACCTAAAAAAATTGAAATTTTTATATGAAAAACTTCTTTTGGCCATATCTCCTTAAATATGCGTCCTACAGCGAAAAAGACGATAATTCGTGACCACCCTCAAAAAATTGAAAAATCCACCCAAAACCTAAAAAAATTGAAATTTTTATATGAAAAACTTCTTTTGGCCATATCTTCTTAAATATGCGTCCTAGAGTGAAAATAACTATAATTCGTGACCAACGTCTAAAAATTGAAAAATCCACCCAAAACCTAAAAAAATTGAAATTTTTATATGAAAAACTTCTTTTGGCCATATCTCCTTAAATATGCGTCCTAGAGCGAAAAGGACGATAATTCGTGACCATCCTCAAAAAATTGAAAAATCCACCCAAAACCTAAAAAAATTGAAATTTTTATATGAAAAACTTCTTTTGGCCATATCTCCTGAACTAAGCGTCCTAGAGCGAAAAGGACAATAATTCGTGACCACCCTCAAAAAATTGAAAAATCTTAAAAAAAATTGAAATTTTTATATGAAAAACTTCTTTTGGCCATATCTCCTTAAATATGCGTCCTAGAGCGAAAAGGACGATAATTCGTGACCACCATCAAAAAATTGAAAAATCCACCCAAAACCTAAAAAAATTGAAATTTTTATATGAAAAACTTCTTTTGGCCATATCTTCTTAAATATGCGTCCTAGAACGAAAAGGACGATAAGTCATGACCACCCTCAAAAAATTGAAAAATCCACCCAAAACCTAAAAAAAATTGAAATTTTTATATGAAAAACTTCTTTTGGCCATATCTCCTGAACTAAGCGTCCTAGAGCGAAAAGGACGATAATTCGTGACCACCCTCAAAAAATTGAAAAATTCACCCAAAACCTAAAAAAATTGAAATTTTTATATGAAAAACTTCTTTTGGCCATATCTCCTTAAATATGCGTCCTAGAGCGAAAAAGACGATAATTCGTGACCACCCTCAAAAAATTGAAAAATCCACCCAAAACCTAAAAAAATTGAAATTATTATATGAAAAACTTCTTTTGGCCATATCTCCTAAACTAAGCGTCCTAGAGCGAAAAGGACGATAATTCGTGACCACCCTCACAAAATTTAAAAATCCACCCAAAACCTAAAAAAATTGAAATTTTTATATGAAAAACTTCTTTTGGCCATATCTCCTTAAATATGCGTCCTAGAGCGAAAAGGACGATAATTCGTGACCACCCTCCACCAAAAAATTGAAAAATCCACCCAAAACCTAAAAAAATTTAAATTTTTATATGAAAAACTTCTTTTGGCCATATCTCCTTAAATATGCGTCCTAGAGCGAAAAGGACGATAATTCGTGACCACCCTCAAAAAATTGAAAAATCCACCCAAAACCTAAAAAAAATTGAAATTTTTATATGAAAAACTTCTTTTGGCCATATCTCCTAAACTAAGAGTCCTAGAGCGAAAAGGACGATAATTCGTGACCACCCTCAAAAAATTGAAAAATCCACCCAAAACCTAAAAAAATTGAAATTTTTATATGAAAAACTTCTTTTGGCCATATCTCCTTAAATATGCGTCCTAGAGCGAAAAGGACGATAATTCGTGACCACCCTCAAAAAATTGAAAAATCCACCCAAATCCTAAAAAAAATTAAATTTTTATATGAAAAACTATCTCCTTAAATATGCGTCCTAGAGCGAAAAGGACGATAATTCGTGACCACCCTCAAAAAATTGAAAAATCCACCCAAAACCTAAAAAAATTGAAATTTTTATATGAAAAACTTCTTTTGGCCATATCTCCTGAACTAAGCGTCCTAGAGCGAAAAGGACAATAATTCGTGACCACCCTCAAAAAATTGAAAAATCCACCCAAAACCTAAAAAAATTGAAATTTTTATATGAAAAACTTCTTTTGGCCATATCTCCTTAAATATGCGTCCTAGAGCGAAAAGGACGATAATTCGTGACCACCCTCAAAAAATTGAAAAATCCACCCAAAAACTAAAAAAAATTAAATTTTTATATGAAAAACTATCTCCTTAAATATGCGTCCTAGAGCGAAAAGGACGATAATTCGTGACCACCATCAAAAAATTGAAAAATCCACCCAAAACCTAAAAAAATTGAAATTTTTATATGAAAAACTTCTTTTGGCCATATCTCCTGAACTAAGCGTCCTAGAGCGAAAAGGACAATAATTCGTGACCACCCTCAAAAAATTGAAAAATCCACCCAAAACCTAAAAAAAATTGAAATTTTTATATGAAAAACTTCTTTTGGCCATATCTCCTAAACTAAGAGTCCTAGAGCGAAAAGGACGATAATTCGTGACCACCCTCAAAAAATTGAAAAATCCACCCAAAACCTAAAAAAAATGAAATTTTTATATGAAAAACTTCTTTTGGCCATATCTCCTTAAATATGCGTCCTAGAGCGAAAAGGACGATAATTCGTGACCACCCTCAAAAAATTGAAAAATCCACCCAAAACCTAAAAAAATTGAAATTTTTATATGAAAAACTTCTTTTGGCCATATCTCCTGAACTAAGCGTCCTAGAGCGAAAAGGACAATAATTCGTGACCACCCTCAAAAAATTGAAAAATCCACCCAAAACCTAAAAAAAATTGAAATTTTTATATGAAAAACTTCTTTTGGCCATATCTCCTTAAATATGCGTCCTAGAGCGAAAAGGACGATAATTCGTGACCACCCTCAAAAAATTGAAAAATCCACCCAAAACCTAAAAAAATTGATATTTTTATATGAAAAACTTCTTTTGGCCATATCTCCTTAAATATGCGTCCTAGAGCGAAAAGGACGATAATTCGTGACCACCATCAAAAAATTGAAAAATCCACCCAAAACCTAAAAAAATTGAAATTTTTATATGAAAAACTTCTTTTGGCCATATCTCCTGAACTAAGCGTCCTAGAGCGAAAAGGACAATAATTCGTGACCACCCTCAAAAAATTGAAAAATTCACCCAAAACCTAAAAAAAATTAAATTTTTATATGAAAAACTTCTTTTGGCCATATCTCCTAAACTAAGCGTCCTAGAGCGAAAAGGACGATAATTCGTGACCACCCTCAAAAAATTGAAAAATCCACCCAAAACCTAAAAAAAATTAAATTTTTATATGAAAAACTTCTTTTGGCCATATCTCCTTAAATATGCGTCCTAGAGCGAAAAGGACGATAATTCGTGACCACCATCAAAAAATTGAAAAATCCACCCAAAACCTAAAAAAATTGAAATTTTCTTTTGACCATATCTCCTAAACTAAGCGTCCTAGAGCGAAAAGGACGATAATTCGTGACCACCCTCAAAAAATTGAAAAATCCACCCAAAACCTAAAAAAATTGAAATTTTTATATGAAAAACTTCTTTTGGCCATATCTCCTGAACTAAGCGTCCTAGAGCGAAAAGGACGATAATTCGTGACCACCCTCAAAAAATTGAAAAATTCACCCAAAACCTAAAAAAATTGAAATTTTTATATGAAAAACTTCTTTTGGCCATATCTCCTTAAATATGCGTCCTAGAACGAAAAGGACGATAATTCATGACCACCCTCAAAAAATTGAAAAATCCACCCAAAACCTAAAAAAAATTGAAATTTTTATATGAAAAGCTTCTTTTGGCCATATCTCCTAAACTAAGAGTCCTAGAGCGAAAAGGACGATAATTCGTGACCACCCTCAAAAAATTTAAAAATCCACCCAAAACCTAAAAAAATTGAAATTTTTATATGAAAAACTTCTTTTGGCCATATCTCCTTAAATATGCGTCCTAGAGCGAAAAGGACGATAATTCGTGACCACCCTCAAAAAATTGAAAAATCCACCCAAAACCTAAAAAAATTTAAATTTTTATATGAAAAACTTCTTTTGGCCATATCTCCTTAAATATGCGTCCTAGAGCGAAAAGGACGATAATTCGTGACCACCCTCAAAAAATTGAAAAATCCACCCAAAACCTAAAAAAATTGAAATTTTTATATGAAAAACTTCTTTTGGCCATATCTCCTGAACTAAGCGTCCTAGAGCGAAAAGGACAATAATTCGTGACCACCATCAAAAAATTGAAAAATCCACTCAAAACCTAAAAAAATTGAAATTTTTATATGAAAAACTTCTTTTGGCCATATCTCCTAAACTAAGCGTCCTAGAGCGAAAAGGACGATAATTCGTGACCACCCTCAAAAAATTTAAAAATCCACCCACAACCTAAAAAAATTGAAATTTTTATATGAAAAACTTCTTTTGGCCATATCTCCTTAAATATGCGCCCTAGAGCGAAAAGGACGATAATTCGTGACCACCCTCAAAAAATTGAAAAATCCACCCAAAACCTAAAAAAATTTAAATTTTTATACGAAAAACTTCTTTTGGCCATATCTCCTTAAATATGCGTCCTAGAGCGAAAAGGACGATAATTCGTGACCACCCTCAAAAAATTGAAAAATCCACCCAAAAACCTAAAAAAATTGAAATTTTTATATGAAAAACTTCTTTTGGCCATATCTCCTTAAATATGCGTCCTAGAGCGAAAAGGACGATAATTCGTGACCACCCTCAAAAAATTGAAAAATCCACCCAAAACCTAAAAAAATTGAAATTTTTATATGAAAAACTTCTTTTGGCCATATCTCCTGAACTAAGCGTCCTAGAGCGAAAAGGACAATAATTCGTGACCACCATCAAAAAATTGAAAAATCCACTCAAAACCTAAAAAAATTGAAATTTTTATATGAAAAACTTCTTTTGGCCATATCTCCTAAACTAAGCGTCCTAGAGCGAAAAGGACGATAATTCGTGACCACCCTCAAAAAATTTAAAAATCCACCCACAACCTAAAAAAATTGAAATTTTTATATGAAAAACTTCTTTTGGCCATATCTCCTTAAATATGCGCCCTAGAGCGAAAAGGACGATAATTCGTGACCACCCTCAAAAAATTGAAAAATCCACCCAAAACCTAAAAAAATTTAAATTTTTATACGAAAAACTTCTTTTGGCCATATCTCCTTAAATATGCGTCCTAGAGCGAAAAGGACGATAATTCGTGACCACCATCAAAAAATTGAAAAATCCACCCAAAACCTAAAAAAATTGAAATTTTTATATGAAAAACTTCTTTTGGCCATATCTCCTGAACTAAGCGTCCTAGAGCGAAAAGGACAATAATTCGTGACCACCCTCAAAAAATTGAAAAATCCACCCAAAACCTAAAAAAATTTAAATTTTTATATGAAAAACTTCTTTTGACCATATCTCCTGAACTAAGAGTCCTAGAGCGAAAAGGACGATAATTCGTGACCACCCTCAAAAAATTGAAAAATCCACCCAAAAACCTAAAAAAATTGAAATTTTTATATGAAAAACATCTTTTGGCCATATCTTCTTAAATATGCGTCCTAGAGCGAAAATGACTATAATTCGTGACCACCGTCAAAAAATTGAAAAATCCACCCAAAACCTAAAAAAATTTAAATTTTTATATGAAAAACTTCTTTTGGCCATATCTCCTTAAGTATGCGTCCTAGAGCGAAAAGGACTATAATTCGTGACCACCCTCAAAAAATTGAAAAATCCACCCAAAACCTAAAAAAATTTAAATTTTTATATGAAAAACTTCTTTTGGCCATATCTCCTTAAATATGCGTCCTAGAGCGAAAAGGACAATAATTCGTGACCACCCTCAAAAAATTGAAAAATCCACCCAAAACCTAAAAAAATTGAAATTTTTATATGAAAAACTTCTTTTGACCATATCTCCTTATATATGCGTCCTAGAGCGAAAAGGTAAGATAATTCGTGACCACCCGCAAAAAATTGAAAAATCCACCCAAAACTTAAAAAAATTGAAATTTTTATATGAAAAACTTCTTTTGGCCATATCTCCTTAAATATGCGTCCTAGGGCGAAAACGACGATAATTCGTGACCACCCTCAAAAAATTGAAAAATCCACCCAAAACCTAAAAAAATTGAAATTTTTATATGAAAAACTTCTTTTGGCCATATCTCCTTAAATATGCGTCCTACTCAAAAAATTGAAAAATCCACCCAAAACCTAAAAAAATTGAAATTTTTATATGAAAAACTTCTTTTGGCCATATCTTCTTAAATATGCGTCCTAGAGCGAAAAGGACGATAATTCATGACCACCCTCAAAAAATTGAAAAATCCACCCAAAACCTAAAAAAATTGAAATTTTTATATGAAAAACTTCTTTTGGCCATATCTCCTTAAATATGCGTCCTACAGCGAAAAAGACGATAATTCGTGACCACCCTCAAAAAATTGAAAAATCCACCCAAAACCTAAAAAAATTGAAATTTTTATATGAAAAACTTCTTTTGGCCATATCTTCTTAAATATGCGTCCTAGAGTGAAAATAACTATAATTCGTGACCAACGTCTAAAAATTGAAAAATCCACCCAAAACCTAAAAAAATTGAAATTTTTATATGAAAAACTTCTTTTGGCCATATCTCCTTAAATATGCGTCCTAGAGCGAAAAGGACGATAATTCGTGACCATCCTCAAAAAATTGAAAAATCCACCCAAAACCTAAAAAAATTGAAATTTTTATATGAAAAACTTCTTTTGGCCATATCTCCTGAACTAAGCGTCCTAGAGCGAAAAGGACAATAATTCGTGACCACCCTCAAAAAATTGAAAAATCCACCCAAAACCTAAAAAATTGAAATTTTTATATGAAAAACTTCTTTTGGCCATATCTCCTTAAATATGCGTCCTACAGCGAAAAAGACGATAATTCGTGACCACCCTCAAAAAATTGAAAAATCCACCCAAAACCTAAAAAAATTGAAATTTTTATATGAAAAACTTCTTTTGGCCATATCTTCTTAAATATGCGTCCTAGAGTGAAAATAACTATAATTCGTGACCAACGTCTAAAAATTGAAAAATCCACCCAAAACCTAAAAAAATTGAAATTTTTATATGAAAAACTTCTTTTGGCCATATCTCCTTAAATATGCGTCCTAGAGCGAAAAGGACGATAATTCGTGACCAACCTCAAAAAATTGAAAAATCCACCCAAAACCTAAAAAAATTGAAATTTTTATATGAAAAACTTCTTTTGGCCATATCTCCTGAACTAAGCGTCCTAGAGCGAAAAAGAACAATAATTCGTGACCACCCTCAAAAAATTGAAAAATCCACCCAAAACCTAAAAAATTGAAATTTTTATATGAAAAACTTCTTTTGGCCATATCTCCTTAAATATGCGTCCTAGAGCGAAAAGGACGATAATTCGTGACCACCCTCAAAAAATTGAAAAATCCACCCAAAACCTAAAAAAATTGAAATTTTTATATGAAAAACTTCTTTTGGCCATATCTCCTGAACTAAGCGTCCTAGAGCGAAAAGGACAATAATTCGTGACCACCCTCAAAAAATTGAAAAATCCACTCAAAACCTAAAAAATTGAAATTTTTATATGAAAAACTTCTTTTGGCCATATCTCCTAAACTAAGAGTCCTAGAGCGAAAAGGACGATAATTCGTGACCACCCTCAAAAAATTGAAAAATCCACCCAAAACCTAAAAAAATTGAAATTTTTATATGAAAAACTTCTTTTGGCCATATCTTCTTAAATATGCGTCCTAGAGTGAAAATGACTATAATTCGTGACCAACGTCAAAAAATTGAAAAATCCACCCAAAACCTAAAAAAATTGAAATTTTTATATGAAAAACTTCTTATGGCCATATCTCCTTAAATATGCGTCCTAGAGCGAAAAGGACGATAATTCGTGACCACCGTCAAAAAATTAAAAAATCCACCCAAAACCTAAAAAAATTGAAATTTTTATATCAAAAACTTCTTTTGGCCATATCTTCTTAAATATGCGCCCTAGAGCGAAAAGGACGATAATTCATGACCACCCTCAAAAAATTGAAAAATCCACCCAAAACCTAAAAAAATTGAAATTTTTATATGAAAAACTTCTTTTGGCCATATCTCCTTAAATATGCGTTCTAGAGCGAAAAGGACAATAATTCGTGACCACCCTCAAAAAATTGAAAAATCCACCCAAAACCTAAAAAAATTGAAATTTTTATATGAAAAACTTCTTTTGGCCATATCTCCTTAAATATGCGTCCTAGAGCGAAAAGGACGATAATTCGTGACCACCCTCAAAAAATTGAAAAATCCACCCAAAACCTAAAAAAATTTAAATTTTTATATGAAAAACTTCTTTTGGCCATATCTCCTTAAATATGCGTCCTAGAGCGAAAAGGACGATAATTCGTGACCACCCTCAAAAAATGAAAAATTCACCCAAAACCTAATGTAGTGTAAACGGTATTATATGTATGAATCAGCTGTTAAGTAGTTTGAGAATAATTGTATTTTTAATCAGCTGTTTAGTTATAAGTTTAGATCATATGTTATGTTTAAGGATTGTTGTTTATTTTTAAGGATAAATATGAAAAAAGAATTAGAAATTAGAAATACCGTTATTTAAGTATAAAAGAGGACATTTTTCAATAAAGAAAGCATTCAGATTTGAAAGCCTAAACCGGCATTTTCTATTTAAATAATTATTTTTGCTGTGGCACCTGGTTGTGCCTGCAAAGGAAAGCAAAAACCCTTTTTCTGCCCGTGGCGTTATTAAGCGCCGGCAAAATCACATAGGCAGGCATTTATAAACAAAAGAAAAAAACACTATTTCACCAACTAATCCACAACAAAACAATATTAAAACGACAAACATTTCATGGCGATCCTGCCCAACACGGACCAGAGAAATCTGCCCAGTGAAGATGTCGTTCCAGCTGTGCTGAACGAGGGTCCGAAGAAATTAACAATTGAGGATTATTTCAAAAGGCAGCAACGTTTGCTGGAAGAAAAGCTGACCCGGATACCACCAACTGCAAGACCAAAACACAGAAGAGGTGGAAAAATTGTGCGATTGCGTAGGGAATTGGCCGCATTGAAAGAAGTGGTTAATGCCGATCCACCACCGTCTTGGCAGCGTTCATCCGAAATATGGCAAAGGATTGACGAAATTGAAAAACAAATGCCAAGGAAAAAACCAACGAACAGCACTATATGAAGGCAACCACCGTGAAAACAAAAACTACAACACTGCTATGCATTTGTAAATGTATTATATTTATTTATTTGTTTTATTTTGAAAATACATGAATTGTTAAATTAGAATTTTCACTGTTATTATTGTTGACACGGAAGTTAAATAATTTGAACGCGAGGAACATTTATTACGAATTAGAAAAATATAAAGCGCACGCGAATGTGAAATTGATCTTCATCAAAACACGAGAGTAAAATTAAAACGTCAAATATGATGAATGGTAATCGATTATCGAATACTTGTAATCGATTATAACGTAAAAGAGGCTTTACACTGAATAGGGTTGTAAAATATTTGATGTTCACACTTAAAGTTTGTCGTTCACATTGTAAAATTTTGCGTTCACACTTGAGTTTTGCATTCACACTTGAATATAAATTTGCGTTCACACATAAAATCTTGCATTCACATTTTAATGTTCACACTGGAATTATATATATTTTTGAATTTCTAAGATTTTTAATGAAGTCAGATGGTAAAGAAAATTGTATAATATGATAGAAATAGTATGAGAAGAACATTGTATAGTAACAAAAATAGTATTATAGAGAAGAAAAATCGAATTAATGGAAAAGTTAAAAGAATATATAAAGGAATTAGAATTATTGAAATCCAATTTAAAGAAAAGTAAAAATAAATTGTTTGCTGCAAATTATAAAGAAACTAAATTAGAAAGATTAAAGACTTTGCAGGATACGGTGAATGATACTGTTTTTGATTGTAAAAAATTAGCTGAATTGAAAGTAGAGTTTTTTGATTTGAAGGGGGAAGTTGAGTTACTGATTGAACAAGTTAAAGTAAAGGATATCAAGGATATAAGGAATTTACCAACTATGGCTCAGTTTGATATATCAATGGTGGGTAAAAACCTACAAGTATTTAAGGGTTCATTCAACTATTTGGAGGATTTTATTGCGCAGTCAGAATTGCTGCATGACCTACTACGAGATGAAGATAAGGAAATATTCGTTAAGTACGTCTACAATTTCAAACTTACGGCTCAAGTAAGGAGCACTTTAGGCCGATCTAATAGACCGACTACGTTCGCGGCTTTGAAAAAAGCATTAGAAGACGCTTACCCTAATCCTAGGTCTATACAACAAATTTTAACAGAGTTAGGAAATACGAAACAGGGCAATTCTAGCATGACATCATTTAGGGAGAAAATTTCGGAACTTTGTGATGAGCTCAGCAGGTTTGAAATAGGAAATTTAACAAATCCGACTCAGGACACTAAGGATGCCATTTACAAGGCAAATGAAAATATGGCGTTAAATGTTTTTATGAAGGGTGTAAATTCTGAATTTAAACCAATATTATTGGCCAACATGCCGTCTTCACTAGCTGAGGCTACTCAAAGGTGTTTGACAGCTGAGAAAAGCTTAGGCATGGAGACGAGACAAGTTTTTCCGGTTCATAGGTCTAGTGGAGGTCATACCTACCACAGGAATAGATACGAGGAAAATAATACAAACAACACGAGATACGGTAACCGAAACAACAGGTACGATAACACACATTACACTTACAATAATAGACGCAATGGCACTAACGATTACCGCAGTGGTAACAGACACAATGTGAGCATACATCAAAGAGGAAACTCTCGCCATATTAATCGGCAAAATAATAATAATAATACCACATATGCTAATGGAAATGGCAATAATAGTAATAATAATAATGTTGGAAGTCGCAATTTTGGTGGCAGAGGCCGCACATATACGAACAGTAGTGGAAGAAACTATCGAGCTTTTCCTTGTACGTGTGAACAGGAAAACTCAAATGGCCGGATGACACAGGATGTCATCCAAGAGGCCCAAAATTAAGAATATTCAACATTGAATTGGAAACAAATGCTTTCGTAACACTAAAATGCTCAAGTAAAGTGTTAACATTTATGATAGATACTGGCGCAGATATTTCTGTATGTAAAGTTCAAGACTTTATGAGGATAAATACACGAGACACAGCAAGGTTAACTGGGATCACCAGAGAGGCAATTCAATGTATTGGTACATCAGGTTTAAGTTTGGAAATGGAGGATGATATCATTGTGCACAATTTCTATGTTGTTGAAAGCGATTTTCCTATTCCTACTGATGGAATAATAGGAAGAGATATTTTATCAGAGTATTTATGCAAAATCGATTTTGAAACGTACACAATTGCATTCAACGTGAATGACAGAGATATAGTGTTACCCATGAACTACAGACCAGTGACTCACCGCTGTATAACCATACCATCAAGATCGGAAATCATTTTGCCGCTAAACATTAAAGTTGAAGAAGAAAGTATTGTACTCAACAAAGAATTAGCAGAAGGAGTTTATCTAGCTAATTGCATTATACCAGCACACGGGGTTGTTCATGTTAAACTGCTGAACTCCACTGACAAAGATGTAACTATTGATAATATTGATTGTGAAGTGAATCCTTTAAGAGATTATCACGTCTGCCATACAACCACTGATCAATGCGAGGAAAACACCACTAAGTTGAACACTTTATTGGAATCCTTGGATATTGGTACAAGTGATCCAGAAGCTAAAGAGTCGATAATAGATATCTTTGCAGAATTTCAGGATATTTTCCATTTACCTGGAGAGAAGCTTACCGTAAACAATTTTTATACTCAACGCATTGAAACTTCTGATTCTACTCCAGTTTACATAAAGAACTACAGACTCCCACAGACACAAAAGGAAGAGATTAACAAGCAAGTTGCACAACTTTTGGAAGACGACATAATTGAAGATTCAGTAAGCCCTTACAATTCACCATTATTGGTTGTACCAAAGAAATCCACAGATGGGCAAAAGAAATGGCGTTTGGTTGTTGACTTTAGGAAACTCAACGACAGAATAGTAAATGATAAGTTTCCACTAACCCGGATTGAAGACGTTTTAGACAGACTTGGAAGAGCTAAGTATTTCTCAACACTTGATATGACAAGCTCGTTCCACCAAATAAATCTTCACAGCGAATCGCGTCCACTCACAGCTTTTTCAACTGGAAATGGACATTATCAATTCAAACGTTTACCATTTGGTTTGAAAATTTCATCAAATAGTTTTCAAAGAATGTTAACAGTTGCTTTAAGTGGTTTAGATGCATCCGCTTTTCTTTACGTGGATGACATCATCGTTTTTGGATGTAGTCTCCAACATCACAACGAGAATTTACGAGATGTATTTCGAAGATTGAGAAAATTCAACCTCAAATTAAATGCAAACAAGTGCAGTTTTTTGAAGCCGGAGGTAGTCTATTTGGGACATCTCATAACGGATAAAGGAGTGAAGACTGATCCAGCCAAAGATGAAATAATAAGACAATATCCAGTACCAACTAATGCTGATGAAGTCAGACGATTTGTGGCCTTTTGTAACTATTATAGGCGCTTTATACCGAACTTTGCCGATAAAGCAAAATGCTTGAATATGCTTCTGAAAAAGAATCAGAAATTCGAATGGAGTTTACAGTGCCAAAATGCATTTGAAACTTTGAAGACTAGTTTACTTAAACCTCCAGTACTACAATACCCGGATTTTTCACAAACTTTTATATTGACGACAGACGCATCTAACTATGCTCTGGGAGCAGTTCTGTCTCAAGGAGTAATTGGCAGCGATTTACCAATTTCGTACGCCAGCGCTACTCTATCAAAACATGATTTAAATAAACCAGTGTTAGAAAAGGAACTCCTTGCCATTCATTGGGGAATCAACATTTTTAGACCCTACCTTTATGGCAGAAAATTTATAGTTGTGACTGACCACAGACCACTTGTTTCATTATTCTCACATAAGAATCCATCTTCTAAGATGACACGTATTCGAATGGATTTATGTGACTATGATTTTGAAATAGTGTACAAGAAAGGGAAGATGAACACAAATGCTGACGCTTTGTCAAGAATAAACATAAATAGCGAAACTTTAAAAGCGATGATTCCCACTTCATTCGAGCGAGACGCTCAAGTCCTAGCCGTTACTAGAAGCATGCAAAAAGAATTACATGCACAAAACCATAACAATGACACCCATAGTGATGAAGTACCAATTTCGAAGCCTGATCAACTTTTAATTTGGGAATGCACATCACCCACTGACATACGAAATATGAGAAAACTCGAGTTTATACCGGATATGCAGAGAAAGAAAACATTATTTGAGATAAATAATAACAATGTATCTGTGATATATAGCGATAATCCATCGAACACTAAGGTGACTTTGGAGAAACTTGTATTGAAGATGCAACAGCAAAGAATAAAAGAATTAGCGATGAACAAAAACGATGCATTGTTCAAATCCATGGCCATGGAAGAATTCAAAACAATCATGAATAAATTAATACAAAAGAATAAAGTAAATTTGAAAATTATATTATATGAAGAACCGAAAAGAATAAATTGCACACATACACAATTGAAAATAATAGCAGAATACCACGACTCACCACACGGAGGACATTTAGGAGTCCGCAAAACATTACTGAAATTAAAACAGCGATACATATGGAAGAATATGTCAAAAATGGTCAAGAGATATGTCTTAAGTTGCCCACAATGTAAATTGAACAAACAGACTAGACACACAAAAGAAACACTTACGATGACAGATACACCAGGAACAAGTTTTGAAACAATATCAATAGATACAGTAGGTCCATTAAGGGTTTCTAATAATAACAGGTATATTTTAACTATACAATGTGAATTAACAAAGTATGTTGTAGCATATCCAATGGAGACAAAAGACGCAAAAACTGTTGCGAAAACTCTCGTAGAGAAATTCATTTTAATTTATGGGAATTTTAAAGTTCTAAAGTCAGATAAGGGTACAGAGTTTACGAATCAGCTGATGGCGGAAGTATGTCGTTTATTGGATATAAAGCAAATATTTAGTGCTCCATACCACCATGAGACATTGGGTTCGATAGAGAGAAATCATAGAGTTCTTAACGAATTTTTATTAAATTTCACCAAAGATGATGAATGGGACTCTTGGATACCATATTTTACATTTGCCTATAATACAACACCTCATGTTGATACTAATTATTCACCATATGAGCTAGTTTTTGGTAGGTTACCTTATTTACCGAACGATGAGATAAGAAAAGCTAATAAATGTTACAATATGGATGATTACGCCAATGAGTTGAAGCAAAGACTTAAGTATTCTCTTGCTAAGTCAAAAGAATATTTAGAAAAATCGAAAATAAAGAGAGTTCTTAGTAATCAAACTTCTAATCCACTTATTTTGAAAGAAGGCGATTTTGTACTTTTACGCCAGATGAATAGAAAAAAGAATCAATCACCGTATCTAGGCCCATATGAAATTGTAAATAGAGAGGGCGTAAATAGTTTTGTAAATGTCGATGGAAAAATAAAGAAATTCCATAATAATATGTTAAAACCATGGAATTATTTAACAATGAATTCAACCTAATTATATATTATGTATTCTTTGAAGAAATTTTCCATTATGATGCAACAAATGAATTTTTTCATAACAAAGAATTGAACTATAACTGAATTTAATAATTTAATATTTGTAAAAATAATTTTTTCATATGAATATTCAAAAATTATTTTTTTTTATAGGGTGAGGGTGTAGTGTAAACGGTATTATATGTATGAATCAGCTGTTAAGTAGTTTGAGAATAATTGTATTTTTAATCAGCTGTTTAGTTATAAGTTTAGATCATATGTTATGTTTAAGGATTGTTGTTTATTTTTAAGGATAAATATGAAAAAAGAATTAGAAATTAGAAATACCGTTATTTAAGTATAAAAGAGGACATTTTTCAATAAAGAAAGCATTCAGATTTGAAAGCCTAAACCGGCATTTTCTATTTAAATAATTATTTTTGCTGTGGCACCTGGTTGTGCCTGCAAAGGAAAGCAAAAACCCTTTTTCTGCCCGTGGCGTTATTAAGCGCCGGCAAAATCACATAGGCAGGCATTTATAAACAAAAGAAAAAAACACTATTTCACCAACTAATCCACAACAAAACAATATTAAAACGACAAACATTTCACTAAAAAAATTGAAATTTTTATATGAAAAACTTCTTTTGGCCATATCTCCTAAACTAAGCGTCCTAGAGCGAAAAGGACGATAATTCGTGACCACCCTCAAAAAATTGAAAAATCCACCGAAAACCTAAAAAAATTGAAATTTTTATATGAAAAACTTCTTTTGGCCATATCTCCTTAAATATGCGTCCTAGAGCGAAAAGGACGATAATTCGTGACCTCCCTCAAAAAATTGAAAAATCCACCCAAAACCTAAAAAAATTGAAATTTTTATATGAAAAACTTCTTGTGGCCATATCTCCTTAAATATGCGTCCTAGAGCGAAAAGGACGATAATTCGTGACCACCCTCAAAAAATTGAAAAATCCACCCAAAACCTAAAAAAATTGAAATTTTTATATGAAAAACTTCTTTTGGCCATATCTTCTTAAATATGCGTCCTAGAGCGAAAAGGACGATAATTCATGACCACCCTCAAAAAATTGAAAAATCCACCCAAAACCTAAAAAAAATTAAATTTTTATATGAAAAACTTCTTTTGGCCATATCTCCTGAACTAAGCGTCCTAGAGCGAAAAGGACGCTAATTCGTGACCACCCTCAAAAAATTGAAAAATTCACCCAAAACCTAAAAAAATTGAAATTTTTATATGAAAAACTTCTTTTGGCCATATCTCCTTAAATATGCGTCCTAGAGCGAAAAAGACGATAATTCGTGACCACCCTCAAAAAATTGAAAAATCCACCCAAAACCTAAAAAAATTGAAATTTTTATATGAAAAACTTCTTTTGGCCATATCTCCTTAAATATGCGTCCTAGAGCGAAAAGGACAATAATTCGTGACCACCCTCAAAAAATTGAAAAATCCACCCAAAACCTAAAAAAATTGAAATTTTTATATGAAAAACTTCTTTTGGCCATATCTCCTTAAATATGCGTCCTAGAGCGAAAAGGACGATAATTCGTGACCACCCTCAAAAAATTGAAAAATCCACCCAAAACCTAAAAAAATTTAAATTTTTATATGAAAAACTTCTTTTGGCCATATCTCCTTAAATATGCGTCCTAGAGCGAAAAGGACGATAATTCGTGACCACCCTCAAAAAATTGAAAAATCCACCCAAAACATAAAAAAATTGAAATTTTTATATGAAAAACTTCTTTTGGCCATATCTCCTGAACTAAGTGTCCTAGAGCGAAAAGGACGATAATTCGTGACCACCCTCAAAAAATGAAAAATCCACCCAAAACCTAAAAAAATTGAAATTTTTATATGAAAAACTTCTTTTGGCCATATCTCCTAAACTAAGCGTCCTAGAGCGAAAAGGACGATAATTCGTGACCACCCTCAAAAAATTGAAAAATCCACCCAAAACCTAAAAAAATTGAAATTTTTATATGAAAAACTTCTTTTGGCCATATCTCCTTAAATATGCGTCCTAGAGCGAAAAGGACGATAATTCGTGACCACCCTCAAAAAATTGAAAAATCCACCCAAAACATAAAAAAATTGAAATTTTTATATGAAAAACTTCTTGTGGCCATATCTCCTTAAATAATTCGTGACCACCCTCAAAAAATTGAAAAATCCACCCAAAACCTAAAAAAATTGAAATTTTTATATGAAAAACTTCTTTTGGCCATATCTTCTTAAATATGCGTCCTAGAGCGAAAAGGACGATAATTCATGACCACCCTCAAAAAATTGAAAAATCCACCCAAAACCTAAAAAAAATTAAATTTTTATATGAAAAGCTTCTTTTGGCCATATCTCCTGAACTAAGCGTCCTAGAGCGAAAAGGACGATAATTCGTGACCACCCTCAAAAAATTGAAAAATTCACCCAAAACCTAAAAAAATTGAAATTTTTATATGAAAAACTTCTTTTGGCCATATCTCCTTAAATATGCGTCCTAGAGCGAAAAAGACGATAATTCGTGACCACCCTCAAAAAATTGAAAAATCCACCCAAAACCTAAAAAAAATTGAAATTATTATATGAAAAACTTCTTTTGGCCATATCCCCTAAACTAAGCGTCCTAGAGCGAAAAGGACGATAATTCGTGACCACCCTCAAAAAATTTAAAAATCCACCCAAAACCTAAAAAAATTGAAATTTTTATATGAAAAACTTCTTTTGGCCATATCTCCTTAAATATGCGTCCTAGAGCGAAAAGGACGATAATTCGTGACCACCATCAAAAAATTTAAAAATCCACCCAAAACCTAAAAAAATTGAAATTTTTATATGAAAAACTTCTTTTGGCCATATCTCCTTAAATATGAGTCCTAGAGCGAAAAGGACGATAATTCGTGACCACCCTCAAAAAATTGAAAAATCCACCCAAAACCTAAAAAAATTTAAATTTTTATATGAAAAACTATCTCCTTAAATATGCGTCCTAGAGCGAAAAGGACGATAATTCGTGACCACCATCAAAAAATTGAAAAATCCACCCAAAACCTAAAAAAATTGAAATTTTTATATGAAAAACTTCTTTTGGCCATATCTCCTGAACTAAGCGTCCTAGAGCGAAAAGGACAATAATTCGTGACCACCCTCAAAAAATTGAAAAATCCACCCAAAACCTAAAAAAAATTGAAATTTTTATATGAAAAACTTCTTTTGGCCATATCTCCTAAACTAAGAGTCCTAGAGCGAAAAGGACGATAATTCGTGACCACCCTCAAAAAATTGAAAAATCCACCCAAAACCTAAAAAAATTGAAATTTTTATATGAAAAACTTCTTTTGGCCATATCTCCTTAAATATGCGTCCTAGAGCGAAAAGGATGATAATTCGTGACCACCATCAAAAAATTGAAAAATCCACCCAAAACCTAAAAAAATTGAAATTTTCTTTTGACCATATCTCCTGAACTAAGCGTCCTAGAGCGAAAAGGACAATAATTCGTGACCACCCTCAAAAAATTGAAAAATCCACCCAAAACCTAAAAAAATTGAAATTTTTATATGAAAAACTTCTTTTGGCCATATCTCCTTAAATATGCGTCCTAGAGCGAAAAGGACGATAATTCGTGACCACCCTCAAAAAATTGAAAAATCCACCCAAAACCTAAAAAAATTGAAATTTTTATATGAAAAACTTCTTTTGGCCATATCTCCTTAAGTATGCGTCCTAAAGCGAAAAGGACGATAACTCGTGATCACCCTCAAAAAATTGAAAAATCCACCCAAAACCTAAAAAAATTGAAATTTTTATATGAAAAACTTCTTTTGGCCATATCTCCTAAACTAAGCGTCCTAGAGCGAAAAGGACGATAATTCGTGACCACCCTCAAAAAATTGAAAAATCCACCCAAAACCTAAAAAAATTGAAATTTTTATATGAAAAACTTCTTTTGGCCATATCTCCTTAAATATGCGTCCTAGAGCGAAAAGGACGATAATTCGTGACCTCCCTCAAAAAATTTAAAAATCCACCCAAATCCTAAAAAAATTGAAATTTTTATATGAAAAACTTCTTTTGGCCATATCTCCTTAAATATGCGTCCTAGAGCGAAAAGGACGATAATTCGTGACCACCCTCAAAAAATTGAAAAATCCACCCAAAACCTAAAAAAATTTAAATTTTTATATGAAAAACTATCTCCTTAAATATGCGTCCTAGAGCGAAAAGGACGATAATTCGTGACCACCATCAAAAAATTGAAAAATCCACCCAAAACCTAAAAAAATTGAAATTTTTATATGAAAAACTATCTCCTTAAATATGCGTCCTAGAGCGAAAAGGACGATAATTCGTGACCACCCTCAAAAAATTGAAAAATCCACCCAAAACATAAAAAAATTGAAATTTTTATATGAAAAACTTCTTTTGGCCATATCTCCTGAACTAAGCGTCCTAGAGCGAAAAGGACAATAATTCGTGACCACCCTCAAAAAATTTAAAAATCCACCCAAAACCTAAAAAAAATTGAAATTTTTATATGAAAAACTTCTTTTGGCCATATCTCCTAAACTAAGAGTCCTAGAGCGAAAAGGACGATAATTCGTGACCACCCTCAAAAAATTGAAAAATCCACCCAAAACCTAAAAAAATTGAAATTTTTATATGAAAAACTTCTTTTGGCCATATCTCCTTAAATATGCGTCCTAGAGCGAAAAGGATGATAATTCGTGACCACCATCAAAAAATTGAAAAATCCACCCAAAACCTAAAAAAATTGAAATTTTCTTTTGACCATATCTCCTGAACTAAGCGTCCTAGAGCGAAAAGGACAATAATTCGTGACCACCCTCAAAAAATTGAAAAATCCACCCAAAACCTAAAAAAATTGAAATTTTTATATGAAAAACTTCTTTTGGCCATATCTCCTTAAATATGCGTCCTAGAGCGAAAAGGACGATAATTCGTGACCACCCTCAAAAAATTGAAAAATCCACCCAAAACCTAAAAAAATTGAAATTTTTATATGAAAAACTTCTTTTGGCCATATCTCCTTAAGTATGCGTCCTAAAGCGAAAAGGACGATAACTCGTGATCACCCTCAAAAAATTGAAAAATCCACCCAAAACCTAAAAAAATTGAAATTTTTATATGAAAAACTTCTTTTGGCCATATCTCCTTAAATATGCGTCCTAGAGCGAAAAGGACGATAATTCGTGACCACCCTCAAAAAATTGAAAAATCCACCCAAAACCTAAAAAAATTGAAATTTTTATATGAAAAACTTCTTTTGGCCATATCTTCTTAAATATGCGTCCTAGAGCGAAAAGGACGATAATTCATGACCACCCTCAAAAAATTGAAAAATCCACCCAAAACCTAAAAAAATTGAAATTTTTATATGAAAAACTTCTTTTGGCCATATCTCCTTAAATATGCGTCCTAGAGCGAAAAAGACGATAATTCGTGACCACCCTCAAAAAATTGAAAAATCCACCCAAAACCTAAAAAAATTTAAATTTTTATATGAAAAACTTCTTTTGACCATATCTTCTGAACTAAGCGTCCTAGAGCGAAAAGGACGATAATTCGTGACCACCCTCAAAAAATGAAAAATCCACCCAAAACCTAAAAAAATTGAAATTTTTATATGAAAAACTTCTTTTGGCCATATCTTCTTAAATATGCGTCCTAGAGCGAAAAGGACGATAATTCGTGACCACCCTCAAAAAATTGAAAAATCCACCCAAAACCTAAAAAAATTGAAATTTTTATATGAAAAACTTCTTTTGGCCATATCTCCTTAAATATGCGTCCTAGAGCGAAAAGGACGATAATTCGTGACCACCCTCAAAAAATTGAAAAATCCACCCAAAACCTAAAAAAATTTAAATTTTTATATGAAAAACTTCTTTTGGCCATATCTCCTGAACTAAGTGTCCTAGAGCGAAAAGGACGATAATTCGTGACCACCCTCAAAAAATTGAAAAATCCACCCAAAACATAAAAAAATTGAAATTTTTATATGAAAAACTTCTTTTGGCCATATCTCCTGAACTAAGTGTCCTAGAGCGAAAAGGACGATAATTCGTGACCACCCTCAAAAAATGAAAAATCCACCCAAAACCTAAAAAAATTGAAATTTTTATATGAAAAACTTTTTTTGGCCATATCTCCTAAACTAAGCGTCCTAGAGCGAAAAGGACGATAATTCGTGACCACCCTCAAAAAATTGAAAAATCCACCCAAAACCTAAAAAAATTGAAATTTTTATATGAAAAACTTCTTTTGGCCATATCTCCTTAAATATGCGTCCTAGAGCGAAAAGGACGATAATTCGTGACCTCCCTCAAAAAATTGTAAAATCCACCCAAAACCTAAAAAAATTGAAATTTTTATATGAAAAACTTCTTGTGGCCATATCTCCTTAAATATGCGTCCTAGAGCGAAAAGGACGATAATTCATGACCACCCTCAAAAAATTGAAAAATCCACCCAAAACCTAAAAAAAATTGAAATTTTTATATGAAAAACTTCTTTTGGCCATATCTCCTGAACTAAGCGTCCTAGAGCGAAAAGGACGATAATTCGTGACCACCCTCAAAAAATTGAAAAATTCACCCAAAACCTAAAAAAATTGAAATTTTTATATGAAAAACTTCTTTTGGCCATATCTCCTTAAATATGCGTCCTAGAGCGAAAAAGACGATAATTCGTGACCACCCTCAAAAAATTGAAAAATCCACCCAAAACCTAAAAAAAATTGAAATTATTATATGAAAAACTTCTTTTGGCCATATCTCCTAAACTAAGCGTCCTAGAGCGAAAAGGACGATAATTCGTGACCACCCTCAAAAAATTGAAAAATCCACCCAAAACCTAAAAAAATTGAAATTTTTATATGAAAAACTTCTTTTGGCCATATCTCCTTAAATATGCGTCCTAGAGCGAAAAGGACGATAATTCGTGACCACCATCAAAAAATTTAAAAATCCACCCAAAACCTAAAAAAATTGAAATTTTTATATGAAAAACTTCTTTTGGCCATATCTCCTTAAATATGCGTCCTAGAGCGAAAAGGACGATAATTCGTGACCACCCTCAAAAAATTGAAAAATCCACCCAAAACCTAAAAAAATTTAAATTTTTATATGAAAAACTATCTCCTTAAATATGCGTCCTAGAGCGAAAAGGACGATAATTCGTGACCACCATCAAAAAATTGAAAAATCCACCCAAAACCTAAAAAAATTGAAATTTTTATATGAAAAACTATCTCCTTAAATATGCGTCCTAGAGCGAAAAGGACGATAATTCGTGACCACCCTCAAAAAATTGAAAAATCCACCCAAAACATAAAAAAATTGAAATTTTTATATGAAAAACTTCTTTTGGCCATATCTCCTGAACTAAGCGTCCTAGAGCGAAAAGGACAATAATTCGTGACCACCCTCAAAAAATTGAAAAATCCACCCAAAACCTAAAAAAAATTGAAATTTTTATATGAAAAACTTCTTTTGGCCATATCTCCTAAACTAAGAGTCCTAGAGCGAAAAGGACGATAATTCGTGACCACCCTCAAAAAATTGAAAAATCCACCCAAAACCTAAAAAAATTGAAATTTTTATATGAAAAACTTCTTTTGGCCATATGTCCTTAAATATGCGTCCTAGAGCGAAAAGGATGATAATTCATGACCACCATCAAAAAATTGAAAAATCCACCCAAAACCTAAAAAAATTGAAATTTTCTTTTGACCATATCTCCTGAACTAAGCGTCCTAGAGCGAAAAGGACAATAATTCGTGACCACCCTCAAAAAATTGAAAAATCCACCCAAAACCTAAAAAAATTGAAATTTTTATATGAAAAACTTCTTTTGGCCATATCTCCTTAAATATGCGTCCTAGAGCGAAAAGGACGATAATTCGTGACCACCCTCAAAAAATTGAAAAATCCACCCAAAACCTAAAAAAATTGAAATTTTTATATGAAAAACTTCTTTTGGCCATATCTCCTTAAATATGCGTCCTAAAGCGAAAAGGACGATAATTCGTGATCACCCTCAAAAAATTGAAAAATCCACCCAAAACCTAAAAAAATTGAAATTTTTATATGAAAAACTTCTTTTGGCCATATCTCCTTAAATATGCGTCCTAGAGCGAAAAGGACGATAATTCGTGACCACCCTCAAAAGATTGAAAAATCCACCCAAAACCTAAAAAAATTGAAATTTTTATATGAAAAACTTCTTTTGGCCATATCTTCTTAAATATGCGTCCTAGAGCGAAAAGGACGATAATTCATGACCACCCTCAAAAAATTGAAAAATCCACCCAAAACCTAAAAAAATTGAAATTTTTATATGAAAAACTTCTTTTGGCCATATCTCCTTAAATATGCGTCCTAGAGCGAAAAAGACGATAATTCGTGACCACCCTCAAAAAATTGAAAAATCCACCCAAAACCTAAAAAAATTTAAATTTTTATATGAAAAACTTCTTTTGACCATATCTTCTGAACTAAGCGTCCTAGAGCGAAAAGGACGATAATTCGTGACCACCCTCAAAAAATGAAAAATCCACCCAAAACCTAAAAAAATTGAAATTTTTATATGAAAAACTTCTTTTGGCCATATCTTCTTAAATATGCGTCCTAGAGCGAAAAGGACGATAATTCATGACCACCCTCAAAAAATTGAAAAATCCACCCAAAACCTAAAAAAAATTGAAATTTTTATATGAAAAACTTCTTTTGGCCATATCTCTTAGAGCGAAAAGGACGATAATTCGTGACCACCCTCAAAAAATTGAAAAATTCACCCAAACCTAAAAAAATTGAAATTTTTATATGAAAAACTTCTTTTGGCCATATCTCCTTAAATATGCGTCCTAGAGCGAAAAAGACGATAATTCGTGACCACCCTCAAAAAATTGAAAAATCCACCCAAAACCTAAAAAAATTGAAATTATTATATGAAAAACTTCTTTTAGCCATATCTCCTAAACTAAGCGTCCTAGAGCGAAAAGGACGATAATTCGTGACCACCCTCAAAAAATTTAAAAATCCACCCAAAACCTAAAAAAATTGAAATTTTTATATGAAAAACTTCTTTTGGCCATATCTCCTTAAATATGCGTCCTAGAGCGAAAAGGACGATAATTCGTGATCAAAAAATTGAAAAATCCACCCAAAACCTAAAAAAATTTAAATTTTTATATGAAAAACTTCTTTTGGCCATATCTCCTTAAATATGCGTCCTAGAGCGAAAAGGACGATAATTCGTGACCACCCTCAAAAAATTGAAAAATCCACCCAAAACCTAAAAAAATTTAATTTTTTATATGAAAAACTTCTTTTGGCCATATCTCCTTAAATATGCGTCCTAGAGCGAAAAGGACGATAATTCGTGACCACCCTCAAAAAATTGAAAAATCCACCCAAAACCTAAAAAAATTGAAATTTTTATATGAAAAACTATCTCCTTAAATATGCGTCCTAGAGCGAAAAGGACGATAATTCGTAACCACCATCAAAAAATTGAAAAATCCGCCCAAAACCTAAAAAAATTGAAATTTTTATATGAAAAACTTCTTTTGGCCATATCTCCTGAACTAAGCGTCCTAGAGCGAAAAGGACAATAATTCGTGACCACCCTCAAAAAATTGAAAAATCCACCCAAAACTTAAAAAAAAAATGAAATTTTTATATGAAAACCTTCTTTTGGCCATATCTCCTAAACTAAGAGTCCTAGAGCGAAAAGTACGATAATTCGTGACCACCCTCAAAAAATTGAAAAATCCCCCCAAAACCTAAAAAAAATGAAATTTTTATATGAAAAACTTCTTTTGGCCATATCTCCTTAAATATGCGTCCTAGAGCGAAAAAGACGATAATTCGTGACCACCCTCAAAAAATTGAAAAATCCACCCAAAACCTAAAAAAATTGAAATTTTTATATGAAAAACTTCTTTTGGCCATATCTTCTTAAATATGCGTCCTAGAGCGAAAAGGACGATAAGTCATGACCACCCTCAAAAAATTGAAAAATCCACCCAAAACCTAAAAAAAATTTAAATTTTTATATGAAAAACTTCTTTTGGCCATATCTCCTGAACTAAGCGTCCTAGAGCGAAAAGGACGATAATTCGTGACCACCCTCAAAAAATTGAAAAATTCACCCAAAACCTAAAAAAATTGAAATTTTTATATGAAAAACTTCTTTTGGCCATATCTCCTTAAATATGCGTCCTAGAGCGAAAAAGACGATAATTCGTGACCACCCTCAAAAAATTGAAAAATCCACCCAAAACCTAAAAAAATTGAAATTATTATATGAAAAACTTCTTTTGGCCATATCTCCTAAACTAAGCGTCCTAGAGCGAAAAGGACGATAATTCGTGACCACCCTCACAAAATTTAAAAATCCACCCAAAACCTAAAAAAATTGAAATTTTTATATGAAAAACTTCTTTTGGCCATATCTCCTTAAATATGCGTCCTAGAGCGAAAAGGACGATAATTCGTGACCACCATCAAAAAATTGAAAAATCCACCCAAAACCTAAAAAAATTGAAATTTTTATATGAAAAACTTCTTTTGGCCATATCTCCTGAACTAAGCGTCCTAGAGCGAAAAGGACAATAATTCGTGACCACCCTCAAAAAATTGAAAAATCCACCCAAAACCTAAAAAAATTGAAATTTTTATATGAAAAACTTCTTTTGGCCATATCTCCTTAAATATGCGTCCTAGAGCGAAAAGGACGATAATTCGTGACCACCCTCAAAAAATTGAAAAATCCACCCAAAACCTAAAAAAATTGAAATTTTTATATGAAAAACTATCTCCATAAATATGCGTCCTAGAGCGAAAAGGACGATAATTCGTGACCACCATCAAAAAATTGAAAAATCCACCCAAAACCTAAAAAAATTTAAATTTTTATATGAAAAACTTCTTTTGTCCATATCTCCTGAACTAAGCGTCCTAGAGCGAAAAGGACAATAATTCGTGACCACCCTCAAAAAATTGAAAAATCCACCCAAAACCTAAAAAAATTGAAATTTTTATATGAAAAACTTCTTTTGGCCATATCTCCTAAACTAAGAGTCCTAGAGCGAAAAGGACGATAATTCGTGACCACCCTCAAAAAATTGAAAAATCCACCCAAAACCTAAAAAAAATTAAATTTTTATATGAAAAACTACTTTTGGCCATATCTCCTTAAATATGCGTCCTAGAGCGAAAAAGACGATAATTCGTGACCACCCTCAAAAAATTGAAAAATCCACCCAAAATCTAAAAAAATTGAAATTATTATATGAAAAACTTCTTTTGGCCATATCTCCTAAACTAAGCGTCCTAGAGCGAAAAGGACGATAATTCGTGACCACCCTCACAAAATTTAAAAATCCACCCAAAACCTAAAAAAATTGAAATTTTTATATGAAAAACTTATTTTGGCCATATCTCCTTAAATATGCGTCCTAGAGCGAAAAGTACGATAATTCGTGACCACCATCAAAAAATTGAAAAATCCACCCAAAACCTAAAAAAATTGAAATTTTTATATGAAAAACTTGTTTTGGCCATATCTCCTTAAATATGCGTCCTAGAGCGAAAAGGACGATAATTCGTGACCACCCTCAAAAAATTGAAAAATCCACCCAAAACCTAAAAAAATTTTAATTTTTATATGAAAAACTTCTTTTGTCCATATCTCCTGAACTAAGCGTCCTAGAGCGAAAAGGACAATAATTCGTGACCACCCTCAAAAAATTGAAAAATCCACCCAAAACCTAAAAAAAATTGAAATTTTTATATGAAAAACTTCTTTTGGCCATATCTCCTAAACTAAGAGTCCTAGAGCGAAAAGGACGATAATTCGTGACCACCCTCAAAAAATTGAAAAATCCACCCAAAACCTAAAAAAAATGAAATTTTTATATGAAAAACTTCTTTTGGCCATATCTCCTTAAATATGCGTCCTAGAGCGAAAAGGACGGTAATTCGTGACCACCCTCAAAAAATTGAAAAATCCACCCAAAACCTAAAAAAATTGAAATTTTTATATGAAAAACTTCTTTTGGCCATATCTTCTTAAATATGCGTCCTAGAGCGAAAAGGACGATAATTCATGACCACCCTCAAAAAATTGAAAAATCCACCCAAAACCTAAAAAAATTGAAATTTTTATATGAAAAACTTCTTTTGGCCATATCTCCTGAACTAAGCGTCCTAGAGCGAAAAGGACGATAATTCGTGACCACCCTCAAAAAATTGAAAAATTCACCCAAAACCTAAAAAAATTGAAATTTTTATATGAAAAACTTCTTTTGGCCATATCTCCTGAACTAAGCGTCCTAGAGCGAAAAGGACGATAATTCGTGACCACCCTCAAAAAATTGAAAAATCCACCCAAAACCTAAAAAAATTGAAATTTTTATATGAAAAACTTCTTTTGGCCATATCTTCTTAAATATGCGTCCTAGAGCGAAAAGGACGATAATTCATGACCACCCTCAAAAAATTGAAAAATCCACCCAAAACCTAAAAAAAATTGAAATTTTTATATGAAAAACTTCTTTTGGCTATATCTCCTTAAATATGCGTCCTAGAGCGAAAAAGGCGATAATTCGTGACCACCCTCAAAAAATTGAAAAATCCACCCAAAACCTAAAAAAAATTTAAATTTTTATATGAAAAACTTCTTTTGGTCATATCTCCTAAACTAAGAGTCCTAGAGCGAAAAGGACGATAATTCATGACCACCCTCAAAAAATTGAAAAATCCACCCAAAACCTAAAAAAATTGAAATTTTTATATGAAAAACTTCTTTTGGCCATATCTCCTTAAATATGCGTCCTAGAGCGAAAAAGGCGATAATTCGTGACCACCCTCAAAAAATTGAAAAATCCACCCAAAACCTAAAAAAAATTTAAATTTTTATATGAAAAACTTCTTTTGGTCATATCTCCTAAACTAAGAGTCCTAGAGCGAAAAGGACGATAATTCGTGACCACCCTCAAAAAATTGAAAAATTCACCCAAAACCTAAAAAAATTGAAATTTTTATATGAAAAACTTCTTTTGGCCATATCTCCTTAAATATGCGTCCTAGAGCGAAAAAGGCGATAATTCGTGACCACCCTCAAAAAATTGAAAAATCCACCCAAAACCTAAAAAAATTGAAATTTTTATATGAAAAACTTCTTTTGGCCATATCTCCTGAACTAAGCGTCCTAGAGCGAAAAGGACAATAATTCGTGACCACCCTCAAAAAATTGAAAAATCCACCCAAAACCTAAAAAAATTGAAATTTTTATATGAAAAACTTCTTTTGGCCATATCTCCTTAAATATGCGTCCTAGAGCGAAAAGGACGATAATTCGTGACCACCCTCAAAAAATTGAAAAATCCACCCAAAACCTAAAAAAAATTAAATTTTTATATGAAAAACTATCTCCTTAAATATGCGTCCTAGAGCGAAAAGGACAATAATTCGTGACCACCCTCAAAAAATTGAAAAATCCACACAAAACCTTAAAAAAAAATTGAAATTTTTATATGAAAAACTTCTTTTGGCCATATCTCCTAAACTAAGAGTCCTAGAGCGAAAAGGACGACAATTCGTGACCACCCTCAAAAAATTGAAAAATCCACCCAAAACCTAAAAAAATTGAAATTTTTATATGAAAAACTTCTTTTGGCCATATCTCCTTAAATATGCGTCCTAGAGCGAAAAGGACGATAATTCGTGACCACCCTCACAAAATTTAAAAATCCACCCAAAACCTAAAAAAATTGAAATTTTTATATGAAAAACTTCTTTTGTCCATATCTCCTGAACTAAGCGTCCTAGAGCGAAAAGGACAATAATTCGTGACCACCCTCAAAAAATTGAAAAATCCACCCAAAACCTAAAAAAAATTGAAATTTTTATATGAAAAACTTCTTTTGGCCATATCTCCTAAACTAAGAGTCCTAGAGCGAAAAGGACGATAATTCGTGACCACCCTCAAAAAATTGAAAAATCCACCCAAAACCTAAAAAAAATGAAATTTTTATATGAAAAACTTCTTTTGGCCATATCTCCTTAAATATGCGTCCTAGAGCGAAAAGGACGGTAATTCGTGACCACCCTCAAAAAATTGAAAAATCCACCCAAAACCTAAAAAAATTGAAATTTTTATATGAAAAACTTCTTTTGGCCATATCTTCTTAAATATGCGTCCTAGAGCGAAAAGGACGATAATTCGTGACCACCCTCACAAAATTTAAAAATCCACCCAAAACCTAAAAAAATTGAAATTTTTATATGAAAAACTTCTTTTGGCCATATCTCCTTAAATATGCGTCCTAGAGCGAAAAGGACGATAATTCGTGACCACCATCAAAAAATTGAAAAATCCACCCAAAACCTAAAAAAATTGAAATTTTTATATGATAAACTTCTTTTGGCCATATCTCCTTAAATATGCGTAATAGAGCGAAAAGGACGATAATTCGTGACCACCCTCAAAAAATTGAAAAATCCACCCAAAACCTAAAAAAATTTAAATTTTTATATGAAAAACTTCTTTTGGCCATATCTCCTTAAATATGCGTCCTAGAGCGAAAAGGACGATAATTCGTGACCACCCTCAAAAAATTGAAAAATCCACCCAAAACCTAAAAAAATTGAAATTTTTATATGAAAAACTTCTTTTGGCCATATCTCCTGATCTAAGCGTCCTAGAGCGAAAAGGACAATAATTCGTGACCACCCTCAAAAAATTGAAAAATCCACCCAAAACCTAAAAAAAATTGAAATTTTTATATGAAAAACTTCTTTTGGTCATATCTCCTAAACTAAGAGTCCTAGAGCGAAAAGGACGATAATTCATGACCACCCTCAAAAAATTGAAAAATCCACCCAAAACCTAAAAAAAATTGAAATTTTTATATGAAAAACTTCTTTTGGCCATATCTCCTGAATTAAGCGTCCTAGAGCGAAAAGGACGATAATTCGTGACCACCCTCAAAAAATTGAAAAATCCACCCAAAACCTAAAAAATTGAAATTTTTATATGAAAAACTTCTTTTGGCCATATCTCCTGAACTAAGCGTCCTAGAGCGAAAAGGACAATAATTGGTGGCCACCCTCAAAAAATTGAAAAATCCACCCAAAACCTAAAAAAATTGAAATTTTTATATGAAAAACTTCTTTTGGCCATATCTCCTTAAATATGCGTCCTAGAGCGAAAAGGACGATAATTCGTGACCACCCTCAAAAAATTGAAAAATCCACCCAAAACCTAAAAAAATTGAAATTTTTATATGAAAAACTTCTTTTGGCCATATCTCCTGATCTAAGCGTCCTAGAGCGAAAAGGACAATAATTCGTGACCACCCTCAAAAAATTGAAAAATCCACCCAAAACCTAAAAAAAATTGAAATTTTTATATGAAAAACTTCTTTTGGTCATATCTCCTTAAATATGCGTCCTAGAGCGAAAAGGACGATAATTCGTGACCACCATCAAAAAATTGAAAAATCCACCCAAAACCTAAAAAAATTGAAATTTTTATATGAAAAACTTCTTTTGGCCATATCTCCTTAAATATGCGTAATAGAGCGAAAAGGACGATAATTCGTGACCACCCTCAAAAAATTGAAAAATCCACCCAAAACCTAAAAAAATTTAAATTTTTATATGAAAAACTTCTTTTGGCCATATCTCCTTAAATATGCGTCCTAGAGCGAAAAGGACGATAATTCGTGACCACCCTCAAAAAATTGAAAAATCCACCCAAAACCTAAAAAAAGTGAAATTTTTATATGAAAAACTTCTTTTGGCCATATCTCCTGATCTAAGCGTCCTAGAGCGAAAAGGACAATAATTCGTGACCACCCTCAAAAAATTGAAAAATCCACCCAAAACCTAAAAAAAATTTAAATTTTTATATGAAAAACTTCTTTTGGCCATATCTCCTGAACTAAGCGTCCTAGAGCGAAAAGGACGATAATTCGTGACCACCCTCAAAAAATTGAAAAATCCACCCAAAACCTAAACAAATTGAAATTTTTATATGAAAAACTTCTTTTGGCCATATCTCCTGATCTAAGCGTCCTAGAGCGAAAAGGACGATAATTCGTGACCACCCTCAAAAAATTAAAAAATCCACCCAAAACCTAAAAAAAATAAATTTTTATATGAAAAACTATCTCCTTAAATATGCGTCCTAGAGCGAAAAGGACAATAATTCGTGACCACCCTCAAAAAATTGAAAAATCCACCCAAAACCTAAAAAAATTGAAATTTTTATATGAAAAACTTCTTTTGGCCATATCTCCTGATCTGAGCGTCCTAGAGCGAAAAGGACAATAATTCGTGACCACCCTCAAAAAATTGAAAAATCCACCCAAAACCTAAAAAAATTGAAATTTTTATATGAAAAACTTCTTTTGGCCATATCTCCTGATCTAAGCGTCCTAGAGCGAAAAGGACAATAATTCGTGACCACCCTCAAAAAATTGAAAAATCCACCCAAAACCTAAAAAAAATTGAAATTTTTATATGAAAAACTTCTTTTGGCCATATCTCCTGAACTAAGCGTCCTAGAGCGAAAAGGACGATAATTCTTGACCACCCTCAAAAAATTGAAAAATTCACCCAAAACCTAAAAAAATTGAAATTTTTATATGAAAAACTTCTTTTGGCCATATCTCCTGAACTAAGCGTCCTAGAGCGAAAAGGACGATAATTCGTGACCACCCTCAAAAAATTGAAAAATCCACCCAAAACCTAAAAAAAATGAAATTTTTATATCAAAAACTTCTTTTGGCCATATCTCCTAAACTAAGCGTCCTAGAGCGAAAAGGACGGTAATTCGTGACCACCCTCAAAAAATTGAAAAATCCACCCAAAACCTAAAAAAATTGAAATTTTTATATGAAAAACTTCTTTTGGCCATATCTTCTTAAATATGCGTCCTAGAGCGAAAATGACGATAATTCATGACCACCCTCAAAAAATTGAAAAATCCACCCAAAACCTAAAAAAATTGAAATTTTTATATGAAAAACTTCTTTTGGCCATATCTCCTGAACTAAGCGTCCTAGAGCGAAAAGGACGATAATTCGTGACCACCCTCAAAAAATTGACAAATTCACCCAAAACCTAAAAAAATTGAAATTTTTATATGAAAAACTTCTTTTGGCCATATCTCCTTAAATATGCGTCCTAGAGCGAAAAAGACGATAATTCGTGACCACCCTCAAAAAATTGAAAAATCCACCCAAAATCTAAAAAAATTGAAATTATTATATGAAAAACTTCTTTTGGCCATATCTCCTAAACTAAGCGTCCTAGAGCGAAAAGGACGATAATTCGTGACCACCCTCACAAAATTTAAAAATCCACCCAAAACCTAAAAAAATTGAAATTTTTATATGAAAAACTTCTTTTGGCCATATCTCCTTAAATATGCGTCCTAGAGCGAAAAGGACGATAATTCGTGACCACCATCAAAAAATTGAAAAATCCACCCAAAACCTAAAAAAATTGAAATTTTTATATGATAAACTTCTTTTGGCCATATCTCCTTAAATATGCGTAATAGAGCGAAAAGGACGATAATTCGTGACCACCCTCAAAAAATTGAAAAATCCACCCAAAACCTAAAAAAATTTAAATTTTTATATGAAAAACTTCTTTTGGCCATATCTCCTTAAATATGCGTCCTAGAGCGAAAAGGACGATAATTCGTGACCACCCTCAAAAAATTTAAAAATCCACCCAAAACCTAAAAAAAATTGAAATTTTTATATGAAAAACTTCTTTTGGTCATATCTCCTAAACTAAGAGTCCTAGAGCGAAAAGGACGATAATTCATGACCACCCTCACAAAATTTAAAAATCCACCCAACACCTAAAAAAATTGAAATTTTTATATGAAAAACTTCTTTTGGCCATATCTCCTTAAATATGCGTCCTAGAGCGAAAAGGACGATAATTCGTGACCACCCTCAAAAAATTGAAAAATCCACCCAAAACCTAAAAAAATTGAAATTTTTATATGATAAACTTCTTTTGGCCATATCTCCTTAAATATGCGTAATAGAGCGAAAAGGACGATAATTCGTGACCACCCTCAAAAAATTGAAAAATCCACCCAAAACCTAAAAAAATTGAAATTTTTATATGATAAACTTCTTTTGGCCATATCTCCTTAAATATGCGTAATAGAGCGAAAAGGACAATAATTCGTGACCACCCTCAAAAAATTGAAAAATCCACCCAAAACCTAAAAAAAATTGAAATTTTTATATGAAAAACTTCTTTTGGCCATATCTCCTGAACTAAGCGTCCTAGAGCGAAAAGGACGATAATTCGTGACCACCCTCAAAAAATTGAAAAATCCACCCAAAACCTAAAAAAATTGAAATTTTTATATGAAAAACTTCTTTTGGCCATATCTCCTTTAATATGCGTCCTAGAGCGAAAAGGACGATAATTCGTGACCACCCTCACAAAATTGAAAAATCCACCCAAAACCTAAAAAAAATTAAATTTTTATATGAAAAACTATCTCCTTAAATATGCGTCCTAGTGCGATAAGGACAATAATTCGTGACCACCCTCAAAAAATTGAAAAATCCACCCAAAACCTAAAAAAATTGAAATTTTTATATGAAAAACTTCTTTTGGCCATATCTCCTGATCTAAGCGTCCTAGAGCGAAAAGGACAATAATTCGTGACCACCCTCAAAAAATTGAAAAATCCACCCAAAACCTAAAAAAAAATTGAAATTTTTATATGAAAAACTTCTTTTGGCCATATCTTCTTAAATATGCGTCCTAGAGCGAAAAGGACGATAATTCATGACCACCCTCAAAAAATTGAAAAATCCACCCAAAACCTAAAAAAAATTGAAATTTTTATATGAAAAACTTCTTTTGGCCATATCTCCTGAACTAAGCGTCCTAGAGCGAAAAGGACGATAATTCGTGACCACCCTCAAAAAATTGAAAAATTCACCCAAAACCTAAAAAAATTGAAATTTTTATATGAAAAACTTCTTTTGGCCATATCTCCTGAACTAAGCGTCCTAGAGCGAAAAGGACGATAATTCGTGACCACCCTCAAAAAATTGAAAAATCCACCCAAAACCTAAAAAAAATGAAATTTTTATATGAAAAACTTCTTTTGGCCATATCTCCTAAACTAAGCGTCCTAGAGCGAAAAGGACGGTAATTCGTGACCACCCTCAAAAAATTGAAAAATCCACCCAAAACCTAAAAAAATTGAAATTTTTATATGAAAAACTTCTTTTGGCCATATCTTCTTAAATATGCGTCCTAGAGCGAAAAGGACGATAATTCATGACCACCCTCAAAAAATTGAAAAATCCACCCAAAACCTTAAAAAAATTGAAATTTTTATATGAAAAACTTCTTTTGGCCATATCTCCTGAACTAAGCGTCCTAGAGCGAAAAGGACGATAATTCGTGACCACCCTCAAAAAATTGAAAAATTCACCCAAAACCTAAAAAAATTGAAATTTTTATATGAAAAACTTCTTTTGGCCATATCTCCTTAAATATGCGTCCTAGAGCGAAAAAGACGATAATTCGTGACCACCCTCAAAAAATTGAAAAATCCACCCAAAATCTAAAAAAATTGAAATTATTATATGAAAAACTTCTTTTGGCCATATCTCCTAAACTAAGCGTCCTAGAGCGAAAAGGACGATAATTCGTGACCACCCTCACAAAATTTAAAAATCCACCCAAAACCTAAAAAAATTGAAATTTTTATATGAAAAACTTCTTTTGGCCATATCTCCTTAAATATGCGTCCTAGAGCGAAAAGGACGATAATTCGTGACCACCCTCACAAAATTGAAAAATCCACCCAAAACCTAAAAAAAATTAAATTTTTATATGAAAAACTATCTCCTTAAATATGCGTCCTAGAGCGAAAAGGACAATAATTCGTGACCACCCTCAAAAAATTGAAAAATCCACCCAAAACCTAAAAAAATTGAAATTTTTATATGAAAAACTTCTTTTGGCCATATCTCCTGATCTAAGCGTCCTAGAGCGAAAAGGACAATAATTCGTGACCACCCTCAAAAAATTGAAAAATCCACCCAAAACCTAAAAAAAATTGAAATTTTTATATGAAAAACTTCTTTTGGCCATATCTTCTTAAATATGCGTCCTAGAGCGAAAAGGACGATAATTCATGACCACCCTCAAAAAATTGAAAAATCCACCCAAAACCCAAAAAAAAATTGAAATTTTTATATGAAAAACTTCTTTTGGCCATATCTCCTGAACTAAGCGTCCTAGAGCGAAAAGGACGATAATTCGTGACCACCCTCAAAAAATTGAAAAATTCACCCAAAACCTAAAAAAATTGAAATTTTTATATGAAAAACTTCTTTTGGCCATATCTCCTGAACTAAGCGTCCTAGAGCGAAAAGGACGATAATTCGTGACCACCCTCAAAAAATTGAAAAATCCACCCAAAACCTAAAAAAAATGAAATTTTTATATGAAAAACTTCTTTTGGCCATATCTCCTAAACTAGGCGTCCTAGAGCGAAAAGGACGGTAATTCGTGACCACCCTCAAAAAATTGAAAAATCCACCCAAAACCTAAAAAAATTGAAATTTTTATATGAAAAACTTCTTTTGGCCATATCTTCTTAAATATGCGTCCTAGAGCGAAAAGGACGATAATTCATGACCACCCTCAAAAAATTGAAAAATCCACCCAAAACCTAAAAAAAATTGAAATTTTTATATGAAAAACTTCTTTTGGCCATATCTCCTGAACTAAGCGTCCTAGAGCGAAAAGGACGATAATTCGTGACCACCCTCAAAAAATTGAAAAATTCACCCAAAACCTAAAAAAATTGAAATTTTTATATGAAAAACTTCTTTTGGCCATATCTCCTTAAATATGCGTCCTAGAGCGAAAAAGACGATAATTCGTGACCACCCTCAAAAAATTGAAAAATCCACCCAAAATCTAAAAAAATTGAAATTATTATATGAAAAACTTCTTTTGGCCATATCTCCTAAACTAAGCGTCCTAGAGCGAAAAGGACGATAATTCGTGACCACCCTCATAAAATTTAAAAATCCACCCAAAACCTAAAAAAATTGAAATTTTTATATGAAAAACTTCTTTTGGCCATATCTCCTTAAATATGCGTCCTAGAGCGAAAAGGACGATAATTCGTGACCACCATCAAAAAATTGAAAAATCCACCCAAAACCTAAAAAAATTGAAATTTTTATATGATAAACTTCTTTTGGCCATATCTCCTTAAATATGCGTAATAGAGCGAAAAGGACGATAATTCGTGACCACCCTCAAAAAATTGAAAAATCCACCCAAAACCTAAAAAAATTTAAATTTTTATATGAAAAACTTCTTTTGGCCATATCTCCTTAAATATGCGTCCTAGAGCGAAAAGGACGATAATTCGTGACCACCCTCAAAAAATTGAAAAATCCACCCAAAACCTAAAAAAAATTGAAATTTTTATATGAAAAACTTCTTTTGGTCATATCTCCTAAACTAAGAGTCCTAGAGCGAAAAGGACGATAATTCATGACCACCCTCAAAAAATTGAAAAATCCACCCAAAACCTAAAAAAAATTGAAATTTTTATATGAAAAACTTCTTTTGGCGATATCTCCTGAACTAAGCGTCCTAGAGCGAAAAGGACGATAATTCGTGACCACCCTCAAAAAATTGAAAAATCCACCCAAAACCTAAAAAAATTGAAATTTTTATATGAAAAACTTCTTTTGGCCATATCTCCTGAACTAAGCGTCCTAGAGCGAAAAGGACAATAATTCGTGACCACCCTCAAAAAATTGAAAAATCCACCCAAAACCTAAAAAAATTGAAATTTTTATATGAAAAACTTCTTTTGGCCATATCTCCTGAACTAAGCGTCCTAGAGCGAAAAGGACGATAATTCGTGACCACCCTCAAAAAATTGAAAAATCCACCCAAAACCTAAAAAAAATTAAATTTTTATATGAAAAACTATCTCCTTAAATATGCGTCCTAGAGCGAAAAGGACGATAATTCGTGACCACCCTCAAAAAATTGAAAAATCCACCCAAAACCTAAAAAAATTTAAATTTTTATATGAAAAACTTCTTTTGGCCATATCTCCTTAAATATGCGTCCTAGAGCGAAAAGGACGATAATTCGTGACCACCCTCAAAAAATTGAAAAATTCACCCAAAACCTAAAAAAAATTGAAATTTTTATATGAAAAACTTCTTTTGGTTATATCTCCTAAACTAAGAGTCCTAGAGCGAAAAGGACGATAATTCATGACCACCCTCAAAAAATTGAAAAATCCACCCAAAACCTAAAAAAAAATTGAAATTTTTATATGAAAAACTTCTTTTGGCCATATCTCCTGAACTAAGCGTCCTAGAGCGAAAAGGACGATAATTCGTGACCACCCTCAAAAAATTGAAAAATCCACCCAAAACCTAAAAAAATTGAAATTTTTATATGAAAAACTTCTTTTGGCCATATCTCCTGAACTAAATATGCGTCCTAGAGCGAAAAGGACAATAATTCGTGACCACCCTCAAAAAATTGAAAAATCCACCCAAAACCTAAAAAAATTTAAATTTTTATATGAAAAACTTCTTTTGGCCATATCTCCTGATCTAAGCGTCCTAGAGCGAAAAGGACAATAATTCGTGACCACCGTCAAAAAATTGAAAAATCCACCCAAAACCTAAAAAAAATTGAAATTTTTATATGAAAAACTTCTTTTGGTCATATCTCCTTAAATATGCGTCCTAGAGCGAAAAGGACGATAATTCGTGACCACCATCAAAAAATTGAAAAATCCACCCAAAACCTAAAAAAATTGAAATTTTTATATGAAAAACTTCTTTTGGCCATATCTCCTTAAATATGCGTAATAGAGCGAAAAGGACGATAATTCGTGACCACCCTCAAAAAATTGAAAAATTCACCCAAATCCTAAAAAAATTGAAATTTTTATATGAAAAACTTCTTTTGGCCATATCTCCTTAAATATGCGTCCTAGAGCGAAAAGGACGATAATTCGTGACCACCCTCAAAAAATTGAAAAATCCACCCAAAACCTAAAAAAATTGAAATTTTTATATGAAAAACTTCTTTTGGCCATATCTCCTGATCTAAGCGTCCTAGAGCGAAAAGGACAATAATTCGTGACCACCCTCAAAAAATTGAAAAATCCACCCAAAACCTAAAAAAAATTGAAATTTTTATATGAAAAACTTCTTTTGGTCATATCTCCTAAACTAAGAGTCCTAGAGCGAAAAGGACGATAATTCATGACCACCCTCAAAAAATTGAAAAATCCACCCAAAACCTAAAAAAAATTGAAATTTTTATATGAAAAACTTCTTTTGGCCATATCTCCTGAACTAAGCGTCCTAGAGCGAAAAGGACGATAATTCGTGACCACCCTCAAAAAATTGAAAAATTCACCCAAAACCTAAAAAAATTGAAATTTTTATATGAAAAACTTCTTTTGGCCATATCTCCTGAACTAAGCGTCCTAGAGCGAAAAGGACGATAATTCGTGACCACCCTCAAAAAATTGAAAAATCCACCCAAAACCTAAAAAAAATTAAATTTTTATATGAAAAACTATCTCCTTAAATATGCGTCCTAGAACGAAAAGGACAATAATTCGTGACCACCCTCAAAAAATTGAAAAATCCACCCAAAACCTAAAAAAATTGAAATTTTTATATGAAAAACTTCTTTTGGCCATATCTCCTGATCTAAGCGTCCTAGAGCGAAAAGGACAATAATTCGTGACCACCCTCAAAAAATTGAAAAATCCACCCAAAACCTAAAAAAATTGAAATTTTTTTATGAAAAACTTCTTTTGGCCATATCTTCTTAAATATGCGTCCTAGAGCGAAAAGGACAATAATTCATGACCACCCTCAAAAAATTGAAAAATCCACCCAAAACCTAAAAAAAATTGAAATTTTTATATGAAAAACTTCTTTTGGCCATATCTCCTGAACTAAGCGTCCTAGAGCGAAAAGGACGATAATTCGTGACCACCCTCAAAAAATTGAAAAATTCACCCAAAACCTAAAAAAATTGAAATTTTTATATGAAAAACATCTTTTGGCCATATCTCCTGAACTAAGCGTCCTAGAGCGAAAAGGACGATAATTCGTGACCACCCTCAAAAAATTGAAAAATCCACCCAAAACCTAAAAAAAATGAAATTTTTATATGAAAAACTTCTTTTGGCCATATCTCCTAAACTAAGCGTCCTAGAGCGAAAAGGACGATAATTCGTGACCACCCTCAAAAAATTGAAAAATCCACCCAAAACCTAAAAAAATTGAAATTTTTATATGAAAAACTTCTTTTGGCCATATCTTCTTAAATATGCGTCCTAGAGCGAAAAGGATGATAATTCATGACCACCCTCAAAAAATTGAAAAATCCACCCAAAACCTAAAAAAAATTGAAATTTTTATATGAAAAACTTCTTTTGGCCATATCTCCTGAACTAAGCGTCCTAGAGCGAAAAGGACGATAATTCGTGACCACCCTCAAAAAATTGAAAAATTCACCCAAAACCTAAAAAAATTGAAATTTTTATATGAAAAACTTCTTTTGGCCATATCTCCTTAAATATGCGTCCTAGAGCGAAAAAGACGATAATTCGTGACCACCCTCAAAAAATTGAAAAATCCACCCAAAACCTAAAAAAATTGAAATTATTATATGAAAAACTTCTTTTGGCCATATCTCCTTAAATATGCGTCCTAGAGCGAAAAGGACGATAATTCGTGACCACCATCAAAAAATTGAAAAATCCACCCAAAACCTAAAAAAATTGAAATTTTTATATGATAAACTTCTTTTGGCCATATCTCCTTAAATATGCGTAATAGAGCGAAAAGGACGATAATTTGTGACCACCCTCAAAAAATTGAAAAATCCACCCAAAACCTAAAAAAATTTAAATTTTTATATGAAAAACTTCTTTTGGCCATATCTCCTTAAATATGCGTCCTAGAGCGAAAAGGACGATAATTCGTGACCACCCTCAAAAAATTGAAAAATCCACCCAAAACCTAAAAAAATTGAAATTTTTATATGAAAAACTTCTTTTGGCCATATCTCCTGATCTAAGCGTCCTAGAGCGAAAAGGACGATAATTCGTGACCACCCTCAAAAAATTGAAAAATCCACCCAAAACCTAAAAAAATTGAAATTTTTATATGAAAAACTTCTTTTGGCCATATCTCCTTAAATATGCGTCCTAGAGCGAAAAAGACGATAATTCGTGACCACCCTCAAAAAATTGAAAAATCCACCCAAAACCTAAAAAAAATTGAAATTTTTATATGAAAAACTTCTTTTGGTCATATCTCCTAAACTAAGAGTCCTAGAGCGAAAAGGACGATAATTCATGACCACCCTCAAAAAATTGAAAAATCCACCCAAAACCTAAAAAAATTGAAATTTTTATATGAAAAACTTCTTTTGGCCATATCTCCTGAACTAAGCGTCCTAGAGCGAAAAGGACGATAATTCGTGACCACCCTCAAAAAATTGAAAAATCCACCCAAAACCTAAAAAAATTGAAATTTTTATATGAAAAACTTTTTTGGCCATATCTCCTTAAATATGCGTAATAGAGCGAAAAGGGCGATAATTCGTGACCACCCTCAAAAAATTGAAAAATCCACCCAAAACCTAAAAAAATTTAAATTTCGTGAACGATTTGATGAATGAAATGTGCAATCTATTACGGATTGAACAAAGATTTTCTACACCATATCACCACGAAACCTTGGGAACAGTCGAAAGAAACCATAGAGTTCTAAATGAATACTTTTTGTCTTTTGTAAATGACGATAATTGGAATGAGTGGATACCATAGTATGCATTCGCATATAATACAACACCACATGTTGATACAGGGTATTCACCATTCGAACTAATTTTTGGTAAATTACCGACAATACCAGGGGAAAACATAATGAACGCCGAAAAAGTTTATGACTTAGATAACTACGCAAATGAGCTGAAACTAAGACTAAAAATCTCTATTGAAAATGCCACGAAACTAGTAGAACAAGTAAAACTTAAGAGAAGCCAGAACTCTTTGATAAATACAAATAGGATAGACCTTAGAATAGGTGATTTAGTTTTAGTAAAAAGGGAAAATAGAAGAAAAAATCAGCCACCTTACCATGGTCCCTATAGAATATCAAATATAGATAATTTAAATATAACATTACAAATAGACAATAAACAAAAAACTGTACACAAAAATTTATTAAAAAAATACCAAATTTAATCATTGTATCTCTAATATGTACGTATTCTAAAACAAAAAAAAAAAATACATGTTTATATTTATCAACTAGCTAACCACTTATATCTAATATCACATATCAAAGAAAACTCTGTAAAGCAAAACACAATTTGTAAACAAACCACTACAATATAACACAATAAATATCATATTACAAAAATGTACCCAATTTGTTCTATGAAACAACCAAATTGTGTACATTTCTCTTAAGGGCGAGGGTGTAGTGTGACCAAACACACTCTCCACTTCTTCCCCCTTATTCTTCACTTACACATGCATTCCCATTAGCATACAGTACTCTATTTTTGATCCACTTGCATTCTCGGTGCATTCATATTTTGTTTTTGTTGACGCAGGTCAGTCACACACTTGGTAGTGACTGAGTTGAATGCACTCAGTGGAGTTCCAATTAGATGTTGGTGGCATGTGACACTTTTCATTGGTTTAGAGTTTCCAGTTGGGATTGCATACATTGTTTTGTAAGTAGACCAACTGCATGAACTCAGAATTGAGTCAAATGACCACCAATAGGAATTAAGAAAGGCCTGCATCTCAAAGAAAGTAAAAGTATTGGTAAAATGTAGATCAATTCTTCATAGAAATATATGCATGTATAAGTGAGCTCCATAGTTCTATACTCCATTTATTGAAATAGTATTAGTACATTTTTCACTCAATAGTTAATAATTCTAAGTTCCAAATTTTGTATAAATTCATGACATTTTCGAAAATAAAATCAGAAAGATATTACACAGAGCCTAAACAACTGGCTTTTTTATTTTTCTCTGAGTTGAAGTGGCACTGTAGAGTGCCTGCAACAAAAATTAGCTGGTCTAGTGGCGCTCTTAAGCGCCGGCCAAAAATCGGGCAGGTAGAGATAGGATCTTCTCCTTGTAATCTTTAAAATTTGTTTCTGAGTGGACACTTGCCTGTACTTCACGCCAAGCATCCTTTAATTTGTCCTTTTGGAAAACGCTTGCCAATTTTGTTTGCAAGTATCGTTTTGTCTGGTGACCGTTTGCCTACCACACGGCAAACATTACATGGCGATCCTGCCATCTTCAGAACCATTCACAAAGAAGACCCCGGACCCAATTTTTTTCAATGAAGGAAGACCGACTGTTGGTTCAAGAAGAAGGCGAACCAAAAGCAATACCTCACGCCAAACATTACATCATTCAATGAAGAAGGAAGACCATTTGACTTATATCCTGCGGATTTAGATCCTGCAACATCCTTATGGATCCTAGTTTGACACTTAATAATTTAACCAGCAAACCACTAAGAAGGATGACCTACATAATGTGGACGAAATCGCATTCAACATTCAAAATCCCCACTAACGTGTGGACCTTATGTCTCCTTAAACTATATTGTGCCCAAATACGATCTGTCCCTATTGAAATGGAACGAGAACGATTACGAAAAGAAAATCAACCATTACGAGAATTGCCACGTATGATGTATGAATTTGAAACTTTGGGCGGCATCACAAAACATCCCGAAAAAGGCAAAGAAGAAATGGATTTCATCATTTCCCCACAACATAGCTACTAGCATATAATTAAAAAAAAAAAATATTTAAAAAAAAAATATTTAAAAGAAGATTGTAACAAACATATAACCAATTTTATTACTCAATTACAATTATTACTAAAAAACAAATATAATAAAAATTATTAATAAAAAAAAAGAAATATTTGCAAAAAGTATATATATAGAAATAAGGATGATACTGTTTTAAATAAATTAAAATGGACCAATATTTAATCCAATTAAATCTTTAAGTAAATTGTAAAAAAAAAACACATGCTCGTATGACTCAAACTTTTCCTGCGGTAAGGAAGTTGATTTTTTTTTGTAAACTGCGCTTAATGTCGATTAATACTTCTTACTTTTACCAATTTGCATAAATTAACCCCCACAGCTTGAATTTTTTTGGCTAGTAACTTGTTTGAAACAGAAAAATGAAGATGATTTGAAAACTATATTTGAAAAATTTGTACATGCTTGATCTACATTTCGTAAAAACCTAATTTTGATGGCATTATTCTTGGATAAAATGTAACTGTTGAATGGAATTTTAGGAAAGGAGTTTTTTTTCCAAATAATGGTGAAACGTCTATATTTCATTAAAGATTTTAACAGAACGGCTGTTATATCGTGTTTGAATGCCTTAGTGAAGAAGAATACAAAATTCGAATGGACACAACAATGTCAGGAAGCTTTCGAAACACTTAAGAACAAGTTGAATTGGCGAGATTAAAATTTTGCAATACCCCGATTTCGACAAATTTTGCAATGCCCCGATTTCGAGAAAGAATTATTAGGAATTCCCCAATGGATGTATCCAATTTTTCCATCCATATTTATATGGTAGGAAATTTATTGTGGTTACAGACCATCGACCTTTAGTTTCTTTGTTTACTCACAAGAACCCCAGTTCTAAATTGACTCGAATTAGACTAGAACTATCAGATTATGATTTTGAAATTGTTTATAAAAAAGGAACAAATAATACAAATGCAGATGCATTATCGCGTATAAAGATAGACTCCGATACATTGAGATCGATGATACCTCATGAAATAGATGAGAAAGTTAAAAAATCGCTGGTGATAACTCGAGGGATGAAAAGAAAAATGTGCACAGATAAAGAGGACAGGAAGGAAGAGATGTCTTCCCATAATGAGTCTGATCAACTCAAAGTTTGGGAATGTACATCTATTAAAGATATTAAACTCGCGAGAAAATTGAGATTTATTATAGACAGGTCGACTAAGAAATTGAATATTGATTATGATCATTCTGTGAACGAATTGGCCATAAGATGTAGTGATAATCCCTATTACTTAGGTAATCTTTGGGAGAAGCTATCATCTGAGTTAAGCAGAATGAATGTTAAAACTTTCGCACTAGAAAAAGGTGACGAAATATTTAAAATGATAACCCTAGGGAAATTTAAAGAAAAAATGAACGATTATTTAAAGAAGTATGACGTCAATATTTTGTTGTATGAAAAACCTCGAGAAATAAAAAGTAATCCGGAACAATTAGAACTAATTAAATTATATCACGATACACCATGCGGAGGTCATTTTGGAGTCAGAAAAACAATTTTAAAATTAAAACAAAAATATGTATGGAAGAATATGTCTAAAATGGTAAAAAAATATGTGTCAACTTGTGACTTATGCCAAAGAAACAAGCAAATAAAACACACAAAAGAACCGTTAATGAAAACGGACACACCAACAGACAGTTTCAGTGTAGTTGTCATTGACACAGTAGGCCCCTTACGCCCCTCAAACAATTATCGTTACATATTGACAATGCAATGTGAATTGACCAAGTATGTCATAGCCGTTCCTATGGAGACTAAAGAAGCCAAGTCGATAGCAAAATGTTTGAATGAAAACCTAATTTTGCAATATGGGACATTCAAAACTTTGAAATCCGATAGAGGCACTGAATTCGTGAACGATTTGATGAATGAAATGTGCAATCTATTACGGATTGAACAAAGATTTTCTACACCATATCACCACGAAACCTTGGGAACAGTCGAAAGAAACCATAGAGTTCTAAATGAATACTTTTTGTCTTTTGTAAATGACGATAATTGGAATGAGTGGATACCATAGTATGCATTCGCATATAATACAACACCACATGTTGATACAGGGTATTCACCATTCGAACTAATTTTTGGTAAATTACCGACAATACCAGGGGAAAACATAATGAACGCCGAAAAAGTTTATGACTTAGATAACTACGCAAATGAGCTGAAACTAAGACTAAAAATCTCTATTGAAAATGCCACGAAACTAGTAGAACAAGTAAAACTTAAGAGAAGCCAGAACTCTTTGATAAATACAAATAGGATAGACCTTAGAATAGGTGATTTAGTTTTAGTAAAAAGGGAAAATAGAAGAAAAAATCAGCCACCTTACCATGGTCCCTATAGAATATCAAATATAGATAATTTAAATATAACATTACAAATAGACAATAAACAAAAAACTGTACACAAAAATTTATTAAAAAAATACCAAATTTAATCATTGTATCTCTAATATGTACGTATTCTAAAACAAAAAAAAAAAAATACATGTTTATATTTATCAACTAGCTAACCACTTATATCTAATATCACATATCAAAGAAAACTCTGTAAAGCAAAACACAATTTGTAAACAAACCACTACAATATAACACAATAAATATCATATTACAAAAATGTACCCAATTTGTTCTATGAAACAACCAAATTGTGTACATTTCTCTTAAGGGCGAGGGTGTAGTGTGACCAAACACACTCTCCACTTCTTCCCCCTTATTCTTCACTTACACATGCATTCCCATTAGCATACAGTACTCTATTTTTGATCCACTTGCATTCTCGGTGCATTCATATTTTGTTTTTGTTGACGCAGGTCAGTCACACACTTGGTAGTGACTGAGTTGAATGCACTCAGTGGAGTTCCAATTAGATGTTGGTGGCATGTGACACTTTTCATTGGTTTAGAGTTTCCAGTTGGGATTGCATACATTGTTTTGTAAGTAGACCAACTGCATGAACTCAGAATTGAGTCAAATGACCACCAATAGGAATTAAGAAAGGCCTGCATCTCAAAGAAAGTAAAAGTATTGGTAAAATGTAGATCAATTCTTCATAGAAATATATGCATGTATAAGTGAGCTCCATAGTTCTATACTCCATTTATTGAAATAGTATTAGTACATTTTTCACTCAATAGTTAATAATTCTAAGTTCCAAATTTTGTATAAATTCATGACATTTTCGAAAATAAAATCAGAAAGATATTACACAGAGCCTAAACAACTGGCTTTTTTATTTTTCTCTGAGTTGAAGTGGCACTGTAGAGTGCCTGCAACAAAAATTAGCTGGTCTAGTGGCGCTCTTAAGCGCCGGCCAAAAATCGGGCAGGTAGAGATAGGATCTTCTCCTTGTAATCTTTAAAATTTGTTTCTGAGTGGACACTTGCCTGTACTTCACGGCAAGCATCCTTTAATTTGTCCTTTTGGAAAACGCTTGCCAATTTTGTTTGCAAGTATCGTTTTGTCTGGTGACCGTTTGCCTACCACACGGCAAACATTACAATACCTAAAAAAATTGAAATTTTTATATGAAAAACTTCTTTTGGCCATATCTCCTTAAATATGCGTCTTAGAGCGAAAAGGACGATAATTCATGGCCACCCTCAAAAAATTGAAAAATCCACCCAAAACCTAAAAAAATTGAAATTTTTATATGAAAAACTTCTTTTGGCCATATCTCCTTAAATATGCGTCCTAGAGCGAAAAAGACGATAATTCGTGACCACCCTCAAAAAATTGAAAAATCCACCCAAAACCTAAAAAAATTTAAATTTTTATATGAAAAACTTCTTTTGACCATATCTCCTGAACTAAGCGTCCTAGAGCGAAAAGGACGATAATTCGTGACCACCATCAAAAAATGAAAAATCCACCCAAAACCTAAAGAAATTGAAATTTTTATATGAAAAACTTCTTTCGGCCATATCTCCTAAACTAAGCGTCCTAGAGCGAAAAGGACGATAATTCGTGACCACCCTCAAAAAATTGAAAAATCCACCCAAAACCTAAAAAAATTGAAATTTTTATATGAAAAACTTCTTTTGGCCATATCTCCTTAAATATGCGTCCTAGAGCGAAAAGGACGATAATTCGTGACCACCCTCAAAAAATTGAAAAATCCACCCAAAACCTAAAAAAATTTTAATTTTTATATGAAAAACTTCTTTTGGCCATATCTCCTTAAATATGCGTCCTAGAGCGAAAAGGACAATAATTCGTGACCACCCTCAAAAAATTGAAAAATCCACCCAAAACCTAAAAAAAATTGAAATTTTTATATGAAAAACTTCTTTTGGTCATATCTCCTAAACTAAGAGTCCTAGAGCGAAAAGGACGATAATTCATGACCACCCTCAAAAAATTGAAAAATCCACCCAAAACCTAAAAAAAATTGAAATTTTTATATGAAAAACTTCTTTTGGCCATATCTCCTGAACTAAGCGTCCTAGAGCGAAAAGGACGATAATTCGTGACCACCCTCAAAAAATTGAAAAATCCACCCAAAACCTAAAAAAATTGAAATTTTTATATGAAAAACTTCTTTTGGCCATATCTACTGAACTAAGCGTCCTAGAGCGAAAAGGACGATAATTCGTGACCACCCTCAAAAAATTGAAAAATCCACCCAAAACCTAAAAAAATTAAATTTTTATATGAAAAACTATCTCCTTAAATATGCGTCCTAGAGCGAAAAGGACAATAATTCGTGACCACCCTCAAAAAATTGAAAAATCCACACAAAACCTAAAAAAAATTGAAATTTTTATATGAAAAACTTCTTTTGGCCATATCTCCTGAACTAAGCGTCCTAGAGCGAAAAGGACGATAATTCGTGACCACCCTCAAAAAATTGAAAAATCCACCCAAAACCTAAAAAAATTGAAATTTTTATATGAAAAACTTCTTTTGGCCATTTCTCCTTAAATATGCGTCCTAGAGCGAAAAGGACGATAATTCGTGACCACCATCAAAAAATTGAAAAATCCACCCAAAACCTAAAAAAATTTAAATTTTTATATGAAAAACTTCTTTTGACCATATCTCCTGAACTAAGCGTCCTAGAGCGAAAAGGACGATAATTCGTGACCACCATCAAAAAATGAAAAATCCACCCAAAACCTAAAAAAATTGAAATTTTTATATGAAAAACTTCTTTCGGCCATATCTCCTAAACTAAGCGTCCTAGAGCGAAAAGGACGATAATTCGTGACCACCCTCAAAAAATTGAAAAATCCACCCAAAACCTAAAAAAATTGAAATTTTTTTATGAAAAACTTCTTTTGGTCATATCTCCTTAAATATGCGTCCTAGAGCGAAAAGGACGATAATTCGTGACCACCATCAAAAAATTGAAAAATCCACCCAAAACCTAAAAAAATTGAAATTTTCTTTTGACCATATCTCCTGAACTAAGCGTCCTAGAGCGAAAAGGACGATAATTCGTGACCACCCTCAAAAAATTGAAAAATCCACCCAAAACCTAAAAAAAATTTTAATTTTTATATGAAAAACTTCTTTTGGCCATATCTCCTTAAATATGCGTCCTAGAGCGAAAAGGATGATAATTCGTGACCACCATCAAAAAATTGAAAAATCCACTCAAAACCTAAAAAAATTGAAATTTTTATATGAAAAACTTCTTTTGGCCATATCTCCTGAACTAAGCGTCCTAGAGCGAAAAGGACAATAATTCGTGACCACCCTCAAAAAATTGAAAAATCCACCCAAAACCTACAAAAATTGAAATTTTTATATGAAAAACTTCTTTTGGCCATATCTCCTGAACTAAGCGTCCTAGAGCGAAAAGGACGATAATTCGTGACCACCCTCAAAATATTGAAAAGGCCACCCAAAACCTAAAAAAATTGAAATTTTTATATGAAAAACTTCTTTTGGCCATATCTCCTTAAATATGCGTCCTAGAGCGAAAAGGACGATAATTCGTGACCACCATCAAAAAATTGAAAAATCCACCCAAAACCTAAAAAAATTGAAATTTTCTTTTGACCATATCTCCTGAACTAAGCGTCCTAGAGCGAAAAGGACAATAATTCGTGACCACCCTCAAAAAATTGAAAAATCCACCAAAAACCTAAAAAAAATTGAAATTTTTATATGAAAAACTTCTTTTGGCCATATCTCCTTAAATATGCGTCCTAGAGCGAAAAGGACGATCATTCGTGACCACCCTCAAAAAATTGAAAAATCCACCCAAAACCTAAAAAAATTGAAATTTTTATATGAAAAACTTCTTTTGGCCATGTCTCCTAAACTAAGAGTCCTAGAGCGAAAAGGACGATAATTCGTGACCACCCTCAAAAAATTGAAAAATCCACCCAAAACCTAAAAAAATTGATGTTTTTATATGAAAAACTTCTTTTGGCCATATCTCCTTAAATATGCGTCCTAGAGCGAAAAGGACGATAATTCGTGACCACCATCAAAAAATTGAAAAATCCACCCAAAACCTAAAAAAATTGAAATTTTTATATGAAAAATTTGTTTTGGCCATATCTCCTTAAATATGCGTCCTAGAGCGAAAAGGACGATAATTCGTGACCACCATCAAAAAATTGAAAAATCCACCCAAAACCTAAAAAAATTGAAATTTTTATACGAAAAACTTCTTTTGGCCATATCTCCTGAACTAAGCGTCCTAGAGCGAAAAGGACGATAATTCGTGACCACCCTCAAAAAAATGAAAAATCCACCCAAAACCTAAAAAAATTTAAATTTTTATATGAAAAACTTCTTTTGGCCATATCTCCTAAACTAAGCTTCCTAGAGCGAAAAGGACGATAATTCGTGACCACCCTCAAAAAATTGAAAAATCCACCCAAAACCTAAAAAAATTTAAATTTTTATATGAAAAACTTCTTTTGGCCATATCTCCTAAACTGAGCTTCCTAGAGCGAAAAGGACGATAATTCGTGACCACCCTCAAAAAATTGAAAAATTCACCCAAAACCTAAAAAAATTGAAATTTTTATATGAAAAACTTCTTTTGGCCATATCTCCTTAAATATGCGTCCTAGAGCGAAAAGGACGATAATTCGTGACCACCCTCAAAAAATTTAAAAATCCACCCAAAACCTAAAAAAATTTTAATTTTTATATGGAAAACTTCTTTTGGCCATATCTCCTTAAATATGCGTCCTAGAGCGAAAAGGACAATAATTCGTGACCACCCTCAAAAAATTGAAAAATCCACCCAAAACCTAAAAAAAATTGAAATTTTTATATGAAAAACTTCTTTTGGTCATATCTCCTAAACTAAGAGTCCTAGAGCGAAAAGGACGATAATTCATGACCACCCTCAAAAAATTGAAAAATCCACCCAAAACCTAAAAAAAATTGAAATTTTTATATGAAAAACTTCTTTTGGCCATATCTCCTGAACTAAGCGTCCTAGAGCGAAAAGGACGATAATTCGTGACCACCCTCAAAAAATTGAAAAATCCACCCAAAACCTAAAAAAATTGAAATTTTTATATGAAAAACTTCTTTTGGCCATATCTACTGAACTAAGCGTCCTAGAGCGAAAAGGACGATAATTCGTGACCACCCTCAAAAAATTGAAAAATCCACCCAAAACCTAAAAAAAATTAAATTTTTATATGAAAAACTATCTCCTTAAATATGCGTCCTAGAGCGAAAAGGACAATAATTCGTGACCACCCTCAAAAAATTGAAAAATCCACCCAAAACCTAAAAAAAATTGAAATTTTTATATGAAAAACTTCTTTTGGCCATATCTCCTGAACTAAGCGTCCTAGAGCGAAAAGGACGATAATTCGTGACCACCCTCAAAAAATTGAAAAATCCACCCAAAACCTAAAAAAATTGAAATTTTTATATGAAAAACTTCTTTTGGCCATTTCTCCTTAAATATGCGTCCTAGAGCGAAAAGGACGATAATTCGTGACCACCATCAAAAAATTGAAAAATCCACCCAAAACCTAAAAAAATTTAAATTTTTATATGAAAAACTTCTTTTGACCATATCTCCTGAACTAAGCGTCCTAGAGCGAAAAGGACGATAATTCGTGACCACCATCAAAAAATGAAAAATCCACCCAAAACCTAAAAAAATTGAAATTTTTATATCAAAAACTTCTTTCGGCCATATCTCCTAAACTAAGCGTCCTAGAGCGAAAAGGACGATAATTCGTGACCACCCTCAAAAAATTGAAAAATCCACCCAAAACCTAAAAAAATTGAAATTTTTTTATGAAAAACTTCTTTTGGCCATATCTCCTTAAATATGCGTCCTAGAGCGAAAAGGACGATAATTCGTGACCACCATCAACAAATTGAAAAATCCACCCAAAACCTAAAAAAATTGAAATTTTCTTTTGACCATATCTCCTGAACTAAGCGTCCTAGAGCGAAAAGGACGATAATTCGTGACCACCCTCAAAAAATTGAAAAATCCACCCAAAACCTAAAAAAAATTTTAATTTTTATATGAAAAACTTCTTTTGGCCATATCTCCTTAAATATGCGTCCTAGAGCGAAAAGGATGATAATTCGTGACCACCATCAAAAAATTGAAAAATCCACTCAAAACCTAAAAAAATTGAAATTTTTATATGAAAAACTTCTTTTGGCCATATCTCCTGAACTAAGCGTCCTAGAGCGAAAAGGACAATAATTCGTGACCACCCTCAAAAAATTGAAAAATCCACCCAAAACCTACAAAAAATGAAATTTTTATATGAAAAACTTCTTTTGGCCATATCTCCTGAACTAAGCGTCCTAGAGCGAAAAGGACGATAATTCGTGACCACCCTCAAAATATTGAAAAGTCCACACAAAACCTAAAAAAATTGAAATTTTTATATGAAAAACTTCTTTTGGCCATATCTCCTTAAATATGCGTCCTAGAGCGAAAAGGACGATAATTCGTGACCACCATCAAAAAATTGAAAAATCCACCCAAAATCTAAAAAAATTGAAATTTTCTTTTGACCATATCTCCTGAACTAAGCGTCCTAGAGCGAAAAGGACAATAATTCGTGACCACCCTCAAAAAATTGAAAAATCCACCAAAAACCTAAAAAAATTGAAATTTTTATATGAAAAACTTCTTTTGGCCATATCTCCTTAAATATGCGTCCTAGAGCGAAAAGGACGATCATTCGTGACCACCCTCAAAAAATTGAAAAATCCACCCAAAACCTAAAAAAATTGAAATTTTTATATGAAAAACTTCTTTTGGCCATATCTCTTAAACTAAGAGTCCTAGAGCGAAAAGGACGATAATTCGTGACCACCCTCAAAAAATTGAAAAATCCACCCAAAACCTAAAAAAATTGATGTTTTTATATGAAAAACTTCTTTTGGCCATATCTCCTTAAATATGCGTCCTAGAGCGAAAAGGACGATAATTCGTGACCACCATCAAAAAATTGAAAAATCCACCCAAAACCTAAAAAAATTGAAATTTTTATATGAAAAACTTGTTTTGGCCATATCTCCTTAAATATGCGTCCTAGAGCGAAAAGGACGATAATTCGTGTCCACCATCAAAAAATTGAAAAATCCACCCAAAACCTAAAAAAATTGAAATTTTTATACGAAAAACTTCTTTTGGCCATATCTCCTGAACTAAGCGTCCTAGAGCGAAAAGGACGATAATTCGTGACCACCCTCAAAAAAATGAAAAATCCACCCAAAACCTAAAAAAATTTAAATTTTTATATGAAAAACTTCTTTTGGCCATATCTCCTAAACTAAGCTTCCTAGAGCGAAAAGGACGATAATTCGTGACCACCCTCAAAAAATTGAAAAATCCACCCAAAACCTAAAAAAATTTAAATTTTTATATGAAAAACTTCTTTTGGCCATATCTCCTTAAATATGCGTCCTAGAGCGAAAAGGACGATCATTCGTGACCACCCTCAAAAAATTGAAAAATCCACCCAAAACCTAAAAAAATTGAAATTTTTATATGAAAAACTTCTTTTGGCCATATCTCCTAAACTAAGAGTCCTAGAGCGAAAAGGACGATAATTCGTGACCACCATCAAAAAATGAAAAATCCACCCAAAACCTAAAAAAATTGAAATTTTTATATGAAAAACTTCTTTCGGCCATATCTCCTAAACTAAGCGTCCTAGAGCGAAAAGGACGATAATTCGTGACCACCCTCAAAAAATTGAAAAATCCACCCAAAACCTAAAAAAATTAAATTTTTATATGAAAAACTATCTCCTTAAATATGCGTCCTAGAGCGAAAAGGACGATAATTCGTGACCACCATCAAAAAATGAAAAATCCACCCAAAACCTAAAAAAAATTGAAATTTTTATATGAAAAACTTCTTTTGGTCATATCTCCTAAACTAAGAGTCCTAGAGCGAAAAGGACGATAATTCATGACCACCCTCAAAAAATTGAAAAATCCACCCAAAACCTAAAAAAAATTGAAATTTTTATATGAAAAACTTCTTTTGGCCATATCTCCTGAACTAAGCGTCCTAGAGCGAAAAGGACGATAATTCGTGACCACCCTCAAAAAATTGAAAAATCCACCCAAAACCTAAAAAAATTGAAATTTTTATATGAAAAACTTCTTTTGGCCATATCTACTGAACTAAGCGTCCTAGAGCGAAAAGGACGATAATTCGTGACCACCCTCAAAAAATTGAAAAATCCACCCAAAACCTAAAAAAAATTAAATTTTTATATGAAAAACTATCTCCTTAAATATGCGTCCTAGAGCGAAAAGGACAATAATTCGTGACCACCCTCAAAAAATTGAAAAATCCACCCAAAACCTAAAAAAAATTGAAATTTTTATATGAAAAACTTCTTTTGGCCATATCTCCTGAACTAAGCGTCCTAGAGCGAAAAGGACGATAATTCGTGACCACCCTCAAAAAATTGAAAAATCCACCCAAAACCTAAAAAAATTGAAATTTTTATATGAAAAACTTCTTTTGGCCATTTCTCCTTAAATATGCGTCCTAGAGCGAAAAGGACGATAATTCGTGACCACCATCAAAAAATTGAAAAATTCACCCAAAACCTAAAAAAATTTAAATTTTTATATGAAAAACTTCTTTTGACCATATCTCCTGAACTAAGCGTCCTAGAGCGAAAAGGACGATAATTCGTGACCACCATCAAAAAATGAAAAATCCATCCCAAAACCTAAAAAAATTGAAATTTTTATATCAAAAACTTCTTTCGGCCATATCTCCTAAACTAAGCGTCCTAGAGCGAAAAGGACGATAATTCGTGACCACCCTCAAAAAATTGAAAAATCCACCCAAAACCTAAAAAAATTGAAATTTTTTTATGAAAAACTTCTTTTGGCCATATCTCCTTAAATATGCGTCCTAGAGCGAAAAGGACGATAATTCGTGACCACCATCAACAAATTGAAAAATCCACCCAAAACCTAAAAAAATTGAAATTTTCTTTTGACCATATCTCCTGAACTAAGCGTCCTAGAGCGAAAAGGACGATAATTCGTGACCACCCTCAAAAAATTGAAAAATCCACCCAAAACCTAAAAAAAATTTTAATTTTTATATGAAAAACTTCTTTTGGCCATATCTCCTTAAATATGCGTCCTAGAGCGAAAAGGATGATAATTCGTGACCACCATCAAAAAATTGAAAAATCCACTCAAAACCTAAAAAAATTGAAATTTTTATATGAAAAACTTCTTTTGGCCATATCTCCTGAACTAAGCGTCCTAGAGCGAAAAGGACAATAATTCGTGACCACCCTCAAAAAATTGAAAAATCCACCCAAAACCTACAAAAATTGAAATTTTTATATGAAAAACTTCTTTTGGCCATATCTCCTGAACTAAGCGTCCTAGAGCGAAAAGGACGATAATTCGTGACCACCCTCAAAATATTGAAAAGTCCACACAAAACCTAAAAAAATTGAAATTTTTATATGAAAAACTTCTTTTGGCCATATCTCCTTAAATATGCGTCCTAGAGCGAAAAGGACGATAATTCGTGACCACCATCAAAAAATTGAAAAATCCACCCAAAATCTAAAAAAATTGAAATTTTCTTTTGACCATATCTCCTGAACTAAGCGTCCTAGAGCGAAAAGGACAATAATTCGTGACCACCCTCAAAAAATTGAAAAATCCACCAAAAACCTAAAAAAATTGAAATTTTTATATGAAAAACTTCTTTTGGCCATATCTCCTTAAATATGCGTCCTAGAGCGAAAAGGACGATCATTCGTGACCACCCTCAAAAAATTGAAAAATCCACCCAAAACCTAAAAAAATTGAAATTTTTATATGAAAAACTTCTTTTGGCCATATCTCCTAAACTAAGAGTCCTAGAGCGAAAAGGACGATAATTCGTGACCACCCTCAAAAAATTGAAAAATCCACCCAAAACCTAAAAAAATTGAAATTTTTATATGAAAAACTTGTTTTGGCCATATCTCCTTAAATATGCGTCCTAGAGCGAAAAGGACGATAATTCGTGTCCACCATCAAAAAATTGAAAAATCCACCCAAAACCTAAAAAAATTTAAATTTTTATACGAAAAACTTCTTTTGGCCATATCTCCTGAACTAAGCGTCCTAGAGCGAAAAGGACGATAATTCGTGACCACCCTCAAAAAAATGAAAAATCCACCCAAAACCTAAAAAAATTTAAATTTTTATATGAAAAACTTCTTTTGGCCATATCTCCTGAACTAAGCGTCCTAGAGCGAAAAGGACGATAATTCGTGACCACCCTCAAAAAAATGAAAAATCCACCCAAAACCTAAAAAAATTTAAATTTTTATATGAAAAACTTCTTTTGGCCATATCTCCTAAACTAAGCTTCCTAGAGCGAAAAGGACGATAATTCGTGACCACCCTCAAAAAATTGAAAAATCCACCCAAAACCTAAAAAAATTTAAATTTTTATATGAAAAACTTCTTTTGGCCATATCTCCTAAACTAAGCTTCCTAGAGCGAAAAGGACGATAATTCGTGACCACCCTCAAAAAATTGAAAAATCCACCCAAAACCTAAAAAAATTGAAATTTTTATATGAAAAACTTCTTTTGGCCATATCTCCTTAAATATGCGTCCTAGAGCGAAAAGGACGATAATTCGTGACCACCATCAAAAAATTGAAAAATCCACCCAAAACCTAAAAAAATTGAAATTTTCTTTTGACCATATCTCCTGAACTAAGCGTCCTAGAGCGAAAAGGACGATAATTCGTGACCACCCTCAAAAAATTGAAAAATCCACCCAAAACCTAAAAAAAATTTTAATTTTTATATGAAAAACTTCTTTTGGCCATATCTCCTTAAATATGCGTCCTAGAGCGAAAAGGATGATAATTCGTGACCACCATCAAAAAATTGAAAAATCCACTCAAAACCTAAAAAAATTGAAATTTTTATATGAAAAACTTCTTTTGGCCATATCTCCTGAACTAAGCGTCCTAGAGCGAAAAGGACAATAATTCGTGACCACCCTCAAAAAATTGAAAAATCCACCCAAAACCTACAAAAATTGAAATTTTTATATGAAAAACTTCTTTTGGCCATATCTCCTGAACTAAGCGTCCTAGAGCGAAAAGGACGATAATTCGTGACCACCCTCAAAATATTGAAAAGTCCACCCAAAACCTAACAAAATTGAAATTTTTATATGAAAAACTTCTTTTGGCCATATCTCCTTAAATATGCGTCCTAGAGCGAAAAGGACGATAATTCGTGACCACCATCAAAAAATTGAAAAATCCACCCAAAACCTAAAAAAATTGAAATTTTATTTTGACCATATCTCCTGAACTAAGCGTCCTAGAGCGAAAAGGACAATAATTCGTGACCACCCTCAAAAAATTGAAAAATCCACCAAAAACCTAAAAAAAATTGAAATTTTTATATGAAAAACTTCTTTTGGCCATATCTCCTTAAATATGCGTCCTAGAGCGAAAAGGACGATCATTCGTGACCACCCTCAAAAAATTGAAAAATCCACCCAAAACCTAAAAAAATTGAAATTTTTATATGAAAAACATCTTTCGGCCATATCTCCTAAACTAAGCGTCCTAGAGCGAAAAGGACGATAATTCGTGACCACCCTCAAAAAATTAAAAAATCCACCCTAAACCTAAAAAAATTGAAATTTTTATATGAAAAACTTCTTTCGGCCATATCTCCTGAACTAAGCGTCCTAGAGCGAAAAGGACGATAATTCGTGACCACCCTCAAAAAATTGAAAAATTCACCCAAAACCTAAAAAAATTGAAATTTTTATATGAAAAACTTCTTTTGGCCATATCTCCTTAAATATGCGTCCTAGAGCGAAAAAGACGATAATTCGTGACCACCCTCAAAAAATTGAAAAATCCACCCAAAACCTAAAAAAATTGAAATTATTATATGAAAAACTTCTTTTGGCCATATCTCCTAAACTAAGCGTCCTAGAGCGAAAAGGACGATAATTCGTGACCACCCTCAAAAAATTGAAAAATCCACCCAAAACTTAAAAAATTGAAATTTTTATATGAAAAACTTCTTTTGGCCATATCTCCTTAAATATGCGTCCTAGAGCGAAAAGGGCGATAATTCGTGACCACCATCAAAAAATTGAAAAATCCACCCAAAACCTAAAAAAATTGAAATTTTTATATGAAAAACTTCGTTTGGCCATATCTCCTTAAATATGCGTTCTAGAGCGAAAAGGACGATAATTCGTGACCACCCTCAAAAAATTGAAAAATCCACCCAAAACCTAAAAAAATTGAAATTTTTATATGAAAAACTTCTTTTGGCCATATCTCCTTAAATATGCGTCCTAGAGCGAAAAGGACGATAATTCGTGAACACCCTCAAAAAATTTAAAAATCCACCCAAAACCTAAAAAAATTTAAATTTTTATATGAAAAACTTCTTTTGGCCATATCTCCTGAACTAAGCATCCTAGAGCGAAAAGGACAATAATTCGTGACCACCCTCAAAAAATTGAAAAATCCACCCAAAACCTAAAAAAATTGAAATTTTTATATGAAAAACTTCTTTTGGCCATATTGAAGTTTTTATATGAAAAACTTCTTTTGGCCATATCTCCTAAACTAAGCGTCCTAGAGCGAAAAGGACGATAATTCGTGACCACCCTCAAAAAATTGAAAAATCCACCCAAAACCTAAAAAAATTGAAATTTTTATATGAAAAACTTCTTTTGGCCATATTGAAGTTTTTATATGAAAAACTTCTTTTGGCCATATCTCCTAAACTAAGCGTCCTAGAGCGAAAAGGACGATAATTCGTGATCACCCTCAAAAAATTGAAAAATCCACCCAATACCTAAAAAAATTGAAATTTTTATATGAAAAACTTCTTTTGGCCATATCTCCTTAAATATGCGTCCTAGAGCGAAAAGGACGATAATTCGTGACCACCCTCAAAAAATTGAAAAATCCACCCAAAACCTAAAAAAATTGAAATTTTTATATGAAAAACTTCTTTTGGCCATATCTTCTTAAATATGCGTCCTAGAGCGAAAAGGACGATAATTCGTGACCACCCTCAAAAAATTGAAAAATCCACCCAAAACCTAAAAAAATTGAAATTTTTATATGAAAAACTTCTTTTGGCCATATCTCCTTAAATATGCGTCCTAGAGCGAAAAAGACGATAATTCGTGACCACCCTCAAAAAATTGAAAAATCCACCCAAAACCTAAAAAAAATTAAATTTTTATATGAAAAACTTCTTTTGACCATATCTCCTGAACTAAGCGTCCTAGAGCGAAAAGGACGATAATTCGTGACCACCCTCAAAAAATGAAAAATCCACCCAAAACCTAAAAAAATTGAAATTTTTATATGAAAAACTTCTTTTGGCCATATCTCCTAAACTAAGAGTCCTAGAGCGAAAAGGACGATAATTCGTGACCACCCTCAAAAAATTGAAAAATCCACCCAAAACCTAAAAAAATTGATGTTTTTATATGAAAAACTTCTTTTGGCCATATCTCCTTAAATATGCGTCCTAGAGCGAAAAGGACGATAATTCGTGACCACCATCAAAAAATTGAAAAATCCACCCAAAACCTAAAAAAATTGAAATTTTTATATGAAAAACTTGTTTTGGCCATATCTCCTTAAATATGCGTCCTAGAGCGAAAAGGACGATAATTCGTGACCACCATCAAAAAATTGAAAAATCCACCCAAAACCTAAAAAAATTGAAATTTTTATACGAAAAACTTCTGTTGGCCATATCTCCTGAACTAAGCGTCCTAGAGCGAAAAGGACGATAATTCGTGACCACCCTCAAAAAAATGAAAAATCCACCCAAAACCTAAAAAAATTTAAATTTTTATATGAAAAACTTCTTTTGGCCATATCTCCTAAACTAAGCGTCCTAGAGCGAAAAGGACGATAATTCGTGACCACCCTCAAAAAATTGAAAAATCCACCCAAAACCTAAAAAAATTGAAATTTTTATATGAAAAACTTCTTTTGGCCATATCTCCTAAACTAAGCGTCCAAGAGCGAAAAGGACGATAATTCGTGACCACCCTCAAAAAATTGAAAAATCCACCCAAAACCTAAAAAAATTGAAATTTTTATATGAAAAACTTCTTTTGGCCATATCTCCTTAAATATGCGTCCTAGAGCGAAAAGGACGATAATTCGTGACCACCCTCAAAAAATTGAAAAATCCACCCAAAACCTAAAAAAATTTAAATTTTTATATGAAAAACTATCTTCTTAAATATGCGTCCTAGAGCGAAAAGGACGATAATTCGTGATCACCCTCAAAAAATTGAAAAATCCACCCAAAACCTAAAAAAATTGAAATTTTTATATGAAAAACTTCTTTTGGCCATATCTCCTTAAATATGCGTCCTAGAGCGAAAAGGACGATAATTCGTGACCACCGTCAAAAAATTGAAAAATCCACCCAAAACCTAAAAAAAATTAAATTTTTATATGAAAAACTTCTTTTGGCCATATCTCCTTAAATATGCGTCCTAGAGCGAAAAAGACGATAATTCGTGACCACCCTCAAAAAATTGAAAAATCCACCCAAAACCCAAAAAAATTTAAATTTTTATATGAAAAACTTCTTTTGGCCATATCTTCTTAAATATGCGTCCTAGAGCGAAAAAGACGATAATTCGTGACCACCATCAAAAAATTGAAAAATCCACCCAAAACCTAAAAAAATTTAAATTTTTATATGAAAAACTTCTTTTGGCCATATCTCCTAAACTAAGCGTCCTAGAGCGAAAAGGACGATAATTCGTGACCACCGTCAAAAAATTGAAAAATCCACCTAAAATCTAAAAAAATTTAAATTTTTATATGAAAAACTTCTTTTGGCCATATCTTCTTAAATATGCGTCCTAGAGCGAAAAGGACGATAATTCATGACCACCCTCAAAAAATTGAAAAATCCACCCAAAACCTAAAAAAATTGAAATTTTTATATGAAAAACTTCTTTTGGCCATATCTCCTTAAATATGCGTCCTAGAGCGAAAAAGACGATAATTCGTGACCACCCTCAAAAAATTGAAAAATCCACCCAAAACCTAAAAAAATTGAAATTTTTATATGAAAAACTTCTTTTGGCCATATCTCCTTAAATATGCGTCCTAGAGCGAAAAGGACGATAATTCGTGACCACCATCAAAAAATTGAAAAATCCACCCAAAACCTAAAAAATTTAAATTTTTATATGAAAAACTTCTTTTGAGCGAAAAGGACGATAATTCGTGACCACCCTCAAAAAATTGAAAAATCCGCCCAAAACCTAAAAAAATTGAAATTTTTATATGAAAAACTTCTTTTGGCCATATCTCCTTAAATATGCGTCCTAGAGCGAAAAGGACGATAATTCGTGATCACCCTCAAAAAATTGAAAAATCCACCCAATACCTAAAAAAATTGAATTTTTTATATGAAAAACTTCTTTTGGCCATATCTCCTTAAATATGCGTCCTAGAGCGAAAAGGACGATAATTCGTGACCACCGTCAAAAAATTGAAAAATCCACCCAAAACCTAAAAAAATTTAAATTTTTATATGAAAAACTTCTTTTGGCCATATCTCCTTAAATATGCGTCCTAGAGCGAAAAGGACGATAATTCGTGACCACCCTCAAAAAATTGAAAAATTCACTCAAAACCTAAAAAAATTGAAATTTTTATATGAAAAACTTCTTTTGGCCATATCTTCTTAAATATGCGTCCTAGAGCGAAAAGGACGATAATTCATGACCACCCTCAAAAAATTGAAAAATCCACCCAAAACCTAAAAAAATTGAAATTTTTATATGAAAAACTTCTTTTGGCCATATCTCCTTAAATATGCGTTCTAGAGCGAAAAAGACGATAATTCGTGACCACCCTCAAAAAATTGAAAAATCCACCCAAAACCTAAAAAAAATTCAATTTTTATATGAAAAACTTCTTTTGACCATATCTCCTGAACTAAGCGTCCTAGAGCGAAAAGGACGATAAATCGTGACCACCCTCAAAAAATGAAAAATCCACCCAAAACCTAAAAAATTTGAAATTTTTATATGAAAAACTTCTTTTGGCCATATCTCCTAAACTAAGCGTCCTAGAGCGAAAAGGACGATAATTCGTGACCACCCTCAAAAAATTGAAAAATCCACCCAAAACCTAAAAAAATTGAAATTTTTATATGAAAAACTTCTTTCGGCCATATCTCCTAAACTAAGCGCCCTAGAGCGAAAAGGACGATAATTCGTGACCTCCCTCAAAAAATTGAAAAATCCACCCAAAACCTAAAAAAATTGAAATTTTTATATGAAAAACTTCTTTTGGCCATATCTCCTTAAATATGCGTCCTAGAGCGAAAAGGACGATAATTCGTGACCACCATCAAAAAATTGAAAAATCCACCCAAAACCTAAAAAAAATTTAAATTTTTATATGAAAAACTTCTTTTGGCCATATCTCCTTAAATATGCGTCCTAGAGCGAAAAGGACGATAATTCGTGACCACCATCAAAAAATTGAAAAATCCACCCACAACCTAAAAAATTTAAATTTTTATATGAAAAACTTCTTTTGGCCATATCTTCTTAAATATGCGTCCTAGAGCGAAAAAGACGATAATTCGTGACCACCATCAAAAAATTGAAAAATCCACCCAAAACCTAAAAAAATTGAAATTTTTATATGAAAAACTTCTTTTGGCCATATCTCCTAAACTAAACGTCCTAGAGCGAAAAGGACGATAATTCGTGACCACCGTCAAAAAATTGAAAAATCCACCTAAAATCTAAAAAAATTAAATTTTTATATGAAAAACTTCTTTTGGCCATATCTTCTTAAATATGCGTCCTAGAGCGAAAAGGACGATAATTCATGACCACCATCAAAAAATTGAAAAATCCACCCAAAACCTAAAAAAATTGAAATTTTTATATGAAAAATTTCTTTTGGCCATATGTCCTTAAATATGCGTCCTAGAGCGAAAAAGACGATAATTCGTGACCACCCTCAAAAAATTGAAAAATCCACCCAAAACCTAAAAAAATTGAAATTTTTATATGAAAAACTTCTTTTGGCCATATCTCCTTAAATATGCGTCCTAGAGCGAAAAGGACGATAATTCGTGACCACCATCAAAAAATTGAAAAATCCACCCAAAACCTAAAAAATTTAAATTTTTATATGAAAAACTTCTTTTGGCCATATCTCCTGAACTAAGCGTCCTAGAGCGAAAAGGACAATAATTCGTGACCACCCTCAAAAAATTGAAAAATCCACCCAAAACCTAAAAAAATTGAAATTTTTATATGAAAAACTTCTTTTGGCCATATCTCCTAAACTAAGCGTCCTAGAGCGAAAAGGACGATAATTCGTGACCACCCTCAAAAAATTGAAAAATCCACCCAAAACCTAAAAAAATTGAAATGTTTATATGAAAAACTTCTTTTGGCCATATCTCCTTAAATATGCGTCCTAGAGCGAAAAGGACGATAATTCGTGACCACCCTCAAAAAATTGAAAAATCCACCCAAAACCTAAAAAAATTGAAATTTTTATATGAAAAACTTCTTTTGGCCATATCTCCTGAACTAAGCGTCCTAGAGCGAAAAGGACAATAATTCGTGACCACCCTCAAAAAATTGAAAAATCCACCCAAAACCTAAAAAAATTGAAATTTTTATATGAAAAACTTCTTTTGGCCATATCTCCTTAAATATGCGTCCTAGAGCGAAAAGGACGATAATTCGTGACCACCCTCAAAAAATTGAAAAATCCACCCAAAACCTAAAAAAATTGAAATTTTTATATGAAAAACTTCTTTTGGCCATATCTCCTTAAATATGCGTCCTAGAGCGAAAAGGACGATAATTCGTGATCACCCTCAAAAAATTGAAAAATCCACCCAATACCTAAAAAAATTGAAATTTTTATATGAAAAACTTCTTTTGGCCATATCTCCTTAAATATGCGTCCTAGCGCGAAAAGGACGATAATTCGTGACCACCGTCAAAAAATTGAAAAATCCACCCAAAACCTAAAAAAAATTAAATTTTTATATGAAAAACTTCTTTTGGCCATATCTCCTTAAATATGCGTCCTAGAGCGAAAAGGACGATAATTCGTGACCACCCTCAAAAAATTGAAAAATTCACCCAAAACCTAAAAAAATTGAAATTTTTATATGAAAAACTTCTTTTGGCCATATCTTCTAAATATGCGTCCTAGAGCGAAAAGGACGATAATTCATGACCACCCTCAAAAAATTGAAAAATCCACCCAAAACCTAAAAAAATTGAAATTTTTATATGAAAAACTTCTTTTGGCCATATCTCCTTAAATATGCGTCCTAGAGCGAAAAAGACGATAATTCGTGACCACCCTCAAAAAATTGAAAAATCCACCCAAAACCTAAAAAAAATTCAATTTTTATATGAAAAACTTCTTTTGACCATATCTCCTGAACTAAGCGTCCTAGAGCGAAAAGGACGATAATTCGTGACCACCCTCAAAAAATGAAAAATCCACCCAAAACCTAAAAAAATTGAAATTTTTATATGAAAAACTTCTTTTGGCCATATCTCCTAAACTAAGCGTCCTAGAGCGAAAAGGACGATAATTCGTGACCACCCTCAAAAAATTGAAAAATCCACCCAAAACCTAAAAAAATTGAAATTTTTTTATGAAAAACTTCTTTCGGCCATATCTCCTAAACCAAGCGTCCTAGAGCGAAAAGGACGATAATTCGTGACCACCCTCAAAAAATTGAAAAATCCACCCAAAACCTAAAAAAATTGAAATTTTTATATGAAAAACTTCTTTTGGCCATATCTCCTTAAATATGCGTCCTAGAGCGAAAAGGACGATAATTCGTGACCTCCCTCAAAAAATTGAAAAATCCACCCAAAACCTAAAAAAATTGAAATTTTCATATGGAAAACTTCTTTTGGCCATATCTCCTTAAATATGCGTCCTAGAGCGAAAAGGACGATAATTCGTGACCACCCTCAAAAAATTGAAAAATCCACCCAAAACCTAAAAAAATTGAAATTTTTATATGAAAAACTTCTTTTGGCCATATCTTCTTAAATATGCGTCCTAGAGCGAAAAGGACGATAATTCATGACCACCCTCAAAAAATTGAAAAATCCACCCAAAACCTAAAAAAAAATTGAAATTTTTATATGAAAAACTTCTTTTGGCCATATCTCCTGAACTAAGCGTCCTAGAGCGAAAAGGACGATAATTCGTGACCACCCTCAAAAAATTGAAAAATTCACCCAAAACCTAAAAAAATTGAAATTTTTATATGAAAAACTTCTTTTGGCCATATCTCCTTAAATATGCGTCCTAGAGCGAAAAAGACGATAATTCGTGACCACCCTCAAAAAATTGAAAAATCCACCCAAAACCTAAAAAAATTGAAATTATTATATGAAAAACTTCTTTTGGCCATATCTCCTAAACTAAGCGTCCTAGAGCGAAAAGGACGATAATTCGTGACCACCCTCAAAAAATTTAAAAATCCACCCAAAACCTAAAAAAATTGAAATTTTTATATGAAAAACTTCTTTTGGCCATATCTCCTAAACTAAGAGTCCTAGAGCGAAAAGGACGATAATTCGTGACCACCCTCAAAAAATTGAAAAATCCACCCAAAACCTAAAAAAATTTATATTTTTATATGAAAAACTTCTTTTGGCCAGATCTCCTTAAATATGCGTCCTAGAGCGAAAAGGACGATAATTCGTGACCACCATCAAAAAATTGAAAAATCCACCCAAAACCTAAAAAAATTGAAATTTTTCTATGAAAAACTTCTTTTGGCCATATCTCCTTAAATATGCGTCCTAGAGCGAAAAGGACGATAATTCGTGACCACCATCAAAAAATTGAAAAATCCACCCAAAACCTAAAAAAATTGAAATTTTTATATGAAAAACTTCTTTTGGCCATATCTCCTTAAATATGCGTCCTAGAGCGAAAAGGACGATAATTCGTGACCACCCTCAAAAAATTGAAAAATCCACCCAAAACCTAAAAAAAATTAAATTTTTATATGAAAAACTTCTTTTGGCCATATCTCCTGAACTAAGCGTCCTAGAGCGAAAAGGACGATAATTCGTGACCACCCTCAAAAAATTGAAAAATCCACCCAAAACCTAAAAAAATTGAAATTTTTATATGAAAAACTTCTTTTGGCCATATCTCCTTAAATATGCGTCCTAGAGCGAAAAGGACGATAATTCGTGACCACCCTCAAAAAATTGAAAAATCCACCCAAAACCTAAAAAAATTGAAATTATTATATGAAAAACTTCTTTTGGCCATATCTCCTTAAATATGCGTCCTAGAGCGAAAAGGACGATAATTCGTGACCGCCCTCAAAAAATTGAAAAATCCACCCAAAACCTAAAAAAATTGAAATTTTTATATGAAAAACTTCTTTTGGCCATATCTCCTTAAATATGCGTCCTAGAGCGAAAAGGACGATAATTCGTGACCACCATCAAAAAATTGAAAAATCCACCCAAAACCTAAAAAAATTGAAATTTTTATATGAAAAACTTCTTTTGGCCATATCTCCTTAAATATGCGTCCTAGAGCGAAAAAGACGATAATTCGTGACCACACTCAAAAAATTGAAAAATCCACCCAAAACCTAAAAAAATTTAAATTTTTATATGAAAAACTTCTTTTAGCCATATCTCCTTAAATATGCGTCCTAGAGCGAAAAGGACGATAATTCATGACCACCATCAAAAAATTGAAAAATCCACCCAAAACCTAAAAAAATTGAAATTTTTATATGAAAAACTTCTTTTGGCCATATCTCCTTAAATATGCGTCCTAGAGCGAAAAAGACGATAATTCGTGACCACCCTCAAAAAATTGAAAAATCCACCCAAAACCTAAAAAAATTGAAATTATTATATGAAAAACTTCGTTTGGCCATATCTCCTGAACTAAGCGTCCTAGAGCGAAAAGGACGATAATTCGTGACCACCATCAAAAAATTGAAAAATCCACCCAAAACCTAAAAAAATTGAAATTTTTATATGAAAAACTTGTTTTGGCCATATCTCCTTAAATATGCGTCCTAGAGCGAAAAGGACGATAATTCGTGACCACCCTCAAAAAATTGAAAAATCCACCCAAAACCTAAAAAAATTGAAATTTTTATATGAAAAACTTCTTTTTGCCATATCTCCTTAAATATGCGTCCTAGAGCGAAAAGGACGATAATTCGTGACCACCCTCAAAGAATTGAAAAATCCACCCAAAACCTAAAAAAATTGAAATTTTTATATGAAAAACTTCTTTTGGCCATATCTCCTGAACTAAGCGTCCTAGAGCGAAAAGGACGATAATTCGTGACCACCCTCAAAAAAATGAAAAATCCACCCAAAACCTAAAAAAATTGAAATTTTTATATGAAAAACTTCTTTTGGCCATATCTCCTAAACTAAGCGTCCTAGAGCGAAGAGGACGATAATTCGTGACCACCCTCAAAAAATTGAAAAATCCACCCAAAACCTAAAAAAATTGAAATTTTTATATGAAAAACTTCTTTTGGCCATATCTTCTTAAATATGCGTCCTAGAGCGAAAAGGACGATAATTCATGACCACCCTCAAAAAATTGAAAAATCCACCCAAGACCTAAAAAAATTTAAATTTTTATATGAAAAACTTCTTTTGGCCATATCTCCTTAAATATGCGTCCTAGAGCGAAAAAGACGATAATTCGTGACCACCCTCAAAAAAATTGAAAAATCCACCCAAAACCTAAAAAAATTGAAATTTTTATATGAAAAACTTCTTTTGGCCATATCTTCTTAAATATGCGTCCTAGAGCGAAAAGGACGATAATTCGTGACCACCCTCAAAAAATTGAAAAATCCACCCAAAACCTAAAAAAATTGAAATTTTTATATGAAAAACTTCTTTAGGCCATATCTTCTTAAATATGCGTCCTAGAGCGAAAAGGACGATAATTCATGACCACCCTCAAAAAATTGAAAAATCCACCCAAAACCTAAAAAAATTGAAATTTTTATATGAAAAACTTCTTTTGGCCATATCTCCTGAACTAAGCGTCCTAGAGCGAAAAGGACGATAATTCGTGACCACCCTCAAAAAATTGAAAAATCCACCCAAAACTTAAAAAAATTGAAATTTTTATATGAAAAACTTCTTTTGGCCATATCTCCTTAAATATGCGTCCTAGAGCGAAAAAGACGATAATTCGTGACCACCCTCAAAAAAATTGAAAAATCCACCCAAAACCTAAAAAAATTGAAATTATTATATGAAAAACTTCTTTTGGCCATATCTCCTTAAATATGCGTCCTAGAGCGAAAAGGACGATAATTCGTGACCGCCCTCAAAAAATTGAAAAATCCACCCAAAACCTAAAAAAATTGAAATTTTTATATGAAAAACTTCTTTTGGCCATATCTCCTTAAATATGCGTCCTAGAGCGAAAAGGACGATAATTCGTGACCACCCTCAAAAAATTGAAAAATCCACCCAAAACCTAAAAAAATTTAAATTTTTATATGAAAATCTTCTTTTGGCCATATCTCCTGAACTAAGCGTCCTAGAGCGAAAAGGACGATAATTCGTGACCACCCTCAAAAAATTGAAAAATCCACCCAAAACCTAAAAAAATTGAAATTTTTATATGAAAAACTTCTTTTTGCCATATCTCCTGAACTAAGCGTCCTAGAGCGAAAAGGACGATAATTCGTGACCACCCTCAAAAAATTGAAAAATCCACCCAAAACTTAAAAAAATTTAAATTTTTGTATGAAAAACTTCTTTTGGCCATATCTCCTTAAATATGCGTCCTAGAGCGGAAAAGACGATAATTCGTGACCACCCTCAAAAAATTGAAAAATCCACCCAAAACCTAAAAAAATTGAAATTATTATATGAAAAACTTCTTTTGGCCATATCTCCTAAACAAAGCGTCCTAGAGCGAAAAGGACGATAATTCGTGACCACCCTCAAAAAATTGAAAAATCCACCCAAAACCTAAAAAAATTGAAATTTTTATATGAAAAACTTCTTTTGGCCATATCTCCTTAAATATGCGTCCTAGAGCGAAAAGGACGATAATTCGTGACCACCATCACAAAATTGAAAAATTCACCCAAAACCTAAAAAAATTGATATTTTTATATGAAAAACTTCGTTTGGCCATATCTCCTTAAATATGCGTCCTAGAGCGAAAAGGACGATAATTCGTGACCACCCTCAAAAAATTGAAAAATCCACCCAAAACCTAAAAAAATTGAAATTTTTATATGAAAAACTTCTTTTGGCCATATCTCCTTAAATATGCGTCCTAGAGCGAAAAAGACTATAATTCGTGACCACCCTCAAAAAATTGAAAAATCCACCCAAAACCTAAAAAAATTTAAATTTTTATATGAAAAACTTCTTTTGGCCATATCTCCTTAAATATGCGTCCTAGAGCGAAAAGGACGATAATTCGTGACCACCATCAAAAAATTGAAAAATCCACCCAAAACCTAAAAAAATTGAAATTTTTATATGAAAAACTTCTTTTGGCCATATCTCCTTAAATATGCGTCCTAGAGCGAAAAGGACGATAATTCGTGACCACCCTCAAAAAATTGAAAAATCCACCCAAAACTTAAAAAAATTGAAATTTTTATATGAAAAACTTCTTTTGGCCATATCTCCTTAAATATGCGTCCTAGAGCGAAAAAGACGATAATTCGTGACCACCCTCAAAAAATTGAAAAATCCACCCAAAACCTAAAAAAATTGAAATTATTATATGAAAAACTTCTTTTGGCCATATCTCCTGAACTAAGCGTGCTAGAGCGAAAAGGACAATAATTCGTGACCACCCTCAAAAAATTGAAAAATCCACCCAAAACCTAAAAAAATTTAAATTTTTATATGAAAAACTTCTTTTGGCCATATCTCCTTAAATATGCGTCCTAGAGCGAAAAGACGATAATTCGTGACCACCATCAAAAAATTGAAAAATCCACCCAAAACCTAAAAAAATTGAAATTTTTATATGAAAAACTTCTTTTGGCCATATCTCCTTAAATATGCGTCCTAGAGCGAAAAAGACTATAATTCGTGACCACCCTCAAAAAATTGAAAAATCCACCCAAAACCTAAAAAAATTGAAATTTTTATATGAAAAACTTCTTTTGGCCATATCTCCTTAAATATGCGTCCTAGAGCGAAAAGGACGATAATTCGTGACCACCCTCAAAAAATTGAAAAATCCACCCAAAACCTAAAAAAATTGAAATTTTTATATGAAAAACTTCGTTTGGCTATATCTTCTTAAATAGGCGTCCTAGAGCGAAAAGGACGATAATTCATGACCACCCTCAAAAAATTGAAAAATCCACCCAAAACTTAAAAAAATTGAAATTTTTATATGAAAAACTTCTTTTGGCCATATCTCCTTAAATATGCGTCCTAGAGCGAAAAAGACGATAATTCGTGACCACCCTCAAAAAATTGAAATATCCACCCAAAACCTAAAAAAATTGAAATTATTATATGAAAAACTTCTTTTGGCCATATCTCCTGAACTAAGCGTCCTAGAGCGAAAAGGACGATAATTCGTGACCACCCTCAAAAAATTGAAAAATCCACCCAAAACTTAAAAAAATTTAAATTTTTATATGAAAAACTTCTTTTGGCCATATCTCCTTAAATATGCGTCCTAGAGCGAAAAAGACGATAATTCGTGATCACCCTCAAAAAATTGAAAAATCCACCCAATACCTAAAAAAATTGAAATTTTTATATGAAAAACTTCTTTTGGCCATATCTCCTTAAATATGCGTCCTAGAGCGAAAAGGACGATAATTCGTGACCACCGTCAAAAAATTGAAAAATCCACCCTAAACCTAAAAAAATTGAAATTTTTATATGAAAAACTTCTTTTGGCCATATCTCCTTAAATAAGCGTCCTAGAGCGAAAAGGACGATAATTCGTGACCACCCTCAAAAAATTGAAAAATCCACCCAAAACCTAAAAAAATTGAAATTTTTATATGAAAAACTTCTTTTGGCCATATCTCCTTAAATATGCGTCCTAGAGCGAAAAGGACGATAATTCGTCCACTCTCAAAAAATTGAAAAATCCACCCAAAACCTAAAAAAATTGACATTTTTATATGAAAAACTTCTTTTGGCCATATCTCCTGAACTAAGCGTCCTAGAGCGAAAAGGACGATAATTCGTGACCACCCTCAAAAAATTGAAAAATCCACCCAAAACCTAAAAAAATTGAAATTTTTATATGAAAAACTTCTTTTGGCCATATCTCCTTAAATATGCGTCCTAGAGCGCAAAGGACGATAATTCGTGACCACCCTCAAAAAATTGAAAAATCCACCCAAAACCTAAAAAAATTGAAATTATTATATGAAAAACTTCTTTTGGCCATATCTCCTTAAATATGCGTCCTAGAGCGAAAAGGACGATAATTCGTGACCGCCCTCAAAAAATTGAAAAATCCACCCAAAACCTAAAAAAATTGAAATTTTTATATGAAAAACTTCTTTTGGCCATATCTCCTTAAATATGCGTCCTAGAGCGAAAAGGACGATAATTCGTGACCACCATCAAAAAATTGAAAAATCCACCCAAAACCTAAAAAAATTGAAATTTTTATATGAAAAACTTCTTTTGGCCATATCTCCTTAAATATGCGTCCTAGAGCGAAAAAGACGATAATTCGTGACCACACTCAAAAAATTGAAAAATCCACCCAAAACCTAAAAAAATTTAAATTTTTATATGAAAAACTTCTTTTAGCCATATCTCCTTAAATATGCGTCCTAGAGCGAAAAGGACGATAATTCGTGACCACCATCAAAAAATTGAAAAATCCACCCAAAACCTAAAAAAATTGAAATTTTTATATGAAAAACTTCTTTTGGCCATATCTCCTTAAATATGCGTCCTAGAGCGAAAAAGACGATAATTCGTGACCACCCTCAAAAAATTGAAAAATCCACCCAAAACCTAAAAAAATTGAAATTATTATATGAAAAACTTCGTTTGGCCATATCTCCTGAACTAAGCGTCCTAGAGCGAAAAGGACGATAATTCGTGACCACCATCAAAAAATTGAAAAATCCACCCAAAACCTAAAAAAATTGAAATTTTTATATGAAAAACTTCTTTTGGCCATATCTCCTTAAATATGCGTCCTAGAGCGAAAAGGACGATAATTCGTGACCACCCTCAAAAAATTGAAAAATCCACCCAAAACCTAAAAAAATTGAAATTTTTATATGAAAAACTTCTTTTTGCCATATCTCCTTAAATATGCGTCCTAGAGCGAAAAGGACGATAATTCGTGACCACCCTCAAAGAATTGAAAAATCCACCCAAAACCTAAAAAAATTGAAATTTTTATATGAAAAACTTCTTTTGGCCATATCTCCTGAACTAAGCGTCCTAGAGCGAAAAGGACGATAATTCGTGACCACCCTCAAAAAAATGAAAAATCCACCCAAAACCTAAAAAAATTGAAATTTTTATATGAAAAACTTCTTTTGGCCATATCTCCTAAACTAAGCGTCCTAGAGCGAAGAGGACGATAATTCGTGACCACCCTCAAAAAATTGAAAAATCCACCCAAAACCTAAAAAAATTGAAATTTTTATATGAAAAACTTCTTTTGGCCATATCTTCTTAAATATGCGTCCTAGAGCGAAAAGGACGATAATTCATGACCACCCTCAAAAAATTGAAAAATCCACCCAAAACCTAAAAAAATTTAAATTTTTATATGAAAAACTTCTTTTGGCCATATCTCCTGAACTAAGCGTCCTAGAGCGAAAAGGACGATAATTCGTGACCACCCTCAAAAAATTGAAAAATCCACCCAAAACCTAAAAAAATTGAAATTTTTATATGAAAAACTTCTTTTGGCCATATCTTCTTAAATATGCGTCCTAGAGCGAAAAGGACGATAATTCATGACCACCCTCAAAAAATTGAAAAATCCACCCAAAACCTAAAAAAATTGAAATTTTTATATGAAAAACTTCTTTTGGCCATATCTCCTGAACTAAGCATCCTAGAGCGAAAAGGACGATAATTCGTGACCACCCTCAAAAAATTTAAAAATCCACCCAAAACTTAAAAAAATTGAAATTTTTATATGAAAAACTTCTTTTGGCCATATCTCCTTAAATATGCGTCCTAGAGCGAAAAAGACGATAATTCGTGACCACCCTCAAAAAAATTGAAAAATCCACCCAAAACCTAAAAAAATTGAAATTATTATATGAAAAACTTCTTTTGGCCATATCTCCTTAAATATGCGTCCTAGAGCGAAAAGGACGATAATTCGTGAATGCCCTCAAAAAATTGAAAAATCCACCCAAAACCTAAAAAAATTGAAATTTTTATATGAAAAACTTCTTTTGGCCATATCTCCTTAAATATGCGTCCTAGAGCGAAAAGGACGATAATTCGTGACCACCCTCAAAAAATTGAAAAATCCACCCAAAACCTAAAAAAATTTAAATTTTTATATGAAAATCTTCTTTTGGCCATATCTCCTGAACTAAGCGTCCTAGAGCGAAAAGGACGATAATTCGTGACCACCCTCAAAAAATTGAAAAATCCACCCAAAACCTAAAAAAATTGAAATTTTTATATGAAAAACTTCTTTTTGCCATATCTCCTGAACTAAGCGTCCTAGAGCGAAAAGGACGATAATTCGTGACCACCCTCAAAAAATTGAAAAATCCACCCAAAACTTAAAAAAATTTAAATTTTTGTATGAAAAACTTCTTTTGGCCATATCTCCTTAAATATGCGTCCTAGAGCGGAAAAGACGATAATTCGTGACCACCCTCAAAAAATTGAAAAATCCACCCACAACCTAAAAAAATTGAAATTATTATATGAAAAACTTCTTTTGGCCATATCTCCTAAACTAAGCGTCCTAGAGCGAAAAGGACGATAATTCGTGACCACCCTCAAAAAATTGAAAAATCCACCCAAAACCTAAAAAAATTGAAATTTTTATATGAAAAACTTCTTTTGGCCATATCTCCTTAAATATGCGTCCTAGAGCGAAAAGGACGATAATTCGTGACCACCATCACAAAATTGAAAAATTCACCCAAAACCTAAAAAAAATTGATATTTTTATATGAAAAACTTCGTTTGGCCATATCTCCTTAAATATGCGTCCTAGAGCGAAAAGGACGATAATTCGTGACCACCCTCAAAAAATTGAAAAATCCACCCAAAACCTAAAAAAATTGAAATTTTTATATGAAAAACTTCTTTTGGCCATATCTCCTTAAATATGCGTCCTAGAGCGAAAAAGACGATAATTCGTGACCACCCTCAAAAAATTGAAAAATCCACCCAAAACCTAAAAAAATTTAAATTTTTGTATGAAAAACTTCTTTTGGCCATATCTCCTTAAATATGCGTCCTAGAGCGGAAAAGACGATAATTCGTGACCACCCTCAAAAAATTGAAAAATCCACCCACAACCTAAAAAAATTGAAATTATTATATGAAAAACTTCTTTTGGCCATATCTCCTAAACTAAGCGTCCTAGAGCGAAAAGGACGATAATTCGTGACCACCCTCAAAAAATTGAAAAATCCACCCAAAACCTAAAAAAATTGAAATTTTTATATGAAAAACTTCTTTTGGCCATATCTCCTTAAATATGCGTCCTAGAGCGAAAAGGACGATAATTCGTGACCACCATCACAAAATTGAAAAATTCACCCAAAACCTAAAAAAAATTGATATTTTTATATGAAAAACTTCGTTTGGCCATATCTCCTTAAATATGCGTCCTAGAGCGAAAAGGACGATAATTCGTGACCACCCTCAAAAAATTGAAAAATCCACCCAAAACCTAAAAAAATTGAAATTTTTATATGAAAAACTTCTTTTGGCCATATCTCCTTAAATATGCGTCCTAGAGCGAAAAAGACTATAATTCGTGACCACCCTCAAAAAATTGAAAAATCCACCCAAAACCTAAAAAAATTTAAATTTTTATATGAAAAACTTCTTTTGGCCATATCTCCTTAAATATGCGTCCTAGAGCGAAAAGGACGATAATTCGTGACCACCATCAAAAAATTGAAAAATCCACCCAAAACCTAAAAAAATTGAAATTTTTATATGAAAAACTTCTTTTGGCCATATCTCCTTAAATATGCGTCCTAGAGCGAAAAGGACGATAATTCGTGACCACCCTCAAAAAATTGAAAAATCCACCCAAAACCTAAAAAAATTGAAATTTTTATATGAAAAACTTCTTTTGGCCATATCTCCTTAAATATGCGTCCTAGAGCGAAAAGGACGATAATTCGTGACCACCCTCAAAAAATTGAAAAATCCACCCAAAACCTAAAAAAATTGAAATTTTTTTATGAAAAACTTCTTTTGGCCATATCTCCTTAAATATGCGTCCTAGAGCGAAAAGGACGATAATTCGTGACCACCATCAAAAAATTGAAAAATCCACCCAAAACCTAAAAAAATTGAAATTTTTATATGTAAAACTTCTTTTGGCCATATCTCCTTAAATATGCGTCCTAGAGCGAAAAGGACGATAATTCGTGACCACCCTCAAAAAATTGAAAAATCCACCCAAAACCTAAAAAAATTGAAATTTTTTTATGAAAAACTTCTTTTGGCCATATCTCCTTAAATATGCGTCCTAGAGCGAAAAGGACGATAATTCATGACCACCCTCAAAAAATTGAAAAATCCACCCAAAACCTAAAAAAATTGAAATTTTTATATGAAAAACTTCTTTTGGCCATATCTCCTTAAATATGCGTCCTAGAGCGAAAAGGACGATAATTCGTGACCACCCTCCAAAAATTGAAAAATCCACCCAAAACTTAAAAAAATTGAAATTTTTATATGAAAAACTTCTTTTGGCCATATCTCCTTAAATATGCGTCCTAGAGCGAAAAAGACGATAATTCGTGACCACCATCAAAAAATTGAAAAATCCACCCAAAACCTAAAAAAATTGAAATTATTATATGAAAAACTTCTTTTGGCCATATCTCCTGAACTAAGCGTGCTAGAGCGAAAAGGACAATAATTCGTGACCACCCTCAAAAAATTGAAAAATCCACCCAAAACCTAAAAAAATTTAAATTTTTATATGAAAAACTTCTTTTGGCCATATCTCCTTAAATATGCGTCCTAGAGCGAAAAGACGATAATTCGTGACCACCATCAAAAAATTGAAAAATCCACCCAAAACCTAAAAAAATTGAAATTTTTATATGAAAAACTTCTTTTGGCCATATCTCCTTAAATATGCGTCCTAGAGCGAAAAAGACTATAATTCGTGACCACCCTCAAAAAATTGAAAAATCCACCCAAAACCTAAAAAAATTTAAATTTTTATATGAAAAACTTCTTTTGGCCATATCTCCTTAAATATGCGTCCTAGAGCGAAAAGGACGATAATTCGTGACCACCATCAAAAAATTGAAAAATCCACCCAAAACCTAAAAAAATTGAAATTTTTATATGAAAAACTTCTTTTGGCCATATCTCCTTAAATATGCGTCCTAGAGCGAAAAGGACGATAATTCGTGACCACCCTCAAAAAATTGAAAAATCCACCCAAAACCTAAAAAAATTGAAATTTTTATATGAAAAACTTCGTTTGGCTATATCTTCTTAAATAGGCGTCCTAGAGCGAAAAGGACGATAATTCATGACCACCCTCAAAAAATTGAAAAATCCACCCAAAACTTAAAAAAATTGAAATTTTTATATGAAAAACTTCTTTTGGCCATATCTCCTTAAATATGCGTCCTAGAGCGAAAAAGACGATAATTCGTGACCACCCTCAAAAAATTGAAAAATCCACCCAAAACCTAAAAAAATTGAAATTATTATATGAAAAACTTCTTTTGGCCATATCTCCTTAAATATGCGTCCTAGAGCGAAAAGGACGATAATTCGTGACCACCGTCAAAAAATTGAAAAATCCACCCTAAACCTAAAAAAATTGAAATTTTTATATGAAAAACTTCTTTTGGCCATATCTCCTTAAATAAGCGTCCTAGAGCGAAAAGGACGATAATTCGTGACCACCCTCAAAAAATTGAAAAATCCACCCAAAACCTAAAAAAATTGAAATTTTTATATGAAAAACTTCTTTTGGCCATATCTCCTTAAATATGCGTCCTAGAGCGAAAAGGACGATAATTCGTCCACTCTCAAAAAATTGAAAAATCCACCCAAAACCTAAAAAAATTGACATTTTTATATGAAAAACTTCTTTTGGCCATATCTCCTGAACTAAGCTTCCTAGAGCGAAAAGGACGATGACCACCCTCAAAAAATTGAAAAATCCACCCAAAACCTAAAAAAATTGAAATTATTATATGAAAAACTTCTTTTGGCCATATCTCCTTAAATATGCGTCCTAGAGCGAAAAAGACGATAATTCGTGACCACCCTCAAAAAATTGAAAAATCCACCCAAAACCTAAAAAAATTGAAATTTTTATATGAAAAACTTCTTTTGGCCATATCTCCTTAAATATGCGTCCTAGAGCGAAAAGGACGATAATTCGTCCACTCTCAAAAAATTGAAAAATCCACCCAAAACCTAAAAAAATTGAAATTTTTATATGAAAAACTTCTTTTGGCCATATCTCCTGAACTAAGCGTCCTAGAGCGAAAAGGACGATAATTCGTCCACTCTCAAAAAATTGAAAAATCCACCCAAAACCTAAAAAAATTGAAATTTTTATATGAAAAACTTCTTTTAGCCATATCTCCTTAAATATGCGTCCTAGAGCGAAAAGGACGATAATTCGTGACCACCATCAAAAAATTGAAAAATCCACCCAAAACCTAAAAAAATTTAAATTTTTATATGAAAAACTTCTTTTGGCCATATCTCCTTAAATATGCGTCCTAGAGCGAAAAAGACGATAATTCGTGACCACCCTCAAAAAATTGAAAAATCCACCCAAAACCTAAAAAAATTGAAATTATTATATGAAAAACTTCTTTTGGCCATATCTCCTTAAATATGCGTCCTAGAGCGAAAAAGACGATAATTCGTGACCACCCTCAAAAAGTTGAAAAATCCACCCAAAACCTAAAAAAAATTGAAATTTTTATATGAAAAACTTCTTTTGGCCATATCTCCTAAACTAAGCGTCCTAGATCGAAAAGGACGATAATTCGTGAACACCCTCAAAAAATTGAAAAATCCACCCAAAACCTAAAAAAATTGAAATTTTTATATGAAAAACTTCTTTTGGCCATATCTCCTTAAATATGCGTCCTAGAGCGAAAAGGACGATAATTCGTGACCACCCTCAAAAAATTGAAAAATCCACCCAAAACCTAAAAAAATTGAAATTTTTATATGAAAAATTTCTTTTGGCCATATCTCCTTAAATATGCGTCCTAGAGCGAAAAGGACAATAATTCGTGACCACCCTCAAAAAATTGAAAAATCCACCCAAAACCTAAAAAAATTGAAATTTTTATATGAAAAACTTCTTTTGGCCGTATCTCCTTAAATAAGCGTCCTAGAGCGAAAAGGACAATAATTCGTGACCACCCTCAAAAAATTGAAAAATCCACCCAAAACCTAAAAAAATTGAAATTTTTATATGAAAAACTTCTTTTGGCCATATCTCCTTAAATATGCGTCCTAGAGCGAAAAGGACGATAATTCGTCCACTCTCAAAAAATTGAAAAATCCACCCAAAACCTAAAAAAATTGACATTTTTATATGAAAAACTTCTTTTGGCCATATCTCCTGAACTAAGCTTCCTAGAGCGAAAAGGACGATAATTCGTGACCACCCTCAAAAAATTGAAAAATCCACCCAAAACCTAAAAAAATTGAAATTTTTATATGAAAAACTTCTTTTGGCCATATCTCCTTAAATATGCGTCCTAGATCGAAAAGGACGATAATTCGTGAACACCCTCAAAAAATTGAAAAATCCGCCCAAAACCTAAAAAAATTGAAATTTTTATATGAAAAACTGCTTTTGGCCATATCTCCTTAAATATGCGTCCTAGAGCGAAAAGGACGATATCCACCCAAAACCTAAAAAAATTGAAATTTTTATATGAAAAACTTCTTTTGGCCATATCTCCTTAAATATGCGTCCTAGAGCGAAAAGGACAATAATTCGTGACCACCCTCAAAAAATTGAAAAATCCATCCAAAACCTAAAAAAATTGAAATTTTTATATGAAAAACTCCTTTTGGCCATATCTCCTTAAATATGCGTCCTAGAGCGAAAAAGACGATAATTCGTGACCACCCTCAAAAAATTGAAAAATCCACCCAAAACCTAAAAAAATTGAAATTATTATATGAAAAACTTCTTTTGGCCATATCTCCTTAAATATGCGTCCTAGAGCGAAAAAGACGATAATTCGTGACCACCCTCAAAAAGTTGAAAAATCCACCCAAAACCTAAAAAAAATTGAAATTTTTATATGAAAAACTTCTTTTGGCCATATCTCCTAAACTAAGCGTCCTAGATCGAAAAGGACGATAATTCGTGAACACCCTCAAAAAATTGAAAAATCCACCCAAAACCTAAAAAAATTGAAATTTTTATATGAAAAACTGCTTTTGGCCATATCTCCTTAAATATGCGTCCTAGAGCGAAAAGGACGATATCCACCCAAAACCTAAAAAAATTGAAATTTTTATATGAAAAACTTCTTTTGGCCATATCTCCTTAAATATGCGTCCTAGAGCGAAAAGGACAATAATTCGTGACCACCCTCAAAAAATTGAAAAATCCACCCAAAACCTAAAAAATTGAAATTTTTATATGAAAAACTTCTTTTGGCCATATCTCCTTAAATATGCGTCCTAGAGCGAAAAGGACGATAATTCGTGACCACCCTCAAAAAATTGAAAAATCCACCCAAAACCTAAAAAAATTGAAATTTTTATATGAAAAACTTCTTTTGGCCATATCTCCTTAAATATGCGTCCTAGAGCGAAAAGGACGATAATTCGTGATCACCCTCAAAAAATTGAAAAATCCACCCAATACCTAAAAAATTTAAATTTTTATATGAAAAACTTCTTTTGGCCATATCTCCTTAAATATGCGTCCTAGAGCGAAAAGGACGATAATTCGTGACCACCTTCAAAAAATTGAAAAATCCACCCAAAACCAAAAAAAATTGAAATTTTTATATGAAAAACTTCTTTTGGTCATATCTTCTTAAATATGCGTCCTAGAGCGAAAAGGACGATAATTCATGACCACCCTCAAAAAATTGAAAAATCCACCCAAAACCTAAAAAAATTGAAATTTTTATATGAAAAACTTCTTTTGGCCATATCTCCTTAAATATGCGTCCTAGAGCGAAAAGGACAATAATTCGTGACCACTCTCAAAAAATTGAAAAATCCACCCAAAACCTAAAAAAATTGAAATTTTTATATGAAAAACTTCTTTTTGCCATATCTCCTGAACTAAGCGTCCTAGAGCGAAAAGGACTATAATTCGTGACCACCCTCAAAAAATTGAAAAATCCACCCAAAACCTAAAAAAATTGAAATTTTTATATGAAAAACTTCTTTTTGCCATATCTCCTGAACTAAGCGTCCTAGAACGAAAAGGACGATAATTCGTGACCACCCTCAAAAAATTGAAAAATCCACCCAAAACCTAAAAAAATTGAAATTTTTGTATGAAAAACTTCTTTTGGCCATATCTCCTTAAATATGCGTCCTAGAGCGGAAAAGACGATAATTCGTGACCACCCTCAAAAAATTGAAAAATCCACCCAAAACCTAAAAAAATTGAAATTATTATATGAAAAACTTCTTTTGGCCATATCTCCTTAAATATGCGTCCTAGAGCGAAAAGGACGATAATTCGTCCACTCTCAAAAAATTGAAAAATCCACCCAAAACCTAAAAAAATTGAAATTTTTATATGAAAAACTTCTTTTGGCCATATCTCCTGAACTAAGCTTCCTAGAGCGAAAAGGACGATAATTCGTGACCACCCTCAAAAAATTGAAAAATCCACCCAAAACCTAAAAAAATTGAAATTATTATATGAAAAACTTCTTTTGGCCATATCTCCTTAAATATGCGTCCTAGAGCGAAAAAGACGATAATTCGTGACCACCCTCAAAAAATTGAAAAATCCACCCAAAACCTAAAAAAATTGAAATTTTTATATGAAAAACTTCTTTTGGCCATATCTCCTTAAATATGCGTCCTAGAGCGAAAAGGACGATAATTCGTCCACTCTCAAAAAATTTAAAAATCCACCCAAAACCTAAAAAAATTGAAATTTTTATATGAAAAACTTCTTTTGGCCATATCTCCTGAACTAAGCGTCCTAGAGCGAAAAAGACGATAATTCGTGACCACCCTCAAAAAATTGAAAAATCCACCCAAAACCTAAAAAAATTGAAATTATTATATGAAAAACTTCTTTTGGCCATATCTCCTTAAATATGCGTCCTAGAGCGAAAAAGACGATAATTCGTGACCACCCTCAAAAAGTTGAAAAATCCACCCAAAACCTACAAAAAATTGAAATTTTTATATGAAAAACTTCTTTTGGCCATATCTCCTAAACTAAGCGTCCTAGATCGAAAAGGACGATAATTCGTGAACACCCTCAAAAAATTGAAAAATCCACCCAAAACCTAAAAAAATTGAAATTTTTATATGAAAAACTTCTTTTGGCCATATCTCCTCAAATATGCGTCCTAGAGCGAAAAGGACGATATCCACCCAAAACCTAAAAAAATTGAAATTTTTATATGAAAAACTTCTTTTGGCCATATCTCCTTAAATATGCGTCCTAGAGCGAAAAGGACAATAATTCGTGACCACCCTCAAAAAATTGAAAAATCCACCCAAAACCTAAAAAAATTGAAATTTTTATATGAAAAACTTCTTTTGGCCATATCTCCTTAAATATGCGTCCTAGAGCGAAAAGGACGATAATTCGTGACCACCATCACAAAATTGAAAAATTCACCCAAAACCTAAAAAAATTGAAATTATTATATGAAAAACTTCGTTTGGCCATATCTCCTTAAATATGCGTCCTAGAGCGAAAAGGACGATAATTCGTGACCACCCTCAAAAAATTGAAAAATCCACCCAAAACCTAAAAAAATTGAAATTTTTATATGAAAAACTTCTTTTGGCCATATCTCCTTAAATATGCGTCCTAGAGCGAAAAAGACTATAATTCGTGACCACCCTCAAAAAATTGAAAAATCCACCCAAAACCTAAAAAAAATTAAATTTTTATATGAAAAACTTCTTTTGGCCATATCTCCTTAAATATGCGTCCTAGAGCGAAAAGGACGATAATTCGTGACCACCATCAAAAAATTGAAAAATCCACCCAAAACCTAAAAAAATTGAAATTTTTATATGAAAAACTTCTTTTGGCCATATCTCCTTAAATATGCGTCCTAGAGCGAAAAGGACGATAATTCGTGACCACCCTCAAAAAATTGAAAAATCCACCCAAAACCTAAAAAAATTGAAATTTTTATATGAAAAACTTCGTTTGGCTATATCTTCTTAAATAGGCGTCCTAGAGCGAAAAGGACGATAATTCATGACCACCCTCAAAAAATTGAAAAATCCACCCAAAACCTAAAAAAATTGAAATTTTTATATGAAAAACTTCTTTTGGCCATATCTCCTTAAATATGCGTCCTAGAGCGAAAAGGACGATAATTCGTGACCACCCTCAAAAAATTGAAAAATCCACCCAAAACCTAAAAAAATTGAAATTTTTATATGAAAAACTTCTTTTGGCCATATCTCCTTAAATATGCGTCCTAGAGCGAAAAAGACGATAATTCGTGACCACCCTCAAAAAATTGAAAAATCCACCCAAAACCTAAAAAAATTTAAATTTTTATATGAAAAACTTCTTTTGGCCATATCTCCTTAAATATGCGTCCTAGAGCGAAAAGGACGATAATTCGTGACCACCATCAAAAAATTGAAAAATCCACCCAAAACCTAAAAAATTGAAATTTTTATATGAAAAACTTCTTTTGGCCATATCTCCTTAAATATGCGTCCTAGAGCGAAAAGGACGATAATTCGTGACCACCCTCAAAACCTAAAAAAATTGAAATTTTTATATGAAAAACTTCGTTTGGCTATATCTTCTTAAATAGGCGTCCTAGAGCGAAAAGGACGATAATTCATGACCACCCTCAAAAAATTGAAAAATCCACCCAAAACTTAAAAAAATTGAAATTTTTATATGAAAAACTTCTTTTGGCCATATCTCCTTAAATATGCGTCCTAGAGCGAAAAAGACGATAATTCGTGACCACCCTCAAAAAATTGAAAAATCCACCCAAAACCTAAAAAAATTGAAATTATTATATGAAAAACTTCTTTTGGCCATATCTCCTGAACTAAGCGTCCTAGAGCGAAAAGGACGATAATTCGTGACCACCCTCAAAAAATTGAAAAATCCACCCAAAACTTAAAAAAATTTAAATTTTTATATGAAAAACTTCTTTTGGCCATATCTCCTTAAATATGCGTCCTAGAGCGAAAAAGACGATAATTCGTGATCACCCTCAAAAAATTGAAAAATCCACCCAATACCTAAAAAAATTGAAATTTTTATATGAAAAACTTCTTTTGGCCATATCTCCTTAAATATGCGTCCTAGAGCGAAAAGGACGATAATTCGTGACCACCGTCAAAAAATTGAAAAATCCACCCTAAACCTAAAAAAATTGAAATTTTTATATGAAAAACTTCTTTTGGCCATATCTCCTTAAATAAGCGTCCTAGAGCGAAAAGGACGATAATTCGTGACCACCCTCAAAAAATTGAAAAATCCACCCAAAACCTAAAAAAATTGAAATTTTTATATGAAAAACTTCTTTTGGCCATATCTCCTTAAATATGCGTCCTAGAGCGAAAAGGACGATAATTCGTCCACTCTTAAAAAATTGAAAAATCCACCCAAAACCTAAAAAATTGACATTTTTATATGAAAAACTTCTTTTGGCCATATCTCCTGAACTAAGCTTCCTAGAGCGAAAAGGACGATGACCACCCTCAAAAAATTGAAAAATCCACCCAAAACCTAAAAAAATTGAAATTATTATACGAAAAACTTCTTTTGGCCATATCTCCTTAAATATGCGTCCTAGAGCGAAAAAGACGATAATTCGTGACCACCCTCAAAAAATTGAAAAATCCACCCAAAACCTAAAAAAATTGAAATTTTTATATGAAAAACTTCTTTTGGCCATATCTCCTTAAATATGCGTCCTAGAGCGAAAAGGACGATAATTCGTCCACTCTCAAAAAATTGAAAAATCCACCCAAAACCTAAAAAAATTGAAATTTTTATATGAAAAACTTCTTTTGGCCATATCTCCTTAAATATGCGTCCTAGAGCGAAAAGGACGATAATTCGTCCACTCTCAAAAAATTGAAAAATCCACCCAAAACCTAAAAAAATTGAAATTTTTATATGAAAAACTTCTTTTAGCCATATCTCCTTAAATATGCGTCCTAGAGCGAAAAGGACGATAATTCGTGACCACCATCAAAAAATTGAAAAATCCACCCAAAACCTAAAAAAATTGAAATTTTTATATGAAAAACTTCTTTTGGCCATATCTCCTTAAATATGCGTCCTAGAGCGAAAAAGACGATAATTCGTGACCACCCTCAAAAAATTGAAAAATCCACCCAAAACCTAAAAAAATTGAAATTATTATATGAAAAACTTCTTTTGGCCATATCTCCTTAAATATGCGTCCTAGAGCGAAAAAGACGATAATTCGTGACCACCCTCAAAAAGTTGAAAAATCCACCCAAAACCTAAAAAAAATTGAAATTTTTATATGAAAAACTTCTTTTGGCCATATCTCCTAAACTAAGCGTCCTAGATCGAAAAGGACGATAATTCGTGAACACCCTCAAAAAATTGAAAAATCCACCCAAAACCTAAAAAAATTGAAATTTTTATATGAAAAACTGCTTTTGGCCATATCTCCTTAAATATGCGTCCTAGAGCGAAAAGGACGATATCCACCCAAAACCTAAAAAAATTGAAATTTTTATATGAAAAACTTCTTTTGGCCATATCTCCTTAAATATGCGTCCTAGAGCGAAAAGGACAATAATTCGTGACCACCCTCAAAAAATTGAAAAATCCACCCAAAACCTAAAAAAATTGAAATTTTTATATGAAAAACTTCTTTTGGCCATATCTCCTTAAATAAGCGTCCTAGAGCGAAAAGGACGATAATTCGTGACCACCCTCAAAAAATTGAAAAATCCACCCAAAACCTAAAAAAATTGAAATTTTTATATGAAAAACTTCTTAAATATGCGTCCTAGAGCGAAAAGGACGATAATTCGTCCACTCTCAAAAAATTGAAAAATCCACCCAAAACCTAAAAAAATTGACATTTTTATATGAAAAACTTCTTTTGGCCATATCTCCTGAACTAAGCTTCCTAGAGCGAAAAGGACGATAATTCGTGACCACCCTCAAAAAATTGAAAAATCCACCCAAAACCTAAAAAAATTGAAATTATTATATGAAAAACTTCTTTTGGCCATATCTCCTTAAATATGCGTCCTAGATCGAAAAGGACGATAATTCGTGAACACCCTCAAAAAATTGAAAAATCCGCCCAAAACCTAAAAAAATTGAAATTTTTATATGAAAAACTGCTTTTGGCCATATCTCCTTAAATATGCGTCCTAGAGCGAAAAGGACGATATCCACCCAAAACCTAAAAAAATTGAAATTTTTATATGAAAAACTTCTTTTGGCCATATCTCCTTAAATATGCGTCCTAGAGCGAAAAGGACAATAATTCGTGACCACCCTCAAAAAATTGAAAAATCCACCCAAAACCTAAAAAAATTGAAATTTTTATATGAAAAACTTCTTTTGGCCATATCTCCTTAAATATGCGTCCTAGAGCGAAAAAGACGATAATTCGTGACCACCCTCAAAAAATTGAAAAATCCACCCAAAACCTAAAAAAATTGAAATTATTATATGAAAAACTTCTTTTGGCCATATCTCCTTAAATATGCGTCCTAGAGCGAAAAAGACGATAATTCGTGACCACCCTCAAAAAGTTGAAAAATCCACCCAAAACCTAAAAAAAATTGAAATTTTTATATGAAAAACTTCTTTTGGCCATATCTCCTAAACTAAGCGTCCTAGATCGAAAAGGACGATAATTCGTGAACACCCTCAAAAAATTGAAAAATCCACCCAAAACCTAAAAAAATTTAAATTTTTATATGAAAAACTTCTTTTGGCCATATCTCCTTAAATATGCGTCCTAGAGCGAAAAGGACGATATCCACCCAAAACCTAAAAAAATTGAAATTTTTATATGAAAAACTTCTTTTGGCCATATCTCCTTAAATATGCGTCCTAGAGCGAAAAGGACAATAATTCGTGACCACCCTCAAAAAATTGAAAAATCCACCCAAAACCTACAAAAATTGAAATTTTTATATGAAAAACTTCTTTTGGCCATATCTCCTTAAATATGCGTCCTAGAGCGAAAAGGACGATAATTCGTGACCACCCTCAAAAAATTGAAAAATCCACCCAAAACCTAAAAAAATTGAAATTTTTATATGAAAAACTTCTTTTGGCCATATCTCCTTAAATATGCGTCCTAGAGCGAAAAGGACGATAATTCGTGATCACCCTCAAAAAATTGAAAAATCCACCCAATACCTAAAAAATTTAAATTTTTATATGAAAAACTTCTTTTGGCCATATCTCCTTAAATATGCGTCCTAGAGCGAAAAGGACGATAATTCGTGACCACCTTCAAAAAATTGAAAAATCCACCCAAAACCAAAAAAAATTGAAATTTTTATATGAAAAACTTCTTTTGGTCATATCTTCTTAAATATGCGTCCTAGAGCGAAAAGGACGATAATTCATGACCACCCTCAAAAAATTGAAAAATCCACCCAAAACCTAAAAAAATTGAAATTTTTATATGAAAACCTTCTTTTGGCCATATCTAATTAAATATGCGTCCTAGAGCGAAAAGGACAATAATTCGTGACCACCCTCAAAAAATTGAAAAATCCACCCAAAACCTAAAAAAATTGAAATTTTTATATGAAAAACTTCTTTTTGCCATATCTCCTGAACTAAGCGTCCTAGAGCGAAAAGGACTATAATTCGTGACCACCCTCAAAAAATTGAAAAATCCACCCAAAACCTAAAAAAATTGAAATTTTTATATGAAAAACTTCTTTTTGCCATATCTCCTGAACTAAGCGTCCTAGAACGAAAAGGACGATAATTCGTGACCACCCTCAAAAAATTGAAAAATCCACCCAAAACCTAAAAAAATTGAAATTTTTGTATGAAAAACTTCTTTTGGCCATATCTCCTTAAATATGCGTCCTAGAGCGGAAAAGACGATAATTCGTGACCACCCTCAAAAAATTGAAAAATCCACCCAAAACCTAAAAAAATTGAAATTATTATATGAAAAACTTCTTTTGGCCATATCTCCTTAAATATGCGTCCTAGAGCGAAAAGGACGATAATTCGTCCACTCTCAAAAAATTGAAAAATCCACCCAAAACCTAAAAAAATTGAAATTTTTATATGAAAAACTTCTTTTGGCCATATCTCCTGAACTAAGCTTCCTAGAGCGAAAAGGACGATAATTCGTGACCACCCTCAAAAAATTGAAAAATCCACCCAAAACCTAAAAAAATTGAAATTATTATATGAAAAACTTCTTTTGGCCATATCTCCTTAAATATGCGTCCTAGAGCGAAAAAGACGATAATTCGTGACCACCCTCAAAAAGTTGAAAAATCCACCCAAAACCTACAAAAAATTGAAATTTTTATATGAAAAACTTCTTTTGGCCATATCTCCTAAACTAAGCGTCCTAGATCGAAAAGGACGATAATTCGTGAACACCCTCAAAAAATTGAAAAATCCACCCAAAACCTAAAAAAATTGAAATTTTTATATGAAAAACTTCTTTTGGCCATATCTCCTCAAATATGCGTCCTAGAGCGAAAAGGACGATATCCACCCAAAACCTAAAAAAATTGAAATTTTTATATGAAAAACTTCTTTTGGCCATATCTCCTTAAATATGCGTCCTAGAGCGAAAAGGACAATAATTCGTGAAAATTGAAAAATCCACCCAAAACCTAAAAAAATTGAAATTTTTATATGAAAAACTTCTTTTGGCCATATCTCCTTAAATATGCGTCCTAGAGCGAAAAGGACGATAATTCGTGACCACCCTCAAAAAATTGAAAAATCCACCCAAAACCTAAAAAAATTGAAATTTTTATATGAAAAACTTCTTTTGGCCATATCTCCTTAAATATGCGTCCTAGAGCGAAAAGGACGATAATTCGTGATCACCCTCAAAAAATTGAAAAATCCACCTAATACCTAAAAAAATTGAAATTTTTATATGAAAAACTTCTTTTAGCCATATCTCCTTAAATATGCGTCCTAGAGCGAAAAGGACGATAATTCGTGACCACCCTCAAAAAATTGAAAAATCCACCCAAAACCTAAAAAATTTAAATTTTTATATGAAAAACTTCTTTTGGCCATATCTCCTTAAATATGCGTCCTAGAGCGAAAAGGACGATAATTCGTGACCACCCTCAAAAAATTGAAAAATCCACCCAAAACCTAAAAAAATTGAAATTTTTGTATGAAAAACTTCTTTTGGCCATATCTCCTTAAATATGCGTCCTAGAGCGGAAAAGACGATAATTCGTGACCACCCTCAAAAAATTGAAAAATCCACCCAAAACCTAAAAAAATTGAAATTATTATATGAAAAACTTCTTTTGGCCATATCTCCTAAACTAAGCGTCCTAGAGCGAAAAGGACGATAATTCGTGACCACCCTCAAAAAATTTAAAAATCCACCCAAAACCTAAAAAAATTGAAATTTTTATATGAAAAACTTCTTTTGGCCATATCTCCTTAAATATGCGTCCTAGAGCGAAAAGGACGATAATTCGTGACCACCATCACAAAATTGAAAAATTCACCCAAAACCTAAAAAAATTGATATTTTTATATGAAAAACTTCTTTTGGCCATATCTCCTTAAATATGCGTCCTAGAGCGAAAAGGAACATAATTCGTGACCACCCTCAAAAAATTGAAAAATCCACCCAAAACCTAAAAAAATTGAAATTTTTATATGAAAAACTTCTTTTGGCCATATCTCCTTAAATATGCGTCCTAGAGCGAAAAGGACGATAATTCGTGACCACCATCAAAAAATTGAAAAATCCACCCAAAACCTAAAAAATTGAAATTTTTATATGAAAAACTTGTTTTGGCCATATCTCCTTAAATATGCGTCCTAGAGCGAAAAGGACGATAATTCGTGACCACCATCAAAAATTTGAAAAATCCACCCAAAACCTAAAAAAATTGAAATTTTTATATGAAAAACTTCTTTTGGTCATATCTTCTTAAATATGCGTCCTAGAGCGAAAAGGACGATAATTCATGACCACCCTCAAAAAATTAAAAAATCCACCCAAAACCTAAAAAAATTGAAATTTTTATATGAAAAACTTCTTTTGGCCATATCTCCTTAAATATGCGTCCTAGAGCGAAAACGACAATAATTCGTGACCACCCTCAAAAAATTGAAAAATCCACCCAAAACCTAAAAAAATTGAAATTTTTATATGAAAAACTTCTTTTTGCCATATCTCCTGAACTAAGCGTCCTAGAGCGAAAAGGACGATAATTCGTGACCACCCTCAAAAAATTGAAAAATCCACCCAAAACCTAAAAAAATTGAAATTTTTATATGAAAAACTTCTTTTGGCCATATCTCCTAAACTAAGCGTCCTAGAGCGAAAAGGACGATAATTCGTGACCATCCACCCAAAACCTAAAAAAATTGAATTTTTTATATGAAAAACTTCTTTTGGCCATATCTCCTTAAATATGCGTCCTAGAGCGAAAAGGACGATAATTCGTGACCACCATAAAAAAATTGAAAAATCCACCCAAAACCTAAAAAAATTGAAATTTTTATATGAAAAACTTCTTTTGGCCATATCTCCTGAACTAAGCGTCCTAGAGCGAAAAGGACAATAATTCGTGACCACCCTCAAAAAATTGAAAAATCCACCCAAAACCTAAAAAAATTGAAATTTTTATATGAAAAACTTCTTTTGGCCATATCTCCTTAAATATGCGTCCTAGAGCGAAAAGGACGATAATTCGTGACCACCCTCAAAAAATTGAAAAATCCACCCAAAACCTAAAAAAATTTAAATTTTTATATGAAAAACTTCTTTTGGCCATATCTTCTGAACTAAGCGTCCTAGAGCGAAAAGGACGATAATTCGTGACCATCCACCCAAAACCTAAAAAACTTGAAATTTTTATATGAAAAACTTCTGTTGGCCATATCTCCTTAAATATGCGTCCTAGAGCGAAAAGGACGATAATTCGTGACCACCCTCAAAAAATTGAAAAATCCACCCAAAACCTAAAAAAAATTGAAATTTTTATATGAAAAACTTCTTTTGGCCATATCTCCTAAACTAAGCGTCCTAGAGCGAAAAGGACGATAATTCGTGACCACCCTCAAAAAATTGAAAAATCAACCCAAAACCTAAAAAAATTGAAATTTTTATATGAAAAACTTCTTTTGGCCATATCTCCTTAAATATGCGTCCTAGAGCGAAAAGGACGATAATTCATGACCACCCTCAAAAAATTGAAAAATACACCCAAAACCTAAAAAAATTGAAATTTTTATATGAAAAACTTCTTTTGGCCATATCTCCTTAAATATGCGTCCTAGAGCGAAAAGGACGATAATTCGTGACCACCATCAAAAAATTGAAAAATCCACCCAAAACCTAAAAAAATTGAAATTTTTATATGAAAAACTTCTTTTGGCCATATCTCCTTAAATATGCGTCCTAGAGCGAAAAGGACGATAATTCATGACCACCCTCAAAAAATTGAAAAATACACCCAAAACCTAAAAAAATTGAAATTTTTATATGAAAAACTTCTTTTGGCCATATCTCCTTAAATATGCGTCCTAGAGCGAAAAGGACGATAATTCGTGACCACCCTCAAAAAATTGAAAAATCCACCCAAAACTTAAAAAAATTGAAATTTTTATATGAAAAACTTCTTTTGGCCATATCTCCTTAAATATGCGTCCTAGAGCGAAAAAGACGATAATTCGTGACCACCCTCAAAAAATTGAAAAATCCACCCAAAACCTAAAAAAATTGAAATTATTATATGAAAAACTTCTTTTGGCCATATCTCCTGAACTAAGCGTCCTAGAGCGAAAAGGACGATAATTCGTGACCACCCTCAAAAAATTGAAAAATCCACCCAAAACTTAAAAAAAATGAAATTTTTATATGAAAAACTTCTTTTGGCCATATCTCCTTATATATGCGTCCTAGAGCGAAAAAGACGATAATTCATGACCACCCTCAAAAAATTGAAAAATCCACCCAAAACCTAAAAAAATTGAAATTATTATATGAAAAACTTCTTTTGGCCATATCTCCTGAACTAAGCGTCCTAGAGCGAAAAGGACGATAATTCGTGACCACCCTCAAAAAATTGAAAAATCCACCCAAAACTTAAAAAAATTGAAATTTTTATATGAAAAACTTCTTTTGGCCATATCTCCTGAACTAAGCGTGCTAGAGCGAAAAGGACAATAATTCGTGACCACCCTCAAAAAATTGAAAAATCCACACAAAACCTAAAAAAAATTGAAATTTTTATATGAAAAACTTCTTTTGGCCATATCTCCTAAACTAAGCGTCCTAGAGCGAAAAGGACGATAATTCGTGATCACCCTCAAAAAATTGAAAAATCCCTCCAAAACCTAAAAAAATTGAAATTTTTATATGAAAAACTTCTTTTGGCCATATCTCCTTAAATATGCGTCCTAAAGCGAAAAGGACGATAATTCGTGACCACCATCAAAAAATTGAAAAATCCACCCAAAACCTAAAAAAATTGAAATTTTTATATGAAAAACTTCTTTTGGCCATATCTCCTGAACTAAGCGTCCTAGAGCGAAAAGGACAATAATTCGTGACCACCCTCAAAAAATTGAAAAATCCACCCAAAACCTAAAAAAATTGAAATTTTTATATGAAAAACTTCTTTTGGCCATATCTCCTTAAATATGCGTCCTAGAGCGAAAAGGACGATAATTCGTGATCACCCTCAAAAAATTGAAAAATCCACCCAATACCTAAAAAAATTGAAATTTTTATATGAAAAACTTCTTTTGGCCATATCTCCTTAAATATGCGTCCTAGAGCGAAAAGGACGATAATTCGTCCACTCTCCAAAAATTGAAAAATCCACCCAAAACCTAAAAAAATTGAAATTTTTATATGAAAAACTTATTTTGGCCATATCTCCTGAACTAAGCGTCCTAGAGCGAAAAGGACGATAATTCGTGACCATCCACCCAAAACCTAAAAAAAGTGAAATTTTTATATGAAAAACTTCTTTTGGCCATATCTCCTTAAATATGCGTCCTAGAGCGAAAAGGACGATAATTCGTGACCACCGTCAAAAATTTGAAAAATCCACCGAACACCTAAAAAAATTGAAATTTTTATATGAAAAACTTCTTTTGGTCATATCTTCTTAAATATGCGTCCTAGAGCGAAAAGGACGATAATTCATGACCACCCTCAAAAAATTGAAAAATCCACCCAAAACCTAAAAAAATTGAAATTTTTATATGAAAAACTTCTTTTGGCCATATCTCCTTAAATATGCGTCCTAGAGCGAAAAGGACAATAATTCGTGACCACCCTCAAAAAATTGAAAAATCCACCCAAAACCTAAAAAAATTGAAATTTTTATATGAAAAACTTCTTTTGGCCATATCTCCTTAAATATGCGTCCTAGAGCGAAAAGGACAATAATTCGTGACCACCCTCAAAAAATTGAAAAATCCACCCAAAACCTAAAAAAATTGAAATTTTTATATGAAAAACTTCTTTTTGCCATATCTCCTGAACTAAGCGTCCTAGAGCGAAAAGGACGATAATTCGTGACCACCCTCAAAAAATTGAAAAATCCACCCAAAACCTAAAAAAATTGAAATTTTTATATGAAAAACTTCTTTTGGCCATATCTCCTAAACTAAGCGTCCTAGAGCGAAAAGGACGATAATTCGTGACCATCCACCCAAAACCTAAAAAAATTGAAATTTTTATATGAAAAACTTCTTTTGGCCATATCTCCTTAAATATGCGTCCTAGAGCGAAAAGGACGATAATTCGTGACCACCCTCAAAAAATTGAAAAACCCACCCAAAACCTAAAAAAATTGAAATTTTTATATGAAAAACTTGTTTTGGCCATATCTCCTTAAATATGCGTCCTAGAGCGAAAAGGACGATAATTCGTAACCACCCTCAAAAAATTTAAAAATCCACCCAAAACCTAAAAAAATTGAAATTTTTATATGAAAAACTTCTTTTGGCCATATCTCCTGAACTAAGCGTCCTAGAGCGAAAAGGACAATAATTCGTGACCACCCTCAAAAAATTGAAAAATCCACCCAAAACCTAAAAAAATTGAAATTTTTATATGAAAAACTTCTTTTGGCCATATCTCCTGAACTAAGCGTCCTAGAGCGAAAAGGACAATAATTCGTGACCACCCTCAAAAAATTGAAAAATCCACCCAAAACCTAAAAAAATTGAAATTTTTATATGAAAAATTTCTTTTGGCCATATCTCCTTAAATATGCGTCCTAGAGCGAAAAGGACGATAATTCATGACCACCCTCAAAAAATTGAAAAATCCACCCAAAACCTAAAAAAATTGAAATTTTTATATGAAAAACTTATTTTGGCCATATCTCCTTAAATATGCGTCCTAGAGCGAAAAGGACGATAATTCGTGACCACCCTCAAAAAATTGAAAAATCCACCCAAAACCTAAAAAAATTGAAATTTTTATATGAAAAACTTGTTTTGGCCATATCTCCTTAAATATGCGTCCTAGAGCGAAAAGGACGATAATTCATGACCACCCTCAAAAAATTGAAAAATCCACCCAAAACCTAAAAAAATTGAAATTTTTATATGAAAAACTTCTTTTGGCCATATCTCCTGACCTAAGCGTCCTAGAGCGAAAAGGACGATAATTCGTGACCACCCTCAAAAAATTGAAAAATCCACCCAAAACCTAAAAAAATTGAAATTTTTATATGAAAAACTTCTTTTGGCCATATCTCCTTAAATATGCGTCCTAGAGCGAAAAAGACGATAATTCGTGACCACCCTCAAAAAATTGAAAAATCCACCCAAAACCTAAAAAAATTGAAATTATTATATGAAAAACTTCTTTTGGCCATATCTCCTAAACTAAGCGTCCTAGAGCGAAAAGGACGATAATTCGTGACCATCCACCCAAAACCTAAAAAAATTTAAATTTTTATATGAAAAACTTCTTTTGGCCATATCTCCTTAAATATGCGTCCTAGAGCGAAAAGGACGATAATTTGTGACCACCCTCAAAAAATTGAAAAACCCACCCAAAACCTAAAAAATTGAAATTTTTATATGAAAAACTTGTTTTGGCCATATCTCCTTAAATATGCGTCCTAGAGCGAAAAGGACGATAATTCGTGACCACCCTCAAAAAATTGAAAAATCCACCCAAAACCTAAAAAAATTGAAATTTTTATATGAAAAACTTCTTTTGGCCATATCTCCTTAAATATACGTCCTAAAGCGAAAAGGACGATAATTCGTGACCACCATCAAAAATTTGAAAAATCCACCCAAAACCTAAAAAAATTGAAATTTTTATATGAAAAACTTCTTTGGCCATATCTCCTGAACTAAGCGTCCTAGAGCGAAAAGGACGATAATTCGTGACCATCCACCCAAAACCTAAAAAACTTGAAATTTTTATATGAAAAACTTCTTTTGGCCATATCTCCTGAACTAAGCGTCCTAGAGCGAAAAGGACAATAATTCGTGACCACCCTCAAAAAATTGAAAAATCCACCCAAAACCTAAAAAAAATTGAAATTTTTATATGAAAAACTTCTTTTGGCCATATCTCCTAAACTAAGCGTCCTAGAGCGAAAAGGACGATAATTCGTGACCACCCTCAAAAAATTGAAAAATCAACCCAAAACCTAAAAAAATTGAAATTTTTATATGAAAAACTTCTTTTGGCCATATCTCCTTAAATATGCGTCCTAGAGCGAAAAGGACGATAATTCGTGACCACCATCAAAAAATTGAAAAATCCACCCAAAACCTAAAAAAATTGAAATTTTTATATGAAAAACTTCTTTTTGCCATATCTCCTGAACTAAGCGTCCTAGAGCGAAAAGGACGATAATTCGTGACCACCCTCAAAAAATTGAAAAATCCACCCAAAACCTAAAAAAATTGAAATTTTTATATGAAAAACTTCTTTTGGCCATATCTCCTAAACTAAGCGTCCTAGAGCGAAAAGGACGATAATTCGTGACCATCCACCCAAAACCTAAAAAAATTGAAATTTTTATATGAAAAACTTCTTTTGGCCATATCTCCTTAAATATGCGTCCTAGAGCGAAAAGGACGATAATTCGTGACCACCCTCAAAAAATTGAAAAACCCACCCAAAACCTAAAAAAATTGAAATTTTTATATGAAAAACTTGTTTTGGCCATATCTCCTTAAATATGCGTCCTAGAGCGAAAAGGACGATAATTCGTAACCACCCTCAAAAAATTTAAAAATCCACCCAAAACCTAAAAAAATTGAAATTTTTATATGAAAAACTTCTTTTGGCCATATCTCCTGAACTAAGCGTCCTAGAGCGAAAAGGACAATAATTCGTGACCACCCTCAAAAAATTGAAAAATCCACCCAAAACCTAAAAAAATTGAAATTTTTATATGAAAAACTTCTTTTGGCCATATCTCCTGAACTAAGCGTCCTAGAGCGAAAAGGACAATAATTCGTGACCACCCTCAAAAAATTGAAAAATCCACCCAAAACCTAAAAAAATTGAAATTTTTATATGAAAAACTTCTTTTGGCCATATCTCCTTAAATATGCGTCCTAGAGCGAAAAGGACGATAATTCATGACCACCCTCAAAAAATTGAAAAATCCACCCAAAACCTAAAAAAATTGAAATTTTTATATGAAAAACTTATTTTGGCCATATCTCCTTAAATATGCGTCCTAGAGCGAAAAGGACGATAATTCGTGACCACCCTCAAAAAATTGAAAAATCCACCCAAAACCTAAAAAAATTGAAATTTTTATATGAAAAACTTGTTTTGGCCATATCTCCTTAAATATGCGTCCTAGAGCGAAAAGGACGATAATTCATGACCACCCTCAAAAAATTGAAAAATCCACCCAAAACCTAAAAAAATTGAAATTTTTATATGAAAAACTTCTTTTGGCCATATCTCCTTAAATATGCGTCCTAGAGCGAAAAGGACGATAATTCGTGACCACCCTCACAAAATTTAAAAATCCACCCAAAACCTAAAAAAATTGAAATTTTTATATGAAAAACTTCTTTTGGCCATATCTCCTTAAATATGCGTCCTAGAGCGAAAAAGACGATAATTCGTGACCACCCTCAAAAAATTGAAAAATCCACCCAAAACCTAAAAAAATTGAAATTATTATATGAAAAACTTCTTTTGGCCATATCTCCTAAACTAAGCGTCCTAGAGCGAAAAGGACGATAATTCGTGACCATCCACCCAAAACCTAAAAAAATTGAAATTTTTATATGAAAAACTTCTTTTGGCCATATCTCCTTAAATATGCGTCCTAGAGCGAAAAGGACGATAATTTGTGACCACCCTCAAAAAATTGAAAAACCCACCCAAAACCTAAAAAATTGAAATTTTTATATGAAAAACTTGTTTTGGCCATATCTCCTTAAATATGCGTCCTAGAGCGAAAAGGACGATAATTCGTGACCACCCTCAAAAAATTGAAAAATCCACCCAAAACCTAAAAAAATTGAAATTTTTATATGAAAAACTTCTTTTGGCCATATCTCCTTAAATATACGTCCTAGAGCGAAAAGGACGATAATTCGTGACCACCATCAAAAATTTGAAAAATCCACCCAAAACCTAAAAAAATTGAAATTTTTATATGAAAAACTTCTTTGGCCATATCTCCTGAACTAAGCGTCCTAGAGCGAAAAGGACGATAATTCGTGACCATCCACCCAAAACCTAAAAAACTTGAAATTTTTATATGAAAAACTTCTTTTGGCCATATCTCCTGAACTAAGCGTCCTAGAGCGAAAAGGACAATAATTCGTGACCACCCTCAAAAAATTGAAAAATCCACCCAAAACCTAAAAAAAATTGAAATTTTTATATGAAAAACTTCTTTTGGCCATATCTCCTAAACTAAGCGTCCTAGAGCGAAAAGGACGATAATTCGTGACCACCCTCAAAAAATTGAAAAATCAACCCAAAACCTAAAAAAATTGAAATTTTTATATGAAAAACTTCTTTTGGCCATATCTCCTTAAATATGCGTCCTAGAGCGAAAAGGACGATAATTCGTGACCACCATCAAAAAATTGAAAAATCCACCCAAAACCTAAAAAAATGGAAATTTTTATATGAAAAACTTCTTTTGGCCATATCTCCTGAACTAAGCGTCCTAGAGCGAAAAGGACGATAATTCGTGACCACCCTCAAAAAATTGAAAAATCCACCCAAAACCTAAAAAAATTTAAATTTTTATATGAAAAACTTCTTTTGGCCATATCTCCTTAAATATGCGTCCTAGAGCGAAAAGGACGATAATTCGTGACCACCCTCAAAAAATTGAAAAATCCACCCAAAACCTAAAAAAATTGAAATTTTTATATGAAAAACTTCTTTTGGCCATATCTCCTTAAATATGCGTCCTAGAGCGAAAAGGACGATAATTCGTGATCACCCTCAAAAAATTAAAAAATCCACCCAATACCTAAAAAAATTGAAATTTTTATATGAAAAACTTCTTTTGGCCATATCTCCTTAAGTATGCGTCCTAGAGCGAAAAGGACGATAATTCGTGACCACCGTCAAAAAATTGAAAAATCCACCCAAAACCTAAAAAAATTGAAATTTTTATATGAAAAACTTCTTTTGGCCATATCTCCTTAAATATGCGTCCTAGAGCGAAAAGGACGATAATTCGTGACCACCCTCAAAAAAATGAAAAATCCACCCAAAACCTAAAAAAATTGAAATTTTTATATGAAAAACTTCTTTTGGCCATATCTCCTTAAATATGCGTCCTAGAGCGCAAAGGACGATAATTCGTGACCACCCTCAAAAAATTGAAAAATCCACCCAAAACCTAAAAAAATTGAAATTTTTATATGAAAAACTTCGTTTGGCCATATCTTCTTAAATAGGCGTCCTAGAGCGAAAAGGACAATAATTCATGACCACCCTCAAAAAATTGAAAAATCCACCCAAAACCTAAAAAAATTGAAATTTTTATATGAAAAACTTCTTTTGGCCATATCTCCTGAACTAAGCGTCCTAGAGCGAAAAGGACGATAATTCGTGACCACCCTCAAAAAATTGAAAAATCCACCCAAAACCTAAAAAAATTGAAATTTTTATATGAAAAACTTCTTTTGGCCATATCTCCTTAAATATGCGTCCTAGAGCGAAAAAGACGATAATTCGTGACCACCCTCAAAAAATTAAAAAATCCACCCAAAACCTAAAAAAAATTAAATTTTTATATGAAAAACTTCTTTTGGCCATATCTCCTTAAATATGCGTCCTAGAGCGAAAAGGACGATAATTCATGACCACCCTCAAAAAATTGAAAAATCCACCCAAAACCTAAAAAAATTGAAATTTTTATATGAAAAACTTCTTTTGGCCATATCTCCTGACCTAAGCGTCCTAGAGCGAAAAGGACGATAATTCGTGACCACCCTCAAAAAATTGAAAAATCCACCCAAAGCCTAAAAAAATTGAAATTTTTATATGAAAAACTTCTTTTGGCCATATCTCCTGAACTAAGCGTCCTAGAGCGAAAAGGACAATAATTCGTGACCACCCTCAAAAAATTGAAAAATCCACCCAAAACCTAAAAAATTGAAATTTTTATATGAAAAACTTCTTTTGGCCATATCTCCTGAACTAAACGTCCTAGAGCGAAAAGGACAATAATTCGTGACCACCCTCAAAAAATTGAAAAATCCACCCAAAACCTAAAAAAATTGAAATTTTTATATGAAAAACTTCTTTTGGCCATATCTCCTTAAATATGCGTCCTAGAGCGAAAAGGACGATAATTCGTCCACCCTCAAAAAATTGAAAAATCCACCCAAAACCTAAAAAAATTGAAATTTTTATATGAAAAACTTCTTTTGGCCATATCTCCTTAAATATGCGTCCTAGAGCGAAAAGGACGATAATTCGTGACCACCCTCAAAAAATTGAAAAACCCACCCAAAACCTAAAAAAATTGAAATTTTTATATGAAAAACTTGTTTTGGCCATATCTCCTTAAATATGCGTCCTAGAGCGAAAAGGACAATAATTCGTGACCACCCTCAAAAAATTGAAAAATCCACCCAAAAAAAAAAACTTCTTTTGGCCATATCTCCTGAACTAAGCGTCCTAGAGCGAAAAGGACAATAATTCGTGACCACCCTCAAAAAATTGAAAAATCCACCCAAAACCTAAAAAAATTGAAATTTTTATATGAAAAACTTCTTTTGGCCATATCTCCTTAAATATGCGTCCTAGAGCGAAAAGGACGATAATTCGTCCACCCTCAAAAAATTGAAAAATCCACCCAAAACCTAAAAAAAATGAAATTTTTATATGAAAAACTTTTTTGGCCATATCTCCTGAACTAAGCGTCCTAGAGCGAAAAGGACGATAATTCGTGACCATCCACCCAAAACCTAAAAAACTTGAAATTTTTATATGAAAAACTTATTTTGGCCATATCTCCTGACCTAAGCGTCCTAGAGCGAAAAGGACGATAATTCGTGACCACCCTCAAAAAATTGAAAAATCCACCCAAAACCTAAAAAAATTGAAATTTTTATATGAAAAACTTTTTTTGGCCATATCTCCTTAAATATGCGTCCTAGAGCGAAAAGGACGATAATTCGTCCACCCTCAAAAAATTGAAAAATCCACCCAAAACCTAAAAAAATTGAAATTTTTATATGAAAAACTTCTTTTGGCCATATCTCCTTAAATATGCGTCCTAGAGCGAAAAGGACGATAATTCGTGACCACCCTCAAAAAATTGAAAAACCCACCCAAAACCTAAAAAAATTGAAATTTTTATATGAAAAACTTGTTTTGGCCATATCTCCTTAAATATGCGTCCTAGAGCGAAAAGGACGATAATTCGTGACCACCGTCAAAAAATTGAAAAATCCACCCAAAACCTAAAAAAATTGAAATTTTTATATGAAAAACTTCTTTTGGCCATATCTCCTTAAATATGCGTCCTAGAGCGAAAAGGACGATAATTCGTGACCACCCTCAAAAAAATGAAAAATCCACCCAAAACCTAAAAAAATTGAAATTTTTATATGAAAAACTTCTTTTGGCCATATCTCCTGAACTAAGCGTCCTAGAGCGAAAAGGACGATAATTCGTGACCACCCTCAAAAAATTGAAAAATCCACCCAAAACCTAAAAAAATTGAAATTTTTATATGCAAAACTTCTTTTGGCCATATCTCCTTAAATATGCGTCCTAGAGCGAAAAAGACGATAATTCGTGACCACCTCAAAAAATTGAAAAATCCACCCAAAACCTAAAAAAATTGAAATTTTTATATGAAAAACTTCTTTTGGCCATATCTTCTTAAATAGGCGTCCTAGAGCGAAAAGGACGATAATTCATGACCACCCTCAAAAAATTGAAAAATCCACCCAAAACCTAAAAAAATTGAAATTTTTATATGAAAAACTTCTTTTGGCCATATCTCCTGACCTAAGCGTCCTAGAGCGAAAAGGACGATAATTCGTGACCACCCTCAAAAAATTGAAAAATCCACCCAAAACCTAAAAAAATTGAAATTTTTATATGAAAAACTTCTTTTGGCCATATTTCCTAAACTAAGCGTCCTAGAGCGAAAAGGACGATAATTCGTGACCATCCACCCAAAACCTAAAAAAATTGAAATTTTTATATGAAAAACTTCTTTTGGCCATATCTCCTTAAATATGCGTCCTAGAGCGAAAAGGACGATAATTCGTGACCACCCTCAAAAAATTGAAAAACCCACCCAAAACCTAAAAAAATTGAAATTTTTATATGAAAAACTTGTTTTGGCCATATCTCCTTAAATATGCGTCCTAGAGCGAAAAGGACGATAATTCGTGACCACCCTCAAAAAATTGAAAAATCCACCCAAAGCCTAAAAAAATTGAAATTTTTATATGAAAAACTTCTTTTGGCCATATCTCCTGAACTAAGCGTCCTAGAGCGAAAAGGACAATAATTCGTGACCACCCTCAAAAAATTGAAAAATCCACCCAAAACCTAAAAAATTGAAATTTTTATATGAAAAACTTCTTTTGGCCATATCTCCTGAACTAAGCGTCCTAGAGCGAAAAGGACAATAATTCGTGACCACCCTCAAAAAATTGAAAAATCCACCCAAAACCTAAAAAATTGAAATTTTTATATGAAAAACTTTTTTGGCCATATCTCCTGAACTAAGCGTCCTAGAGCGAAAAGGACGATAATTCGTGACCATCCACCCAAAACCTAAAAAACTTGAAATTTTTATATGAAAAACTTATTTTGGCCATATCTCCTGACCTAAGCGTCCTAGAGCGAAAAGGACGATAATTCGTGACCACCCTCAAAAAATTGAAAAATCCACCCAAAACCTAAAAAAATTGAAATTTTTATATGAAAAACTTCTTTTGGCCATATCTCCTTAAATATGCGTCCTAGAGCGAAAAAGACGATAATTCGTGACCACCCTCAAAAAATTGAAAAATCCACCCAAAACCTAAAAAAATTGAAATTATTATATCAAAAACTTCTTTTGGCCATATCTCCTAAACTAAGCGTCCTAGAGCGAAAAGGACGATAATTCGTGACCATCCACCCAAAACCTAAAAAACTTGAAATTTTTATATGAAAAACTTATTTTGGCCATATCTCCTGACCTAAGCGTCCTAGAGCGAAAAGGACGATAATTCGTGACCACCCTCAAAAAATTGAAAAATCAACCCAAAACCTAAAAAAATGGAAATTTTTATATGAAAAACTTCTTTTGGCCATTGAAAGGGTTTTGGGGGATTTCAAAGCAGAGAAGTTGGAGGGAAAGTGAATACAAAAGAAAGCGTCTTAAACCGATGAGAGCTTAGAGTACTAAATTCATTTAGGAAAAATTCACAATAGATTTTTATCGATAATAATTTAGTAAGATTTTACTAAAAGTTATTGAAAATAATTCAAATTTATGATTCAAAGCAAAATAGAGAGTACAATTTAATTCATAATTCATTAATTCAAAAATGTAATTCATTAATGTGTAATTCATAAAAATTCATAAATAAAAAAAAATAATTAAATTCATAAGAATTTGGGCAAACATGAAGTTTGTCCATGCCCCCGGCCTTGCTCTCACGCAAGATCTTGTTGGCATAGGACCGTGTCTAAGGACTTGATGGCCTCGGCGAGCACATTCTGGTTCAGTTTTGCCTTTGCTGGACGCTTCTTCTTCTTATTGGCTCTGTTCGGTTTCGTTGTCCTCCGGGTCGTCGAGGTAGGATACTGGGCTATCGGATTCTTCTTCCACGTCCTTACAATACGAGTTACTGTCGGCCGTCGTCGTGTAGATGCATTGGTTTGCGGAGTGGTGTTGGGTCTTCTAGTAGTCGTTCTCGGGGTGAAGCAGGATGGAGTCGTGGCTGTAGGAGTCAGGGAGATTTGAGGGTGAAGCATCGTATGGTGCTGGTAACCGCACTTTCGGCACGTTTGCGAAGAGTGGCAGTTCTCAACAGTGTGGCTTTTAGCGAGGCAGTTCATACAGTACTTGTGATTGCGCACTGTAACCCGTCTATCCGCTACCGTCATCATAATAAAAATAGGACAGTCACGCAAACAGTGCCTTTCCTTGCAAATGGCGCATTCATAATCCCGATGATACGACATTTTGGGATGAAAGGATCTGTAATGGGATATGACTTTAGTGTAGGAAATGGAAATGGAGTGGGAAAGAAAAAGTTGGGAAAAGAAATGATCATGAGAGTTTCTAATGTTAGGTGGATGAGTCGGAAGGAGTTTGATCTAGAAGTGGTAAGTAGCATAATTTAACAATTGGTCGTGTGATTATCCCGGATGCGATTCTAACATCCGCCACCCGTATATTATCATCGGAACCACGGTGAGTATCAACAATTCGACCTAAACGCCAGTCGTTAGGTGGAAGCAGATCATCCATTACTGCAACGAGATCACCTATCTTTAAATTCGGAGAAGAGTTTTTCCATTTATATCGTTTATGTAGAGTTTTGAGGTAGTCCTCTTTCCACCTTATGGCAAATTGGTGGTGAAGAGCTTTCAACTTCGTCCATCTATTAACTAGTGAAATATTCTGTGCTGGTGTTTCTGGGAAGGACATGATCGGTGACCCTTTTAAAAAATGACCGGGTGTCAGTGCCAACAAATCTGAGGGATCCTCTGAGATTGCTGAGATCGGTCGTGAATTGAGAATTCCCTCTATTCGTGCGAGAATTGTTGCAAATTGTTCAAATGTGAATCGGTGTGCTCCAGCAATGCGCTTAAAATGATGCTTAAAGCTTTTGACCGCCGATTCCCACAGTCCTCCCATATGGGGTGCGTGGGGTGGAATAAATTGCCATTCGAAGCCATGAGCTGAATATTTCTGAGAGATATCGTGAGCTGTCGTTTTAACAAAGCTGGCGAATTCTTTCAGCATTTTCCGACTAGCCCCAATAAAATTTCTCCCATTATCGGAAACAACCCTTTGGGCTAGCCCCCGCCTCCCGACGAATCGTGTGAATGCGGCTTCAAATGCCAGAGATGAGAGTTCCGAGCAAGGCTCCAAATGGATAGCTTTAGTCGCGAAACAGACAAAAATTGAGACGTAGCCTTTTATGATAGGAGATCTTCGCAATGTGGAACTTTTTAGTTCAAAAGGCCCTGCAAAATCAATGCCTGTTATATGAAAGGGAGGAGAAAGAGTACACCTCAAGGGTGGAAGAGGAGCCATTATTTGGCTGCATGATTTCTGTTTAAATATGATGCATGTTTTACATTTATGTATGATACTTTTCACTCTTGGTTTCAGACGTGAGATATAAAATTCTGTTTGTACCATCCTACACATTAGGGTACAATCAGCGTGTGCCAGCACCTGGTGTAAGTGTGACAAATATAAAAAGCAGAGACGAGAATTCCCCGGAAGAATTATAGGGTAGCGTTCGTTGTACGACAGAGATGAATCAGCAAGCCTTCCATTCACTCGCATAATATTCTCTTGATCAAGAAAAGGATTCAAACACTTCAATGTGCTCTTATTTTCTATTAATTTAGACTGAAGGAGATTGTTATATTCAACTGGGTAAAATTTACTCTGAGATAATGTGATTAGAAATTTCACCTCATGTTGCGTAAGAAATGGTTGCGAAAGTCTCGATCCCGATTTAATTCGACTGAGACAATTGTTGTAAAATCTAAACATATATGATATTACTCGTAATGCACGAGTATAGGGCGAAAATCTGAGTACGATGTCTGGCTCCTCAATCGCATCATGATATGTGTGAACGGTTGTACGTTTTCCGATCTCCGGAGCCACAAGGGGATTATTTTCTGGCCAGGCTGTGTGTGGCCTAGTCAACCAGTTCGGACCATTAAACCATAAAGAATTATCAACCAAATCTTGGGGCCGGCAGCCCCTAGTGCCTAAATCGGCTGGGTTATCATGCGTGGGAACATGACGCCAAATACCTTCCGGAACCAGATCGTGAATCTGAGCGGTCCGATTCGCCACATATGTCTCCCAAGACCAAGGGGGTTTCGAAAGCCATCCCAGTACTATGGAAGAATCTGTCCATAATGTTATGGCACTGAATTTAAAGTTTAATGTTGAGACAACGTATTTAACCAGCTTCGCTAAAAGATATGCGCCATTCAATTCCAATCTCGGTAAACAAACTGGTTTAAGCGGTGCAACTTTACTTTTAGCAACAAGCAGATTAGAGAAGACGACAAATTTTTGAGTTTGGCAGCGAATATAAACGCATGCACAATATGCAGCCTGAGACGCATCTGAGAAACCGTGAATCTCTAGTTTGTCACTTGGACAGTATTGTAACCATCTTGGTATAGTAATGGAATTCACGTGAGAAAGATCAGACACAAGCCTCTCCCAGGTTGATTGAGATTCTGGGCTAAGGTTGTCATCCCATCCAATACCTTCGAGCCATAACTGCTGCATTAAGATTTTGGATCTGATGATGACTGGAGCTATCCACCCCGCAGGATCAAATAATTGCGCAATAGCCGATAATACCATGCGCTTTGTCATCAATTGATTACATTCAAAGGGTTTCAATGAGTATGTGAATGAATCGGATAAAGCATTCCATTTCACTCCTAAAGTTTTTGTTGAACTTGATTCATGAAACCGCAAGAAGTCTGAATCGTATAAATCCTGAGATGGGATGTGAGAAAGTAATTCCGGGTCATTTGCTATTATTTTCTTGAGAGGAAATCCTGCTTGAGTTAAAACTTCAATTAATTCAGCTTGTGCCTTCAGGGCTTCTTCCATTGAGAAACCTCCCGACAAAATGTCATCAACATATGTCTCCCGCCTTAGAATCTCCGCAACTCTGGGATATTTTCCTTCATAATCAGATGCCAATTGCAATAGAGTGCGTATAGCGAGAAAAGGGGCACAGTTGATGCCAAAAGTGACAGTTTTAAGTTGATAGTCTTTGATAGGACCATCTGTAGAACCCCGGAATAAAATACGTTGGTAGGGTCTGTCATGCGGGTGTAAAATAATTTGTCTATACATTTTCTGAATATCACCGCAGAAAACGTATTGATATATTCGCCAATTCAAAATTATCGAGGTGAGATCAGATTGTAAAGTCGGACCCGTATGCAATATATCATTCAGGGAAAAACCTGACTTTGTTTTCCGTGATGCATTAAAGACGATTCGAACTTTTGTCGACTTGTGTTCGGGTCGTATCACCGCATGGTGTGGTAAATAAAATGAGTTAAACTTGCCATCGGAACATATTTCACGAGACGATGTCTCTTCTGCGTGGTCAAGTTCAATGTACTCGTTGAAAACTTCATTGTATTGAGTTCTTAATTCAGAATTCTTGGATAAATTGCGTTCCATATGATTATGTTGTGCCATAGCAATAAATCGCGATGAGCCCAAGTACATTGATTGAGAAAACTCTTCCCTAAAAGGAAGTCTCACCATGTAACGACCATTTGAAATTCGAGTAGTAGTTTTTTTATAAAATTCCTCACAGAACGCATCAACTGCTGAGACGAGATGGGAGGTTGGTACTTCTTCCTGTTCCCAAAATTTTCTCAACAAATCGCTGAGAGCAGTCCCTTCGGATTCGAGAACATTTACAGAGAATGATAATATAGTTTCAGTCCGCATTGGACCACTAAGTACCCAACCGAATATTGTATTATACGCAGAGGTTTCTCCACATATATTCTTTTTGATTCCGTCAATGTTAATGAAACGTTCAGAATCGTTTCCAAGAACCAAATCAATATGGGAAGACTTATTAAAATGTGGATCCGCCAACTCGAGATCTTTTAATTCAGAAGGATTCGGAATTTCGAATGAAACAGTAGGAAGTTTCTTGGTTACATTTGGTAATACAATAGCAGATACGCTAAAACGAATGTCTCGGTTTTTCGAAACTATAACCATCTGGCATAGCTTGTCAGATTTCTGAATTTGACCTCCAATTCCTGATATCTCAAAGTTGGCCTTAATTGATGGAAGCTGTAATAGGTTCTGGATTCGCTGAGAAATAAAAGTTCGTTGAGAGCCCGGATCTATTAGAGCTCTGACCGTGAAAAATTCTCCCATGTGTTCAATCTGCACTAAAGCAGTTCGAAGCAAAATCATATCATTATTTGAAGCAAAATTTGCTTGAATGTGTGAGGAATTAATTTGCCTTGACGAAGAGGGACCTTCATCTAACGGCAATTGATTTGTAACATTTTTAGTGGGCTTTTGATGATTCTGGCTTTCATTTATAGATTCATTGTTTACAGGACCTCGGTTTTTATTCTCATTGTAATTATTTCTGAGATGAAGCAAACTGTGATGGGATTTATGACAAATAATACAAGTGTTAATGCTTTTGCAGTTCGTTTTGAGGTGAGATGATGAAAGACAATTACTGCAAATTTTATTTTTGTACACCACATCTACACGTTGTTGTGCGGTAAGTTGTCGGAACTTCGGACAAACTCGCAAAGTATGATTTGTTTCACAAAGAATGCATGTAGATGCAAGTTTTTCTTGAGAATGATACGTTTGAATCTTGCCAGAGCCCTGAGATGAGCCTTTAATGGTATGATCAGTTTTATTGGAGATTTGAGATGAGTTGGTATGTTGCTGCTTGGTGTATCGAATACTTGATATGCGTTCAACTACTTCGAATCTATTTATCAAAAATTCATCAAGTTGGTTCCATGTTGGCAATTCTCGATGAGATCTAAGGGATTGTTCCCATAGAGAAAGAGTCTCATCGGGTAATTTAGTAGAAATTAAATAAATGAGAATTGGATCCCAACCACTTACGTCGACATCGAGCGTTCGAAGTGTACATAAACAATCATTAACTGTAGATTGAATCCTTTGAATTGATTCACTGTTCTCTACAGATGCAACGGGTATATTAAAGAGAATTTTTAATTGATTGTCGACCAAAACTCGTTTATTCTCATAGCGAGACTTGAGCGCGTCCCACGCTAAAGAGAAATTCTCATTGCATAAAGTATAACGCTTGACAATTGCTCCAGCTGGGCCTCTGGTCTTATTGCGTAAATGGTAAAGTTTTTGAGCGGGGGTTAATTTCGGATGATTGACATAAACAGCCGTGAACATGTCACGGAACGAGGGCCACTCCTCGTAACCACCTTTAAACACCTCGGTATCACAAGGAGGGACTTTAATATAGCTGTCGTTCGAGTCATGAGAGGAGATTGGAACAGGATTTCGATTCTGCGGAACATATTCGGGAATTAGACTATGTCTGGCTTGTTGTCGTGTATGCACAGAAAAAAATTTCACGAAAATTTTTCCAATTAAAATTTTAATTGAGTATTAAAAAATATTCAATTAAAAAATTAATTGATTCAACAAATTTTTTAATTGAAACAAAAATCAATCACAAAAATTAATAGTATCAATTAATTTTTTAATTGGATCAATTAATTTTTTAATTGGTCTTCAATTAATTTTTTAATTGATACTATCATTTCTGTGATTGAAGACATTTCAATTAAAAAATTAATTGGATCAATTAATTTCGTGATTGAACCATAAAATTTTTTTTTTGTGTGTGGCCTCCAGATATTCTTAGAATATCTAAAATTTGAGACCTTGCGGTATAATATGCCTCTGAACTGGCATTGAAATTTATCTTAGCATTAGCCTTAATGTCCTTTGGATCAGTAGAGCTTGGAGATAGCATTATAGTTTGGTACGAAGTTTGAAGTTGTTGCCATCTTTTTTCCAAGTCTTCCAATTTGACTTCCAATACAGAGTCCGTTTGGTCTCCGATATCACACTGTTCGAATTGTGTACAGAAAAGTATCAAATATTCACAATCGAAGAGAAATCTGTCGTAAGCAGGAGATGCAGTTCCTGCCGCTTTGATATTTGAAGAACCGCTGGATCCAGAATGTCCAGATGAAGGGTCACTAGGATTATTTGTAGGATTCATATCGGTAACAAATCAAATTATATCGTTATTAAAATCCGTCGACTTAGTCGGGAAAAACGAATCTGAGGGATTTATCGATGTAATAAAACAGAATCGTTGATACTCAGTGAGAACCAAAATGTTCACGTATATGAAATGTAAATGTGAAGTTTTTACGGGTAACCTCCAACCGTTTAATCGCGTTTAATGAGAAAATGTATCTCCTGACTAATAAACTAATTAGCGGTGCTTGCAAATGTTGCGAAAATATAGTAGTTTATTTATTCAAGAGAATAATTGATCAGTTAAATATGCAAAGAAATGTAATGAATCAATTTTAATTGATTGCAGTTCATGAAATGTAATTGAAAAAATTTTAATTTTGTTCCCACAATTACCGAGATGTTCTATTTTATATAGAATGTGACGACATTGACGAATTCAATTTCGATAAAAGTTGATTTAAACCAAATTTTCAACAGAAATAGATGATTTTCATAAAAAACAAAGTTTTATCTTTCATTGAGGAGAGAAGATGTTATCAAATTTCATTGAGAGTGTTTCACAGTAAAGTTCGATTTTAGCGAAATATATTGAACTCATTCAAATGAACTATGACTTTCTAAAATTCATTAGAATAGAAAAAAATCATATGTCTCCAAGAAAGTTCAACAATTCCTCCAAATACTCTTGTAAGCACAACAGGCCATATAAGCTTCACAGAGCGAGAAATTTAAGTTTCAACGAGAAATATATTGAACCAATTCAAAAGAAATACGACTTTCTTGAGTGTCTTCGAAAAAATCATATATCCTTAATAAAGTTCAAAAATTTCTTCAAATTTCGATATAGCACAATAGACAAATATAATAATACAGCTCACAGAGCAAGAGATGTTAATTTTACAGAGCGAGAAAATTATGTTTTACCAGCCAATCGTATAAGCAGAGATGTAAATGTTATATTTTATAGCGATAAAAACGTGTTTTATCATCCAACTAGGTTTTGCGATGATATTTTCGACTTTTTAAACATATGAGCAGAGATGTAGTTATTGTTCGGATTCGGAAATTGCGAAAAATGTTCACAATTTTCCATATAAACCGCTAGTTTTGATTTCAAATAATATTCGTTGTATGTTCACTTTACACAATTTACCTGTTATTTTGGTGAGTTATACATAAACCATACTTTGATGTTGGTTTTGGGTGTAGTTGCAATCGTTGATTTGATCAGTGTATATTTTGGGTGACAAAGGAAAAATTTTTCTGAGTGTCGTAATTTTGAATAATTTTCCGTAATGTACTTAATTAAATCGAGAGTTATTTTCTTCAGTGTAATTCAGATTGAAATTGAATTTTCTCTGCAGTGTATTATGATGATACCGAAGAAAATTTCTTAAAGTGTACTGGGTATGTTTCAATTTTTTTTCGTAGCCAATTTTGATTTTACGCGTATTTTGACAAATAATGTAAATATTTTAATAAAATTTTGGATTTTGTGTGCAAACCAAAATTAATAATAATAATAAGCAATTTTTATATTTTATACGAGAGATATTTGGATTTTTTAATATATTTTGATGAAAATTAGAGAATTTTGCTTTTTGATCAAAATTACTTTTTCGCAGTGTACTTTGATAAAATTAGAGAATTTTCATTTCTTTGTATTTTTTATTTTTTTTTTAGTAATTTGCGTTTATTGTGTTTTAATTGAAAAAAAAAAAAACAATTTATTAAGTGTATTTATTCAATATTATTAATCAGATTTTTTTTTTGAGTGTATTGTTTGAAAAATGTCTTAGTTTTTCAGTGAATTTTAGATTTTTTAATTGTATTTAATTTTTGTAGAGTGTACTTTTATCAAACTTGATATTTTTTTGAGTGTATTTTAATCTGGCTTTGCAAAATTGGTTTGTGTGTAGTTTTAATCCAAATTATTGACTTTATAATATTTTTTTTAAGTGTATTTCGGATTTTTAAATTTTCATATATATTTTTTTCAGTGTAATTCGATCAAATTATTTAATTACTTCCCTTTTATAATATTCCTTTAAATTCTATTTTGATGCAAATAATTAATTTTTAGAATATTTCGATCAAACTTAAATTTTACGCGTGTTTTTTTTTTCCCAAATTAGTATTTTTTCTAAGTGTAATTTGGGCAAAAATTTAATTCTTTCTATATATTTTTTCCCAAGTGTAATTGGACCAATAGTTTTATTTTATGATATTTTGATAATTGCATTTAAACGAAAATGGCGATTTTCCAAGTGTATTTAATTAAACGACAGAAAAATTTTCACAGTGTAAAGAATTTTTCCACGTGTATTGTTGAAATGTTTATGGTGATGAATTGTTGTGCAAAATTAAATGTACCACAAATGGCTGTATGTGTTTGTATTCTTTTGGGTATTCGTTTCAATATTATTGGGATTTGATTAATTTTTCTCTCTGTGTATGCATTAAAATTTTCGCATGTACGGTATATTAGACACTCAAATAAATTTTTCCATAAATAAATAATATAAATAAATGATATATTGATTTTAATTTCGGTGTATGTTAATATATATTCATGATTTGTAAAAATTAATAAAGTGCAAATGGGATTAGTGCTTGTGCGATTATATAGAGATGATTGTGCAATTGTATGTAATGTGTGTATGTGAAATTGAATGTGTAATACGATCAAACCGGTGTATTGTCTTCTATTTTACTTTCGGTAACATATTTCCAAATGGTAATTATCATATAATATGTTTTCAATTCCAAACATTTGAATTCCAGTCAATTTCACACCTTTTTATTATGTTAGTGGGATTAATATGGCAACACCCTAAACCACAATGATTGTCATATGATTATATGTACATTGTTATTGTGGAATATATTGATGATATTAAACAGGAGAATTGATGGAAATAAACGAAATGAAAAAAATAATAGAAATACCTGTTTATATGATGATGTATAATGGTGGAAATGCAAAATTTTTTTCCACAATTTCACTGATTTCGGAATTGTTTGTTCACAAAGTAAATTGTAATTGCAATGAATTTATTTGCACAGCACAAGGGGAAATTCTTCTTCTTGTTATTCTTTTATTTGCTTTTACATTTACATTGCAAAGTCACTGAACTTCGTTTATGCATATTGTTACGTTTTTATATTTAGGCGTTTTTAATTACCCGACAATTAAAACACGGTTCTTTTAAATAACGACAATCTACAATTTATTTACTATGACTTCACACTTTACAATTCGTTCACACTGAAGTTATTCGTTTGACGCTTTAATTAAGACTGACTCGTTAGCAGCATGCGAGCGCTTTTATATATGACAGTGTGGCAATACGAGAACATTCTGGTAGCACTACAATATTCTGGCAACGCCAGAACATTCTTAGACAATGCTAGAAGGATCTACGACCATTAAGTAATTCGTCTGGTGGCTGCCAAACACATACACACTCACATAGATATATGCTCGCATTACTACAACAACAATGACAATAGACAATGAGATGAAATGAGAAAGCAAAATAACAAAGCAAAGGGGTTGTTATTCTATGAGAGAGTAAGAACTAACATTTCGGTAAGCAAACAAAAGAACATAAAAGAAATTCAGGAAAATACTAGAAAATGAATAGATGATTCCAACAAGTGATAGCGAAATTTTATCGTTACAATTTTAAATTTTAAATTAACGGAAACTAATTTAAATAAACTTATATCTATAATTATCAAATTCGTAACAATATGTTAACATGATATACAAACAAACATACATTAATAGAGAAATATGCATAAATATTAAATTCTTTTGACCGCTTTGACCTTCACTTTGCAAATTTTTTGGACGATTTTTTATCAGAAATAACTGTTTTGGTACCGTTAAACGGACGGACAACCAGGGAAATTACAGGATTTTCACTTTTTTTCCTTTGCACAAATATAATAAGAAAATTCGCACTTTTGCACTTCAAATTTTTAGAGATATTGGGACATATACATACATACATACAAACAACCGTTTGCAAACACAATTTTTTCGACCGATATAGGGAATGTTGCTTCTTTTATTATGTTTTGGCGGATTGGAAATAATTTTTTTATGGGAGTTTAGCAAAGTTTTGGGGAATTATTTGAAGTTTGACAGGCTTTTAACGATTTTATTCTAACTTTTACCAATATATTTTATACTTTTTGGGACTTAAACCTTATTTTCTTCACTTTTATATAATTTTTACAAATTTTATCGGACACTTTTCTTATTTTTTACTGTTTTTAATTGACTTTTAACACTTTTTTAAACGTTTTAATAATTTTTTTTACCTTTTTATAATGTTTTTTTCGCGTTTCACTACCGATCACTCCCGATTTGTTGTGTTTGCATACGTTCGTTTTGTGATTTGTATCACTTACCGGTGGTTTCACACAACTAACTATGGTAAAGAGATGGGGGATTACCTTAGTGTTGTGGATTGTGATGTTAATGTTGATGTTTGTGGATGTTATGGTGTAGTTACCAGTGAACGGCTACGGAGGACCATGAAAGGGTTTTGGGGGATTTCAAAGCAGAGAAGTGGAGCAACCAGGTGATTTGTTGTTTGGTGAAATACCCCTGTAGAAAGCAAGTGGACTGTATGAGCGGGTTTTGTTGATTATTTCTCAGAGCAATGAGAAACAATCAACAATGTTATGAGGAAGTAACCACCGGAAAGAAAATAAATGATAACACAGAAATGTTTTAGTTTAGATGGTAATACAATGGTTTATTTAAAATATAGAAGAAAGTAAAGGAGAGGAGAAATGGTTTTTGATGCTCACCGTTTGAAAGTTGGAGGGAAAGTGAATACAAAAGAAAGCGTCTTAAACCGATGAGAGCTTAGAGTACTAAATTCATTTAGGAAAAATTCACAATAGATTTTTATCGATAATAATTTAGTAAGATTTTACTAAAAGTTATTGAAAATAATTCAAATTTATGATTCAAAGCAAAATAGAGAGTACAATTTAATTCATAATTCATTAATTCAAAAATGTAATTCATTAATGTGTAATTCATAAAAATTCATAAATAAAAAAAAATAATTAAATTCATAAGAATTTGGGCAAACATGAAGTTTGTCCAGCCATATCTCCTGACCTAAGCGTCATAGAGCGAAAAGGACGATAATTCGTGACCACCCTCAAAAAATTGAAAAATCCACCCAAAACCTAAAAAAATTGAAATTTTTATATGAAAAACTTCTTTTGGCCATATCTCCTTAAATATGCGTCCTAGAGCGAAAAGGACGATAATTCGTGATCACCCTCAAAAAATTAAAAAATCCACCCAATACCTAAAAAAATTGAAATTTTTATATGAAAAACTTCTTTTGGCCATATCTCCTTAAATATGCGTCCTAGAGCGAAAAGGACGATAATTCGTGACCACCGTCAAAGAATTGAAAAATCCACCCAAAACCTAAAAAAATTGAAATTTTTATATGAAAAACTTCTTTTGGCCATATCTCCTTAAATATGCGTCCTAGAGCGAAAAGGACGATAATTCGTGACCACCCTCAAAAAAATGAAAAATCCACCCAAAACCTAAAAAATTGAAATTTTTATATGAAAAACTTCTTTTGGCCATATCTCCTTAAATATGCGTCCTAGAGCGCAAAGGACGATAATTCGTGACCACCCTCAAACAATTGAAAAACCCACCCAAAACCTAAAAAAATTGAAATTTTTATATGAAAAACTTCGTTTGGCCATATCTTCTTAAATAGGCGTCCTAGAGCGAAAAGGACAATAATTCATGACCACCCTCAAAAAATTGAAAAATCCACCCAAAACCTAAAAAAATTTAAATTTTTATATGAAAAACTTCTTTTGGCCATATCTCCTGAACTAAGCGTCCTAGAGCGAAAAGGACGATAATTCGTGACCACCCTAAAAAAATTGAAAAATCCACCCAAAACCTAAAAAAATTGAAATTTTTATATGAAAAACTTATTTTGGCCATATCTCCTTAAATATGCGTCCTAGAGCGAAAACGACGATAATTCGTGACCACCCTCAAAAAATTGAAAAATCCACCCAAAACCTAAAAAAATTGAAATTATTAAATGAAAAACTTCTTTTGGCCATATCTCCTAAACTAAGCGTCCTAGAGCGAAAAGGACGATAATTCGTGACCATCCACCCAAAACCTAAAAAAATTGAAATTTTTATATGAAAAACTTCTTTTGGCCATATCTCCTTAAATATGCGTCCTAGAGCGAAAAAGACGATAATTCGTGACCACCCTCAAAAAATTGAAAAATCCACCCAAAACCTAACAAAATTGAAATTTTTATATGAAAAACTTCTTTTGGCCATATCTCCTTAAATATACGTCCTAGAGCGAAAAGGACGATAATTCGTGACCACCATCAAAAAATTGAAAAATCCACCCAAAACCTAAAAAAAATTGAAATTTTTATATGAAAAACTTCTTTTGGCCATATCTCCTGAACTAAGCGTCCTAGAGCGAAAAGGACCATAATTCGTGACCACCCTCAAAAAATTGAAAAATCCACCCAAAACCTAAAAAAATTTAAATTTTTATACGAAAAACTTCTTTTGGCCATATCTCCTTAAATATGCGTCCTAGAGCGAAAAGGACGATAATTCGTGACCACCCTCAAAAAATTGAAATTTTTATATGAAAAACTTCTTTTGGCCATATCTCCTTAAATATGCGTCCTAGAGCGAAAAGGACGATAATTCGTGATCACCCTCAAAAAATTGAAAAATCCACCCAATACCTAAAAAAATTGAAATTTTTATATGAAAAACTTCTTTTGGCCATATCTCCTTAAATATGCGTCCTAGAGCGAAAAGGACGATAATTCGTGACCACCGTCAAAAAATTTAAAAATCCACCCAAAACCTAAAAAAATTGAAATTTTTATATGAAAAACTTCGTTTGGCTATATCTTCTTAAATAGGCGTCCTAGAGCGAAAAGGACGATAATTCATGACCACCCTCAAAAAATTGAAAAATCCACCCAAAACCTAAAAAAATTGAAATTTTTATATGAAAAACTTCTTTTGGCCATATCTCCTTAAATATGCGTCCTAGAGCGAAAAGGACGATAATTCGTGACCACCCTCAAAAAATTGAAAAATCCAACCAAAACTTAAAAAAATTGAAATTTTTATATGAAAAACTTCTTTTGGCCATATCTCCTTAAATATGCGTCCTAGAGCGAAAAAGACGATAATTCGTGACCACCCTCAAAAAATTGAAAAATCCACCCAAATCCTAAAAAAATTGAAATTATTATATGAAAAACGTCTTTTGGCCATATCTCCTGAACTAAGCGTCCTAGAGCGAAAAGGACGATAATTCGTGACCACCCTCAAAAAATTGAAAAATCCACCCAAAACTTAAAAAAATTGAAATTTTTATATGAAAAACTTCTTTTGGCCATATGTCCTTAAATATGCGTCCTAGAGCGAAAAAGACGATAATTCGTGACCACCCTCAAAAAATTGAAAAATCCACCCAAAACCTAAAAAAATTGAAATTTTTATATGAAAAACTTCTTTTGGCCATATCTCCTGAACTAAGCGTGCTAGAGCGAAAAGGACAATAATTCGTGACCACCCTCAAAAAATTGAAAAATCCACCCAAAACCTAAAAAAATTGAAATTTTTATATGAAAAACTTCTTTTGGCCATATCTCCTAAACTAAGCGTCCTAGAGCGAAAAGGACGATAATTCGTGACCACCCTCAAAAAATTGAAAAATCCACCCAAAACCTAAAAAAATTGAAATTTTTATATGAAAAACTTCTTTTGGCCATATCTCCTTAAATATGCGTCCTAGAGCGAAAAGGACGATAATTCGTGACCACCATCAAAAAATTGAAAAATCCACCCAAAACCTAAAAAAATTGAAATTTTTATATGAAAAACTTCTTTTGGCCATATCTTCATAAATAGGCGTCCTAGAGCGAAAAGGACGATAATTCATGACCACCCTCAAAAAATTGAAAAATCCACCCAAAACCTAAAAAAATTGAAATTTTTATATGAAAAACTTCTTTTGGCCATATCTCCTGACCTAAGCGTCCTAGAGCGAAAAGGACGATAATTCGTGACCACCCTCAAAAAATTGAAAAATCCACCCAAAACCTAAAAAAATTGAAATTTTTATATGAAAAACTTCTTTTGGCCATATCTCCTAACCTAAGCGTCCTAGAGCGAAAAGGACGATATTTCGTGACCATCCACCCAAAACCTAAAAAAATTGAAATTTTTATATGAAAAACTTCTTTTGGCCATATCTCCTTAAATATGCGTCCTAGAGCGAAAAGGACGATAATTCGTGACCACCCTCAAAAAATTGAAAAACCCACCCAAAACCTAAAAAAAAATGAAATTTTTATATGAAAAACTTGTTTTGGCCATATCTCCTTAAATATGCGTCCTAGAGCGAATAGGACGATAATTCGTGACCACCCTCAAAAAATTGAAAAATCCACCCAAAACCCTAAAAAAATTGAAATTTTTATATGAAAAACTTCTTTTGGCCATATCTCCTAAACTCCTAAACAATAATTCGTGACCACCCTCAAAAAATTGAAAAATCCACCCAAAACCTAAAAAAATTGAAATTTTTATATGAAAAACTTCTTTTGGCCATATCTCCTTAAATATGCGTCCTAGAGCGAAAAGGACGATAATTCGTGATCACCCTCAAAAAATTGAAACATCCACCCAATACCTAAAAAAATTGAAATTTTTATATGAAAAACTTCTTTTGGCCATATCTCCTTAAATATGCGTCCTAGAGCGAAAAGGACGATAATTCGTGACCACCGTCAAAAAATTGAAAAATCCACCCAAAACCTAAAAAAATTGAAATTTTTATATGAAAAACTTCTTTTGGCCATATCTCCTTAAATATGCGTCCTAGAGCGAAAAGGACGATAATTCGTGACCACCCTCAAAAAATTGAAAAACCCACCCAAAACCTAAAAAAAATTGAAATTTTTATATGAAAAACTTGTTTTGGCCATATCTCCTTTAATATGCGTCCTAGAGCGAAAAGGACGATAATTCGTGACCACCCTCAAAAAATTGAAAAACCCACCCAAAACCTAAAAAAATTGAAATTTTTATATGAAAAGCTTGTTTTGGCCATATCTCCTTAAATATGCGTCCTAGAGCGAAAAGGACGATAATTCGTGACCACCCTCAAAAAATTTAAAAATCCACCCAAAACCTAAAAAAATTGAAATTTTTATATGAAAAACTTCTTTTGGCCATATCTCCTTAAATATACGTCCTAGAGCGAAAAGGACGATAATTCGTGACCACCATCAAAAATTTGAAAAATCCACCCAAAACCTAAAAAAATTGAAATTTTTATATGAAAAACTTCTTTTGGCCATATCTCCCGAACTAAGCGTCCTAGAGCGAAAAGGACAATAATTCGTGACCACCATCAAAAAATTGAAAAATACACCCAAAACCTAAAAAAAATTGAAATTTTTATATGAAAAACTTCTTTTGGCCATATCTCCTTAAATATGCGTCCTAGAGCGAAAAGGACGATAATTCGTGACCACCCTCAAAAAATTGAAAAATCCACCCAAAACCTAAAAAAATTTAAATTTTTATATGAAAAACTTCTTTTGGCCATATCTCCTTAAATATGCGTCCTAGAGCGAAAAGGACGATAATTCGTGATCACCCTCAAAAAATTGAAAAATCCACCCAATACCTAAAAAAATTGAAATTTTTATATGAAAAACTTCTTTTGGCCATATCTCCTTAAATATGCGTCCTAGAGCGAAAAGGACGATAATTCGTGACCACCGTCAAAAAATTTAAAAATCCACCCAAAACCTAAAAAAATTGAAATTTTTATATGAAAAACTTCGTTTGGCTATATCTTCTTAAATAGGCGTCCTAGAGCGAAAAGGACGATAATTCATGACCACCCTCAAAAAATTGAAAAATCCACCCAAAACCTAAAAAAATTGAAATTTTTATATGAAAAACTTCTTTTGGCCATATCTCCTTAAATATGCGTCCTAGACCGAAAAGGACGATAATTCGTGACCACCCTCAAAAAATTGAAAAATCCAACCAAAACTTAAAAAAATTGAAATTTTTATATGAAAAACTTCTTTTGGCCATATCTCCTTAAATATGCGTCCTAGAGCGAAAAAGACGATAATTCGTGACCACCCTCAAAAAATTGAAAAATCCACCCAAAACCTAAAAAAATTGAAATTATTATATGAAAAACGTCTTTTGGCCATATCTCCTGAACTAAGCGTCCTAGAGCGAAAAGGACGATAATTCGTGACCACCCTCAAAAAATTGAAAAATCCACCCAAAACTTAAAAAAATTGAAATTTTTATATGAAAAACTTCTTTTGGCCATATGTCCTTAAATATGCGTCCTAGAGCGAAAAAGACGATAATTCGTGACCACCATCAAAAAATTGAAAAATCCACCCAAAACCTAAAAAAATTGAAATTTTTATATGAAAAACTTCTTTTGGCCATATCTCCTGAACTAAGCGTGCTAGAGCGAAAAGGACAATAATTCGTGACCACCCTCAAAAAATTGAAAAATCCACCCAAAACCTAAAAAAAATTGAAATTTTTATATGAAAAACTTCTTTTGGCCATATCTAAACTAAGCGTCCTAGAGCGAAAAGGACGATAATTCGTGACCACCCTCAAAAAATTGAAAAATCCACCCAAAACCTAAAAAAATTGAAATTTTTATATGAAAAACTTCTTTTGGCCATATCTCCTTAAATATGCGTCCTAGAGCGAAAAGGACGATAATTCGTGACCACCCTAAAAAAATTGAAAAATCCACCCAAAACCTAAAAAAATTGAAATTTTTATATGAAAAACTTCTTTTGGCCATATCTCCTTAAATATGCGTCCTAGAGCGAAAAGGACGATAATTCGTGACCACCCTAAAAAAATTGAAAAATCCACCCAAAACCTAAAAAAATTGAAATTTTTATATGAAAAACTTCTTTTGGCCATATCTCCTTAAATATGCGTCCTAGAGCGAAAAGGACGATAATTCGTGACCACCATCAAAAAATTGAAAAATCCACCCAAAACCTAAAAAAATTGAAATTTTTATATGAAAAACTTCTTTTGGCCATATCTTCATAAATAGGCGTCCTAGAGCGAAAAGGACGATAATTCATGACCACCCTCAAAAAATTGAAAAATCCACCCAAAACCTAAAAAAATTGAAATTTTTATATGAAAAACTTCTTTTGGCCATATCTCCTGACCTAAGCGTCCTAGAGCGAAAAGGACGATAATTCGTGACCACCCTCAAAAAATTGAAAAATCCACCCAAAACCTAAAAAAATTGAAATTTTTATATGAAAAACTTCTTTTGGCCATATCTCCTAACCTAAGCGTCCTAGAGCGAAAAGGACGATAATTCGTGACCATCCACCCAAAACCTAAAAAAATTGAAATTTTTATATGAAAAACTTCTTTTGGCCATATCTCCTTAAATATGCGTCCTAGAGCGAAAAGGACGATAATTCGTGACCACCCTCAAAAAATTGAAAAACCCACCCAAAACCTAAAAAAAAATGAAATTTTTATATGAAAAACTTGTTTTGGCCATATCTCCTTAAATATGCGTCCTAGAGCGAATAGGACGATAATTCGTGACCACCATCAAAAAATTTAAAAATCCACCCAAAACCTAAAAAAATTGAAATTTTTATATGAAAAACTTCTTTTGGCCATATCTCCTAAACTCCTAAACAATAATTCGTGACCACCCTCAAAAAATTGAAAAATCCACCCAAAACCTAAAAAAATTGAAATTTTTATATGAAAAACTTCTTTTGGCCATATCTCCTTAAATATGCATCCTAGAGCGAAAAGGACGATAATTCGTGACCACCGTCAAAAAATTGAAAAATCCACCCAAAACCTAAAAAAATTGAAATTTTTATATGAAAAACTTCTTTTGGCCATATCTCCTTAAATATGCGTCCTAGAGCGAAAAGGACGATAATTCGTGACCACCCTCAAAAAATTGAAAAACCCACCCAAAACCTAAAAAAAATTGAAATTTTTATATGAAAAACTTGTTTTGGCCATATCTCCTTAAATATGCGTCCTAGAGCGAAAAGGACGATAATTCGTGACCACCCTCAAAAAATTGAAAAACCCACCCAAAACCTAAAAAAATTGAAATTTTTATATGAAAAGCTTGTTTTGGCCATATCTCCTTAAATATGCGTCCTAGAGCGAAAAGGACGATAAAAAAAAAATTTAAAAATCCACCCAAAACCTAAAAAAATTGAAATTTTTATATGAAAAACTTCTTTTGGCCATATCTCCTTAAATATACGTCCTAGAGCGAAAAGGACGATAATTCGTGACCACCATCAAAAATTTGAAAAATCCACCCAAAACCTAAAAAAATTGAAATTTTTATATGAAAAACTTCTTTTGGCCATATCTCCCGAACTAAGCGTCCTAGAGCGAAAAGGACAATAATTCGTGACCACCATCAAAAAATTGAAAAATCCACCCAAAACCTAAAAAAAATTGAAATTTTTATATGAAAAACTTCTTTTGGCCATATCTCCTTAAATATGCGTCCTAGAGCGAAAAGGACGATAATTCGTGACCACCCTCAAAAAATTGAAAAATCCACCCAAAACCTAAAAAAATTTAAATTTTTATATGAAAAACTTCTTTTGGCCATATCTCCTTAAATATGCGTCCTAGAGCGAAAAGGACGATAATTCGTGATCACCCTCAAAAAATTGAAAAATCCACCCAATACCTAAAAAATTGAAATTTTTATATGAAAAACTTCTTTTGGCCATATCTCCTTAAATATGCGTCCTAGAGCGAAAAGGACGATAATTCGTGACCACCGTCAAAAAATTTAAAAATCCACCCAAAACCTAAAAAAATTGAAATTTTTATATGAAAAACTTCGTTTGGCTATATCTTCTTAAATAGGCGTCCTAGAGCGAAAAGGACGATAATTCATGACCACCCTCAAAAAATTGAAAAATCCACCCAAAACCTAAAAAAATTGAAATTTTTATATGAAAAACTTCTTTTGGCCATATCTCCTTAAATATGCGTCCTAGACCGAAAAGGACGATAATTCGTGACCACCCTCAAAAAATTGAAAAATCCAACCAAAACTTAAAAAAATTGAAATTTTTATATGAAAAACTTCTTTTGGCCATATCTCCTTAAATATGCGTCCTAGAGCGAAAAAGACGATAATTCGTGACCACCCTCAAAAAATTGAAAAATCCACCCAAAACCTAAAAAAATTGAAATTATTATATGAAAAACGTCTTTTGGCCATATCTCCTGAACTAAGCGTCCTAGAGCGAAAAGGACGATAATTCGTGACCACCCTCAAAAAATTGAAAAATCCACCCAAAACTTAAAAAAATTGAAATTTTTATATGAAAAACTTCTTTTGGCCATATGTCCTTAAATATGCGTCCTAGAGCGAAAAAGACGATAATTCGTGACCACCATCAAAAAATTGAAAAATCCATCCAAAACCTAAAAAAATTGAAATTTTTATATGAAAAACTTCTTTTGGCCATATCTCCTGAACTAAGCGTGCTAGAGCGAAAAGGACAATAATTCGTGACCACCCTCAAAAAATTGAAAAATCCACCCAAAACCTAAAAAAAATTGAAATTTTTATATGAAAAACTTCTTTTGGCCATATCTCCTAAACTAAGCGTCCTAGAGCGAAAAGGACGATAATTCGTGACCACCCTCAAAAAATTGAAAAATCCACCCAAAACCTAAAAAAATTGAAATTTTTATATGAAAAACTTCTTTTGGCCATATCTCCTTAAATATGCGTCCTAGAGCGAAAAGGACGATAATTCGTGACCACCATCAAAAAATTGAAAAATCCACCCAAAACCTAAAAAAATTGAAATTTTTATATGAAAAACTTCTTTTGGCCATATCTCCTTAAATATGCGTCCTAGAGCGAAAAGGACGATAATTCGTGACCACCCTAAAAAAATTGAAAAATCCACCCAAAACCTAAAAAAATTGAAATTTTTATATGAAAAACTTCTTTTGGCCATATCTTCTTAAATAGGCGTCCTAGAGCGAAAAGGACGATAATTCATGACCACCCTCAAAAAATTGAAAAATCCACCCAAAACCTAAAAAAATTGAAATTTTTATATGAAAAACTTCTTTTGGCCATATCTCCTGACCTAAGCGTCCTAGAGCGAAAAGGACGATAATTCGTGACCACCCTCAAAAAATTGAAAAATCCACCCAAAACCTAAAAAAATTGAAATTTTTATATGAAAAACTTATTTTGGCCATATCTCCTAACCTAAGCGTCCTAGAGCGAAAAGGACGATAATTCGTGACCATCCACCCAAAACCTAAAAAAATTGAAATTTTTATATGAAAAACTTCTTTTGGCCATATCTCCTTAAATATGCGTCCTAGAGCGAAAAGGACGATAGTTCGTGACCACCCTCAAAAAATTGAAAAACCCACCCAAAACCTAAAAAAAAAATGAAATTTTTATATGAAAAACTTGTTTTGGCCATATCTCCTTAAATATGCGTCCTAGAGCGAAAAGGACGATAATTCGTGACCACCCTCAAAAAATTGAGAAATCCACCCAAAACCTAAAAAATTGAAATTTTTATATGAAAAACTTCTTTTGGCCATATCTCCTTAAATATACTTCCTAGAGCGAAAAGGACGATAATTCGTGACCAGCATCAAAAATTTGAAAAATCCACCCAAAACCTAAAAAAATTGAAATTTTTATATGAAAAACTTCTTTTGGCCATATCTCCCGAACTAAGCGTCCTAGAGCGAAAAGGACAATAATTCGTGACCACCCTCAAAAAATTGAAAAATCCACCCAAAACCTAAAAAAAATTGAAATTTTTATATGAAAAACTTCTTTTGGCCATATCTCCTAAACTAAGCGTCCTAGAGCGAAAAGGACGATAATTCGTGACCACCCTAAAAAAATTGAAAAATCCACCCAAAACCTAAAAAAATTTAAATTTTTATATGAAAAACTTCTTTTGGCCATATCTCCTTAAATATGCGTCCCAGAGCGAATAGGACGATAATTCGTGACCACCATCAAAAAATTTAAAAATCCACCCAAAACCTAAAAAAATTGAAATTTTTATATGAAAAACTTCTTTTGGCCATATCTCCTAAACTCCTAAACAATAATTCGTGACCACCCTCAAAAAATTGAAAAATCCACCCAAAACCTAAAAAAAATTGAAATTTTTATATGAAAAACTTCTTTTGGCCATATCTCCTTAAATATGCGTCCTAGAGCGAAAAGGACGATAATTCGTGACCACCGTCAAAAAATTGAAAAATCCACCCAAAACCTAAAAAAATTGAAATTTTTATATGAAAAACTTCTTTTGGCCATATCTCCTTAAATATGCGTCCTAGAGCGAAAAGGACGATAATTCGTGACCACCCTCAAAAAATTGAAAAACCCACCCAAAACCTAAAAAAAATTGAAATTTTTATATGAAAAACTTGTTTTGGCCATATCTCCTTAAATATGCGTCCTAGAGCGAAAAGGACGATAATTCGTGACCACCCTCAAAAAATTGAAAAACCCACCCAAAACCTAAAAAAATTGAAATTTTTATATGAAAAGCTTGTTTTGGCCATATCTCCTTAAATATGCGTCCTAGAGCGAAAAGGACGATAATTCGTGACCACCCTCAAAAAATTTAAAAATCCACCCAAAACCTAAAAAAATTGAAATTTTTATATGAAAAACTTCTTTTGGCCATATCTCCTTAAATATACGTCCTAGAGCGAAAAGGACGATAATTCGTGACCACCATCAAAAATTTGAAAAATCCACCCAAAACCTAAAAAAATTGAAATTTTTATATGAAAAACTTCTTTTGGCCATATCTCCCGAACTAAGCGTCCTAGAGCGAAAAGGACAATAATTCGTGACCACCATCAAAAAATTGAAAAATCCACCCAAAACCTAAAAAAAATTGAAATTTTTATATGAAAAACTTCTTTTGGCCATATCTCCTAAACTAAGCGTCCTAGAGCGAAAAGGACGATAATTCGTGACCACCCTAAAAAAATTTAAAAATCCACCCAAAACCTAAAAAAATTTAAATTTTTATATGAAAAACTTCTTTTGGCCATATCTCCTTAAATATGCGTCCTAGAGCGAAAAGGACGATAATTCGTGACCACCATCAAAAAATTGAAAAATCCACCCAAAACCTAAAAAAATTTAAATTTTTATATGAAAAACTTCTTTTGGCCATATCTCCTTAAATATGCGTCCCAGAGCGAATAGGACGATAATTCGTGACCACCATCAAAAAATTTAAAAATCCACCCAAAACCTAAAAAAATTGAAATTTTTATATGAAAAACTTCTTTTGGCCATATCTCCTAAACTCCTAAACAATAATTCGTGACCACCCTCAAAAAATTGAAAAATCCACCCAAAACCTAAAAAAAATTGAAATTTTTATATGAAAAACTTCTTTTGGCCATATCTCCTTAAATATGCGTCCTAGAGCGAAAAGGACGATAATTCGTGACCACCGTCAAAAAATTGAAAAATCCACCCAAAACCTAAAAAAATTGAAATTTTTATATGAAAAACTTCTTTTGGCCATATCTCCTTAAATATGCGTCCTAGAGCGAAAAGGACGATAATTCGTGACCACCCTCAAAAAATTGAAAAACCCACCCAAAACCTAAAAAAAATTGAAATTTTTATATGAAAAACTTGTTTTGGACATATCTCCTTAAATATGCGTCCTAGAGCGAAAAGGACGATAATTCGTGACCACCCTCAAAAAATTGAAAAACCCACCCAAAACCTAAAAAAATTGAAATTTTTATATGAAAAGCTTGTTTTGGCCATATCTCCTTAAATATGCGTCCTAGAGCGAAAAGGACGATAATTCGTGACCACCCTCAAAAAATTTAAAAATCCACCCAAAACCTAAAAAAATTGAAATTTTTATATGAAAAACTTCTTTTGGCCATATCTCCTTAAATATACGTCCTAGAGCGAAAAGGACGATAATTCGTGACCACCATCAAAAATTTGAAAAATCCACCCAAAACCTAAAAAAATTGAAATTTTTATATGAAAAACTTCTTTTGGCCATATCTCCCGAACTAAGCGTCCTAGAGCGAAAAGGACAATAATTCGTGACCACCATCAAAAAATTGAAAAATCCACCCAAAACCTAAAAAAAATTGAAATTTTTATATGAAAAACTTCTTTTGGCCATATCTCCTAAACTAAGCGTCCTAGAGCGAAAAGGACGATAATTCGTGACCACCCTAAAAAAATTGAAAAATCCACCCAAAACCTAAAAAAATTTAAATTTTTATATGAAAAACTTCTTTTGGCCATATCTCCTTAAATATGCGTCCTAGAGCGAAAAGGACGATAATTCGTGACCACCATCAAAAAATTGAAAAATCCACCCAAAACCTAAAAAAATTGAAATTTTTATATGAAAAACTTCTTTTGGCCATATCTCCTAAACTAAGCGTCCTAGAGCGAAAAGGACGATAATTCGTGACCATCCACCCAAAACCTAAAAAACTTGAAATTTTTATATGAAAAACTTCTTTTGGCCATATCTCCTTAAATATGCGTCCTAGAGCGAAAAGGACGATAATTCGTGACCACCCTCAAAAAATTGAAAAATCCACCCAAAACCTAAAAAAATTGAAATTTTTATATGAAAAACTTCTTTTGGCCATATCTCCTAAACTAAGCGTCCTAGAGCGAAAAGGACGATAATTCGTGACCACCCTCAAAAAATTGAAAAATCCGCCCAAAACCTAAAAAAATTGAAATTTTTATATGAAAAACTTCTTTTGGCCATATCTCCTTAAATATGCGTCCTAGAGCGAAAAGGACGATAATTCGTGACCACCATGAAAAAATTGAAAAATCCACCCAAAACTTAAAAAAATTGAAATTTTTATATGAAAAACTTCTTTTTGCCATATCTCCTAAACTAAGCGTCCTAGAGCGAAAAGGACGATAATTCGTGACCATCCACCCAAAACCTAAAAAACTTGAAATTTTTATATGAAAAACTTCTTTTGGCCATATCTCCTTAAATATGCGTCCTAGAGCGAAAAGGACGATAATTCATGACCACCCTCAAAAAATTGAAAAATCCGCCCAAAACCTAAAAAAATTGAAATTTTTATATGAAAAACTTCTTTTGGCCATATCTCCTGACCTAAGCGTCCTAGAGCGAAAAGGACGATAATTCGTGACCATCCTCAAAAAATTGAAAAATCCACCCAAAACCTAAAAAAATTGAAATTTTTATATGAAAAACTTCTTTTGGCCATATCTCCTTAAATATGCGTCCTAGAGCGAAAAAGACGATAATTCGTGACCACCCTCAAAAAATTGAAAAATCCACCCAAAACCTAAAAAAATTGAAATTTTTATATGAAAAACTTCTTTTGGCCATATCTCCTGAACTAAGCGTCCTAGAGCGAAAAGGACAATAATTCGTTACCACCCTCAAAAAAATTGAAAAATCCCCCCAAAACCTAAAAAAAATTGAAATTTTTATATGAAAAACTTCTTTTGGCCATATCTCCTAAACTAAGCGTCCTAGAGCGAAAAGGACGATAATTCGTGACCACCCTCAAAAAATTTAAAAATCCACCCAAAACCTAAAAAAATTGAAATTTTTATATGAAAAACTTCTTTTGGCCATATCTCCTTAAATATACGTCCTAGAGCGAAAAGGACGATAATTCGTGACCACCATCAAAAATTTGAAAAATCCACCCAAAACCTAAAAAAATTGAAATTTTTATATGAAAAACTTCTTTTGGCCATATCTCCCGAACTAAGCGTCCTAGAGCGAAAAGGACAATAATTCGTGACCACCATCAAAAAATTGAAAAATCCACCCAAAACCTAAAAAAAATTGAAATTTTTATACGAAAAACTTCTTTTGGCCATATCTCCTTAAATATGAGTCCTAGAGCGAAAAGGACGATAATTCGTGACCACCCTCAAAAAATTGAAAAATCCACCCAAAACCTAAAAAAATTGAAATTTTTATATGAAAAACTTCTTTTGGCCATATCTCATTAAATATGCGTCCTAGAGCGAAAAGGACGATAATTCGTGATCACCCTCAAAAAATTAAAAATCCACCCAATACCTAAAAAAATTGAAATTTTTATATGAAAAACTTTTTTTGGCCATATCTCCTTAAATACGCGTCCTAGAGCGAAAAGGACGATAATTCGTGACCACCGTCAAAAAATTGAAAAATCCACCCAAAACCTAAAAAAATTGAAATTTTTATATGAAAAACTTCTTTTGGCCATATCTCCTTAAATATGCGTCCTAGAGCGAAAAGGACGATAATTCGTGACCACCCTCAAAAAAATGAAAAATCCACCCAAAACCTAAAAAAATTGAAATTTTTATATGAAAAACTTCTTTTGGCCATATCTCCTTAAATATGCGTCCTAGAGCGAAAAGGACAATAATTCACCCTCAAAAAATTGAAAAATCCACCCAAAACCTAAAAAAATGAAATTTTTATATGAAAAACTTCTTTTGGCCATATCTCCTGAACTAAGCGTCCTAGAGCGAAAAGGACGATAATTCGTGACCACCCTCAAAAAATTGAAAAATCCACCCAAAACCTAAAAAAATTTAAATTTTTATATGAAAAACTTCTTTTGGCCATATCTCCTAAACTAAGCGTCCTAGAGCGAAAAGGACGGTAATTCGTGACCATCCACCCAAAACCTAAAAAACTTGAAATTTTTATATGAAAAACTTCTTTTGGCCATATCTCCTTAAATATGCGTCCTAGAGCGAAAAGGACGATAATTCGTCACCACCATCAAAAATTTGAAAAATCCACCCAAAACCTAAAAAAATTGAAATTTTTATATGAAAAACTTCTTTTGGCCATTTCTCCCGAACTAAGCGTCCTAGAGCGAAAAGGACAATAATTCGTGACCACCCTCAAAAAATTGAAAAATCCACCCAAAACCAAAAAAAAATTGAAATTTTTATATGAAAAACTTCTTTTGGCCATATCTCCTAAACTAAGCGTCCTAGAGCGAAAAGGACGATAATTCGTGACCACCCTAAAAAAATTGAAAAATTCACCCAAAACCTAAAAAAATTTAAATTTTTATATGAAAAACTTGTTGTGGCCATATCTCCTTAAATATGCGTCCTAGAGCGAAAAGGACGATAATTCGTGACCACCCTCAAAAAATTGAAAAATCCACCCAAAACCTAAAAAAATTGAAATTTTTATATGAAAAACTTCTTTTGGCCATATCTCATTAAATATGCGTCCTAGAGCGAAAAGGACGATAATTCGTGATCACCCTCAAAAAATTAAAAATCCACCCAATACCTAAAAAAATTGAAATTTTTATATGAAAAACTTTTTTTGGCCATATCTCCTTAAATACGCGTCCTAGAGCGAAAAGGACGATAATTCGTGACCACCGTCAAAAAATTGAAAAATCCACCCAAAACCTAAAAAAATTGAAATTTTTATATGAAAAACTTCTTTTGGCCATATCTCCTTAAATATGCGTCCTAGAGCGAAAAGGACGATAATTCGTGACCACCCTCAAAAAAATGAAAAATCCACCCAAAACCTAAAAAAATTGAAATTTTTATATGAAAAACTTCTTTTGGCCATATCTCCTTAAATATGCGTCCTAGAGCGAAAAGGACAATAATTCACCCTCAAAAAATTGAAAAATCCACCCAAAACCTAAAAAAATGAAATTTTTATATGAAAAACTTCTTTTGGCCATATCTCCTGAACTAAGCGTCCTAGAGCGAAAAGGACGATAATTCGTGACCACCCTCAAAAAATTGAAAAATCCACCCAAAACCTAAAAAAATTTAAATTTTTATATGAAAAACTTCTTTTGGCCATATCTCCTAAACTAAGCGTCCTAGAGCGAAAAGGACGGTAATTCGTGACCATCCACCCAAAACCTAAAAAACTTGAAATTTTTATATGAAAAACTTCTTTTGGCCATATCTCCTTAAATATGCGTCCTAGAGCGAAAAGGACGATAATTCGTCACCACCATCAAAAATTTGAAAAATCCACCCAAAACCTAAAAAAATTGAAATTTTTATATGAAAGACTTCTTTTGGCCATTTCTCCCGAACTAAGCGTCCTAGAGCGAAAAGGACAATAATTCGTGACCACCCTCAAAAAATTGAAAAATCCACCCAAAACCAAAAAAAAATTGAAATTTTTATATGAAAAACTTCTTTTGGCCATATCTCCTAAACTAAGCGTCCTAGAGCGAAAAGGACGATAATTCGTGACCACCCTAAAAAAATTGAAAAATTCACCCAAAACCTAAAAAAATTTAAATTTTTATATGAAAAACTTGTTGTGGCCATATCTCCTTAAATATGCGTCCTAGAGCGAAAAGGACGATAATTCGTGACCACCATCAAAAAATTGAAAAATCCACCCAAAACCTAAAAAAATTGAAATTTTTATATGAAAAACTTCTTTTGGCCATATCTCCTAAACTAAGCGTCCTAGAGCGAAAAGGACGATAATTCGTGACCATCCACCCAAAACCTAAAAAACTTGAAATTTTTATATGAAAAACTTCTTTTGGCCATATCTCCTTAAATATGCGTCCTAGAGCGAAAAGGACGATAATTCGTCACCACCATCAAAAATTTGAAAAATCCACCCAAAACCTAAAAAAATTGAAATTTTTATATGAAAAACTTCTTTTGGCCATTTCTCCCGAACTAAGCGTCCTAGAGCGAAAAGGACAATAATTCGTGACCACCCTCAAAAAATTGAAAAATCCACCCAAAACCAAAAAAAAATTGAAATTTTTATATGAAAAACTTCTTTTGGCCATATCTCCTAAACTAAGCGTCCTAGAGCGAAAAGGACGATAATTCGTGACCACCCTAAAAAAATTGAAAAATTCACCCAAAACCTAAAAAAATTTAAATTTTTATATGAAAAACTTGTTGTGGCCATATCTCCTTAAATATGCGTCCTAGAGCGAAAAGGACGATAATTCGTGACCACCATCAAAAAATTGAAAAATCCACCCAAAACCTAAAAAAATTGAAATTTTTATATGAAAAACTTCTTTTGGCCATATCTCCTAAACTAAGCGTCCTAGAGCGAAAAGGACGATAATTCGTGACCATCCACCCAAAACCTAAAAAACTTGAAATTTTTATATGAAAAACTTATTTTGGCCATATCTCCTTAAATATGCGTCCTAGAGCGAAAAGGACGATAATTCGTGACCACCCTCAAAAAATTGAAAAATCCACCCAAAACCTAAAATAATTGAAATTTTTATATGAAAAACTTCTTTTGGCCATATCTCCTTAAATATGCGTCCTAGAGCGAAAAGGACGATAATTCATGACCACCCTCAAAAAATTGAAAAATCCACCCAAAACCTAAAAAAATTGAAATTTTTATATGAAAAACTTCTTTTGGCCATATCTCCTTAAATATGCGTCCTAGAGCGAAAAGGACGATAATTCATGACCACCCTAAAAAAATTGAAAAATCCACCCAAAACCTAAAAAAATTGAAATTTTTATATGAAAAACTTCTTTTGGCCATATCTCCTTAAATATGCGTCCTAGAGCGAAAAGGACGATAATTCGTGACCACCATCAAAAAATTGAAAAATCCACCCAAAACCTAAAAAAATATGAAAAACTTCTTTTGGCCATATCTCCTTAAATATGCGTCCTAGAGCGAAAAGGACGATAATTCGTGACCACCATCAAAAAATTGAAAAATCCACCCAAAACCTAAAAAAATTGAAATTTTTATATGAAAAACTTCTTTTGGCCATATCTCCTTAAATATGCGTCCTAGAGCGAAAAGGACGATAATTCGTGACCACCCTCAAAAAATTGAAAAATCCACCCAAAACCTAAAAATTTAAATTTTTATATGAAAAACTTCTTTTGGCCATATCTCCTTAAATATGCGTCCTAGAGCGAAAAGGACGATAATTCGTGATCACCCTCAAAAAATTAAAAATCCACCCAATACCTAAAAAAATTGAAATTTTTATATGAAAAACTTTTTTTGGCCATATCTCCTTAAATATGCGTCCTAGAGCGAAAAGGACGATAATTCGTGACACCGTCAAAAAATTGAAAAATCCACCCAAAACCTAAAAAAATTAAATTTTTATATGAAAAACTTCTTTTGGCCATATCTCCTTAAATATGCGTCCTAGAGCGAAAAGGACGATAATTCGTGATCACCCTCAAAAAATTAAAAATCCACCCAATACCTAAAAAAATTGAAATTTTTATATGAAAAACTTCTTTTGGCCATATCTCCTTAAATATGCGTCCTAGAGCGAAAAGGACGATAATTCGTGATCACCCTCAAAAAATTAAAAATCCACCCAATACCTAAAAAAATTGAAATTTTTATATGAAAAACTTTTTTTGGCCATATCTCCTTAAATATGCGTCCTAGAGCGAAAAGGACGATAATTCGTGACACCGTCAAAAAATTGAAAAATCAACCCAAAACCTAAAAAAATTGAAATTTTTATATGAAAAACTTCTTTTGGCCATATCTCCTGAACTAAGCGTCCTAGAGCGAAAAGGACGATAATTCGTGACCACCCTCAAAAAATTGAAAAATCCACCCAAAACCTAAAAAAATTGAAATTTTTATATGAAAAACTTCTTTTGGCCATATCTCCTTAAATATGCGTCCTAGAGCGAAAAGGACGATAATTCGTGACCACCCTCAAAAAATTGAAAAATCCACCCAAAACCTAAAAAATTTAAATTTTTATATGAAAAACTTCTTTTGGCCATATCTCCTTAAATATGCGTCCTAGAGCGAAAAGGACGATAATTCGAGATCACCCTCAAAAAATTAAAAATCCACCCAATACCTAAAAAAATTGAAATTTTTATATGAAAAACTTTTTTTGGCCATATCTCCTTAAATATGCGTCCTAGAGCGAAAAGGACGATAATTCGTGACACCGTCAAAAAATTGAAAAATCCACCCAAAACCTAAAAAAATTGAAATTTTTATATGAAAAACTTCTTTTGGCCATATCTCCTTAAATATGCGTCCTAGAGCGAAAAGGACAATAAATCATGACCACCCTCAAAAAATTGAAAAATCCACCCAAAACCTAAAAAAATTTAAATTTTTATATGAAAAACTTCTTTTGGCCATATCTCCTGAACTAAGCGTCCTAGAGCGAAAAGGACGTGACCACCCTCAAAAAATTGAAAAATCCACCCAAAACCTAAAAAAATTGAAATTTTTATATGAAAAACTTCTTTTGGCCATATCTCCTAAACTAAGCGTCCTAGAGCGAAAAGGACGATAATTCGTGACCATCCACCCAAAACCTAAAAAACTTGAAATTTTTATATGAAAAACTTCTTTTGGCCATATCTCCTTAAATATGCCTCCTAGAGCGAAAAGGACGATAATTCGTGACCACCATCAAAAATTTGAAAAATCCACCCAAAACCTAAAAAAATTGAAATTTTTATATGATAAACTTCTTTTGGCCATATCTCCTTAAATATGCGTCCTAGAGCGAAAAGGACAATAATTCGTGACCACCCTCAAAAAATGGAAAAATCCACCCAAAACCAAAAAAAAATTGAAATGTTTATATGAAAAACTTCTTTTGGCCATATCTCCTAAACTAAGCGTCCTAGAGCGAAAAGGACGATAATTCGTGACCACCATCAAAAAATTGAAAAATCCACCCAAAACCTAAAAAAATTTAAATTTTTATATGAAAAACTTGTTGTGGCCATATCTCCTTAAATATGCGTCCTAGAGCGAAAAGGACGACAATTCGTGACCACCATCAAAAAATTGAAAAATCCACCCAAAACCTAAAAAAATTGAAATTTTTATATGAAAAACTTCTTTTGGCCATATCTCCTAAACTAAGCGTCCTAGAGCGAAAAGGACGATAATTCGTGACCATCCACCCAAAACCTAAAAAACTTGAAACTTTTATATGAAAAACTTATTTTGGCCATATCTCCTTAAATATGCGTCCTAGAGCGAAAAGGACGATAATTCGTGACCACCCTCAAAAAATTGAAAAATCCACCCAAAACCTAAAAAAATTGAAATTTTTATATGAAAAACTTGTTTTGGCCATATCTCCTTAAATATGCGTCCTAGAGCGAAAAGGACGATAATTCATGACCACCCTCAAAAAATTGAAAAATCCACCCAAAACCTAAAAAAATTTAAATTTTTATATGAAAAACTTCTTTTGGCCATATCTCCTTAAATATGCGTCCTAGAGCGAAAAGGACGATAATTCGTGACCACCCTAAAAAAAATTGAAAAATCCACCCAAAACCTAAAAAAATTTAAATTTTTATATGAAAAACTTCTTTTGACCATATCTCCTTAAATATGCGTCCTAGAGCGAAAAGGACGATAATTCGTGACCACCATCAAAAAATTGAAAAATCCACCCAAAACCTAAAAAACTTGAAATTTTTATATGAAAAACTTCTTTTGGCCATATCTCCTTAAATATGCGTCCTAGAGCGAAAAGGACGATAATTCGTGACCACCCTCAAAAAATTGAAAAATCCACCCAAAACCTAAAAAAATTGAAATTTTTATATGAAAAACTTGTTTTGGCCATATCTCCTTAATATGCGTCCTAGAGCGAAAAGGACGATAATTCATGACCACCCTCAAAAAATTGAAAAATCCGCCCAAAACCTAAAAAAATTGAAATTTTTATATGAAAAACTTCTTTTGGCCATATCTCCTGACCTAAGCGTCCTAGAGCGAAAAGGACGATAATTCGTGACCACCCTCAAAAAATTGAAAAATCCACCCTAAACCTAAAAAAATTGAAATTTTTATATGAAAAACTTCTTTTGGCCATATCTCCTTAAATATGCGTCCTAGAGCGAAAAAGACTATAATTCGTGACCACCCTCAAAAAATTGAAAAATCCACCCAAAACCTAAAAAAATTGGAATTATTATATGAAAAACTTCTTTTGGCCATATCTCCTAAACTAAGCGTCCTAGAGCGAAAAGGACGATAATTCGTGACCATCCACCCAAAACCTAAAAAACTTGAAATTTTTATATGAAAAACTTCTTTTGGGCATATCTCCTTAAATATGCGTCCTAGAGCGAAAAGGACGATAATTCGTGACCACCCTCAAAAAATTGAAAAATCCACCCAAAACCTAAAAAAATTTAAATTTTTATATGAAAAACTTCTTTTGGCCATATCTCCTTAAATATGTGTCCTAGAGCGAAAAGGACGATAATTCGTGACCACCATCAAAAAATTGAAAAATCCACCCAAAACCTAAAAAATTTGAAATTTTTATATGAAAAACTTCTTTTGGCCATATCTCCTTAAATATGCGTCCTAGAGCGAAAAGGACGATAATTCGTGACCACCCTCAAAAAATTGAAAAATCAACCCAAAACCTAAAAAAATTGAAATTTTTATATGAAAAACTTCTTTTGGCCATATCTCCTTAAATATGCGTCCTAGAGCGAAAAGGACGATAATTCGTGACCACCATCAAAAAATTGAAAAATCCACCCAAAACCTAAAAAAATTGAAATTTTTATATGAAAAACTTCTTTTGGCCATATCTCCTGAACTAAGCGTCCTAGAGCGAAAAGGACGATAATTCGTGACCACCCTCAAAAAATTGAAAAATCCACCCAAAACCTAAAAAAATTGAAATTTTTATATGAAAAACTTCTTTTGGCCATATCTCCTTAAATATGCGTCCTAGAGCGAAAAGGACGATAATTCGTGACCACCCTCAAAAAATTGAAAAATCCACCCAAAACCTAAAAAAATTGAAATTTTTATATGAAAAACTTCTTTTGGCCATATCTCCTTAAATATGCGTCCTAGAGCGAAAAGGACGATAATTCGTGATCACCCTCAAAAAATTAAAAATCCACCCAATACCTAAAAAAATTGAAATTTTTATATGAAAAACATTTTTTGGCCATATCTCCTTAAATATGCGTCCTAGAGCGAAAAGGACGATAATTCGTGACCACCGTCAAAAAATTGAAAAATCCACCCAAAACCTAAAAAAATTGAAATTTTTATTTGAAAAACTTCTTTTGGCCATATCTCCTTAAATATGCGTCCTAGAGCGAAAAGGACGATAATTCGTGACCACCCTCAAAAAAATGAAAAATCCACCCAAAACCTAAAAAAATTGAAATTTTTATATGAAAAACTTCTTTTGGCCATATCTCCTAAACTAAGCGTCCTAGAGCGAAAAGGACGATAATTCGTGACCATCCACCCAAAACCTAAAAAAAATTGAAATTTTTATATGAAAAACTTGTTTTGGCCATATCTCCTTAAATATGCGTCCTAGAGCGAAAAGGACGATAATTCATGACCACCCTCAAAAAATTTAAAAATCCACCCAAAACCGAAAAAATTGAAATTTTTATATGAAAAACTTCTTTTGGCCATATCTTCTGACCTAAGCGTCCTAGAGCGAAAAGGACGATAATTCGTGACCACCCTCAAAAAATTGAAAAATCCACCCAAAACCTAAAAAAATTGAAATTTTTATATGAAAAACTTCTTTTGGCCATATCTCCTTAAATATGCGTCCTAGAGCGAAAAGGACGATAATTCGTGACCATCCACCCAAAACCTAAAAAACTTGAAATTTTTATATGAAAAACTTCTTTTGGCCTTATCTCCTTAAATATGCGTCCTAGAGCGAAAAGGACGATAATTCGTGACCACCCTCAAAAAATTGAAAAATCCACCCAAAACCTAAAAAAAATTGAAATTTTTATATGAAAAACTTCTTTTGGCCATATCTCCTAAACTAAGCGTCCTAGAGCGAAAAGGACGATAATTCGTGACCACCCTAAAAAAATTGAAAAATTCACCCAAAACCTAAAAAAATTTAAATTTTTATATGAAAAACTTGTTGTGGCCATATCTCCTTAAATATGCGTCCTAGAGCGAAAAGGACGATAATTCGTGACCACCCTCAAAAAATTGAAAAATCCACCCAAAACCTAAAAAAATTGAAATTTTTATATGAAAAACTTCTTTTGGCCATATCTTCTGACCTAAGCGTCCTAGAGCGAAAAGGACGATAATTCGTGACCACCCTCAAAAAATTGAAAAATCCACCCAAAACCTAAAAAAATTGAAATTTTTATATGGAAAACTTGTTGTGGCCATATCTCCTTAAATATGCGTCCTAGAGCGAAAATGACGATAATTCGTGACCACCCTCAAAAAATTGAAAAATCCACCCAAAACCTAAAAAAATTAAAATTTTTATATGAAAAACTTCTTTTGGCCATATCTCCTTAAATATGCGTCCTAGAGCGAAAAGGACGATAATTCGTGACCACCATCAAAAAATTGAAAAATCCACCCAAAACCTAAAAAAATTGAAATTTTTATATGAAAAACTTCTTTTGGCCATATCTCCTAAACTAAGCGTCCTAGAGCGAAAAGGACGATAATTCGTGACCATCCACCCAAAACCTAAAAAACTTGAAATTTTTATATGAAAAACTTCTTTTGGCCATATCTCCTTAAATATGCGTCCTAGAGCGAAAAGGACGATAATTCATGACCACCCTCAAAAAATTGAAAAATCCGCCCAAAACCTAAAAAAATTGAAATTTTTATATGAAAAACTTCTTTTGGCCATATCTCCTGACCTAAGCGTCCTAGAGCGAAAAGGACGATAATTCGTGACCACCCTCAAAAAATTGAAAAATCCACCCAAAACCTAAAAAAATTGAAATTTTTATATGAAAAACTTCTTTTGGCCATATCTCCTTAAATATGCGTCCTAGAGCGAAAAAGACGATAATTCGTGACCACCCTCAAAAAATTGAAAAATCCACCCAAAACCTAAAAAAATTGGAATTATTATATGAAAAACTTCTTTTGGCCATATCTCCTAAACTAAGCGTCCTAGAGCGAAAAGGACAATAATTCGTGACCACCCTCAAAAAATTGAAAAATCCACCCAAAACCAAAAAAAAATTGAAATTTGTATATGAAAAACTTCTTTTGGCCATATCTCCTAAACTAAGCGTCCTAGAGCGAAAAGGACGATAATTCGTGACCACCCTAAAAAAATTGAAAAATTCACCCAAAACCTAAAAAAATTTAAATTTTTATATGAAAAACTTGTTGTGGCCATATCTCCTTAAATATGCGTCCTAGAGCGAAAAGGACGATAATTCGTGACCACCCTCAAAAAATTGAAAAATCCACCCAAAACCAAAAAAATTTGAAATTTTTATATGAAAAACTTCTTTTGGCCATATCTCCTTAAATATGCGTCCTAGAGCGAAAAGGACGATAATTCATGACCACCCTCAAAAAATTGAAAAATCCACCCAAAACCTAAAAAAATTGAAATTTTTATATGAAAAACTTCTTTTGGCCATATCTTCTGACCTAAGCGTCCTAGAGCGAAAAGGACGATAATTCGTGACCACCCTCAAAAAATTGAAAAATCCACCCAAAACCTAAAAAAATTGAAATTTTTATATGAAAAACTTCTTTTGGCCATATCTCCTTAAATATGCGTCCTAGAGCGAAAAAGACGATAATTCGTGACCACCCTCAAAAAATTGAAAAATCCACCCAAAACCTAAAAAAATTGAAATTATTATATGAAAAACTTCTTTTGGCCATATCTCCTAAACTAAGCGTCCTAGAGCGAAAAGGACGATAATTCGTGACCATCCACCCAAAACCTAAAAAACTTGAAATTTTTATATGAAAAACTTCTTTTGGTCATATCTCCTTAAATATGCGTCCTAGAGCGAAAAGGACGATAATTCGTGACCACCCTCAAAAAATTGAAAAATCCACCCAAAACCTAAAAAAATTTAAATTTTTATATGAAAAACTTCTTTTAGCCATATCTCCTTAAATATGCGTCCTAGAGCGAAAAGGACGATAATTCGTGACCACCATCAAAAAATTGAAAAATCCACCCAAAACCTAAAAAAATTGAAATTTTTATATGAAAAACTTCTTTTGGCCATATCTCCTGAACTAAGCGTCCTAGAACGAAAAGGACAATAATTCGTGACCACCCTCAAAAAATTGAAAAATCCACCCAAAACCAAAAAAAAATTGAAATTTGTATATGAAAAACTTCTTTTGGCCATATCTCCTAAACTAAGCGTCCTAGAGCGAAAAGGACGATAATTCGTGACCACCCTAAAAAAATTGAAAAATCCACCCAAAACCAAAAAAAATTGAAATTTTTATATGAAAAACTTCTTTTGGCCATATCTTCTGAACTAAGCGTCCTAGAGCGAAAAGGACAATAATTCGTGACCACCCTCAAAAAATTGAAAAATCCACCCAAAACCTAAAAAAATTGAAATTTTTATATGAAAAACTTCTTTTGGCCATATCTCCTTAAATATGCGTCCTAGAGCGAAAAGGACGATAATTCGTGACCACCCTCAAAAAATTGAAAAATCCACCCAAAACCTAAAAAAATTGAAATTTTTATATGAAAAACTTCTTTTGGCCATATCTCCTTAAATATGCGTCCTAGAGCGAAAAGGACGATAATTCGTGACCACCCTCAAAAAATTGAAAAATCCACCCAAAACCTAAAAAAATTGAAATTATTATATGAAAAACTTCTTTTGGCCATATCTCCTAAACTAAGCGTCCTAGAGCGAAAAGGACGATAATTCGTGACCATCCACCCAAAACCTAAAAAAATTGAAATTTTTATATGAAAAACTTGTTTTGGCCATATCTCCTTAAATATGCGTCCTAGAGCGAAAAGGACGATAATTCGTGACCACCCTCAAAAAATTGAAAAATCCACCCAAAACCTAAAAAAAATTGAAATTTTTATATGAAAAACTTCTTTTGGCCATATCTCCTTAAATATACGTCCTAGAGCGAAAAGGACGATAATTCGTGACCACCATCAAAAATTTGAAAAATCCACCCAAAACCTAAAAAAATTGAAATTTTTATATGAAAAACTTCTTTTGGCCATATCTCCTGAACTAAGCGTCCTAGAGCGAAAAGGACAATAATTCGTGACCACCCTCAAAAAATTTAAAAATCCACCCAAAACCTAAAAAAAAATTGAAATTTTTGTATGAAAAACTTCTTTTGGCCATATCTCCTAAACTAAGCGTCCTAGAGCGAAAAGGACGATAATTCGTGACCACCCTCAAAAAATTGAAAAATCCACCCAAAACCTAAAAAAATTGAAATTTTTATATGAAAAACTTCTTTTGGCCATATCTCCTTAAATATGCGTCCTAGAGCGAAAAGGACGATAATTCGTGACCACCATCAAAAAATTGAAAAATCCACCCAAAACCTAAAAAAATTGAAATTTTTATATGAAAAACTTCTTTTGGCCATATTTCCTAAACTAAGCGTCCTAGAGCGAAAAGGACGATAATTCGTGACCATCCACCCAAAACCTAAAAAAATTGAAATTTTTATATGAAAAACTTCTTTTGGCCATATCTCCTTAAATATGCGTCCTAGAGCGAAAAGGACGATAATTCGTGACCACCATCAAAAATTTGAAAAATCCACCCAAAACCTAAAAAAATTGAAATTTTTATATGAAAAACTTCTTTTGGCCATATCTCCTGAACTAAGCGTCCTAGAGCGAAAAGGACAATAATTCGTGACCACCCTCAAAAAATTGAAAAATCCACCCAAAACCAAAAAAAAATTGAAATTTTTATATGAAAAACTTCTTTTGGCCATATCTCCTAAACTAAGCGTCCTAGAGCGAAAAGGACGATAATTCGTGACCACCCTAAAAAAATTGAAAAATTCACCCAAAACCTAAAAAAATTTAAATTTTTATATGAAAAACTTGTTGTGGCCATATCTCCTTAAATATGCGTCCTAGAGCGAAAAGGACGATAATTCGTGACCACCATCAAAAAATTGAAAAATCCACCCAAAACCTAAAAAAATTGAAATTTTTATATGAAAAACTTCTTTTGGCCATATCTCCTAAACTAAGCGTCCTAGAGCGAAAAGGACGATAATTCGTGACCATCCACCCAAAACCTAAAAAACTTGAAATTTTTATATGAAAAACTTATTTTGGCCATATCTCCTTAAATATGCGTCCTAGAGCGAAAAGGACGATAATTCGTGACCACCCTCAAAAAATTGAAAAATCCACCCAAAACCTAAAATAATTGAAATTTTTATATGAAAAACTTCTTTTGGCCATATCTCCTTAAATATGCGTCCTAGAGCGAAAAGGACGATAATTCATGACCACCCTCAAAAAATTGAAAAATCCACCCAAAACCTAAAAAAATTGAAATTTTTATATGAAAAACTTCTTTTGGCCATATCTCCTTAAATATGCGTCCTAGAGCGAAAAGGACGATAATTCATGACCACCCTCAAAAAATTGAAAAATCCACCCAAAACCTAAAAAAATTGAAATTTTTATATGAAAAACTTCTTTTGGCCATATCTCCTAAACTAAGCGTCCTAGAGCGAAAAGGACGATAATTCGTGACCACCCTCAAAAAATTGAAAAATCCACCCAAAACCTAAAAAAATTGATATTTTTATATGAAAAACTTCTTTTGGCCATATCTCCTTAAATATGCGTCCTAGAGCGAAAAGGACGATAATTCGTGACCACCATCAAAAAATTGAAAAATCCACCCAAAACCTAAAAAAATTGAAATTTTTATATGAAAAACTTCTTTTGGCCATATCTCCTTAAATATGCGTCCTAGAGCGAAAAGGACGATAATTCGTGACCACCATCAAAAAATTGAAAAATCCACCCAAAACCTAAAAAAATTTAAATTTTTATATGAAAAACTTCTTTTGGCCATATCTCCTGAACTAAGCGTCCTAGAGCGAAAAGGACAATAATTCGTGACCACCCTCAAAAAATTGAAAAATCCACCCAAAACCTAAAAAAATTGAAATTATTATATGAAAAACTTCTTTTGGCCATATCTCCTAAACTAAGCGTCCTAGAGCGAAAAGGACGATAATTCGTGACCATCCACCCAAAACCTAAAAAAATTGAAATTTTTATATGAAAAACTTCTTTTGGCCATATGCGTCCTAGAGCGAAAAGGACGATAATTCGTGACCACCCTCAAAAAATTGAAAAATCCACCCAAAACCTAAAAAAAATGAAATTTTTATATGAAAAACTTGTTTTGGCCATATCTCCTTAAATATGCGTCCTAGAGCGAAAAGGACGATAATTCGTGACCACCCTCAAAAAATTGAAAAATCCACCCAAACCTAAAAAAAATTGAAATTTTTATATGAAAAACTTCTTTTGGCCATATCTCCTTAAATATGCGTCCTAGAGCGAAAAGGACGATAATTCGTGACCACCATCAAAAAATTGAAAAATCCACCCAAAACCTAAAAAAATTGAAATTATTATATGAAAAACTTCTTTTGGCCATATCTCCTAAACTAAGCGTCCTAGAGCGAAAAGGACGATAATTCGTGACCATCCACCCAAAACCTAAAAAAATTGAAATTTTTATATGAAAAACTTCTTTTGGCCATATCTCCTTAAATATGCGTCCTATAGCGAAAAGGACGATAATTCGTGACCACCCTCAAAAAATTGAAAAATCCACCCAAAACCTAAAAAAAATTGAAATTTTTATATGAAAAACTTCTTTTGGCCATATCTCCTTAAATATACGTCCTAGAGCGAAAAGGACGATAATTCGTGACCACCATCAAAAATTTGAAAAATCCACCCAAAACCTAAAAAAATTGAAATTTTTATATGAAAAACTTCTTTTGGCCATATCTCCTGAACTAAGCGTCCTAGAGCGAAAAGGACAATAATTCGTGACCACCCTCAAAAAATTGAAAAATCCACCCAAAACCTAAAAAAAATTTAAATTTTTATATGAAAAACTTCTTTTGGCCATATCTCCTAAACTAAGCGTCCTAGAGCGAAAAGGACGATAATTCGTGACCACCCTCAAAAAATTGAAAAATCCACCCAAAACCTAAAAAAATTGAAATTTTTATATGAAAAACTTCTTTTGGCCATATCTCCTTAAATATGCGTCCTAGAGCGAAAAGGACGATAATTCGTGACCACCATCAAAAAATTGAAAAATCCACCCAAAACCTAAAAAAATTGAAATTTTTATATGAAAAACTTCTTTTGGCCATATCTCCTGAACTAAGCGTCCTAGAGCGAAAAGGACAATAATTCGTGACCACCCTCAAAAAATTGAAAAATCCACCCAAAACCTAAAAAAAATTGAAATTTTTATATGAAAAACTTCTTTTGGCCATATCTCCTAAACTAAGCGTCCTAGAGCGAAAAGGACGATAATTCGTGACCACCCTGAAAAATCAACCCAAAACCTAAAAAAATTGAAATTTTTATATGAAAAACTTCTTTTGGCCATATCTCCTTAAATATGCGTCCTAGAGCGAAAAGGACGATAATTCGTGACCACCCTCAAAAAATTGAAAAATCCACCCAAAACCTTAAAAAATTGAAATTTTTATATGAAAAACTTCTTTTGGCCATATCTCCTAAACTAAGCGTCATAGAGCGAAAAGGACGATAATTCGTGACCACCCTCAAAAAATTGAAAAATCCACCCAAAACCTAAAAAAATTGAAATTTTTATATGAAAAACTTCTTTTGGCCATATCTCCTTAAATATGCGTCCTAGAGCGAAAAGGACGATAATTCGTGATCACCCTCAAAAAATTGAAAAATCCACCCAATACCTAAAAAAATTGAAATTTTTATATGAAAAACTTCTTTTGGCCATATCTCCTTAAATATGCGTCCTAGAGCGAAAAGGACGATAATTCGTGACCACCCTCAAAAAATTGAAAAATCCACCCAAAACCTACAAAAATTGAAATTATTATATGAAAAACTTCTTTTGGCCATATCTCCTAAACTAAGCGTCCTAGAGCGAAAAGGACGATAATTCGTGACCATCCACCCAAAACCTAAAAAAATTGAAATTTTTATATGAAAAACTTCTTTTGGCCATATCTCCTTAAATATGCGTCCTAGAGCGAAAAGGACGATAATTCGTGACCACCCTCAAAAAATTGAAAAATCCACCCAAAACCTAAAAAAATTGAAATTATTATATGAAAAACTTCTTTTGGCCATATCTTCTAAACTAAGCGTCCTAGAGCGAAAAGGACGATAATTCGTGACCATCCACCCAAAACCTAAAAAAATTGAAATTTTTATATGAAAAACTTCTTTTGGCCATATCTCCTTAAATATGCGTCCTAGAGCGAAAAGGACGATAATTCGTGACCACCCTCAAAAAATTGAAAAATCCACCCAAAACCTAAAAAAAATGAAATTTTTATATGAAAAACTTGTTTTGGCCATATCTCCTTAAATATGCGTCCTAGAGCGAAAAGGACGCTAATTCGTGACCACCCTCAAAAAATTGAAAAATCCACCCAAAACCTAAAAAAAATTGAAATTTTTATATGAAAAACTTCTTTTGGCCATATCTCCTTAAATATACGTCCTAGAGCGAAAAGGACGATAATTCGTGACCACCATCAAAAATTTGAAAAATCCACCCAAAACCTAAAAAAATTGAAATATTTATATGAAAAACTTCTTTTGGCCATATCTCCTGAACTAAGCGTCCTAGAGCGAAAAGGACAATAATTCGTGACCACCCTCAAAAAATTGAAAAATCCACCCAAAACCTAAAAAAATTGAAATTTTTATATGAAAAACTTCTTTTGGCCATATCTCCTAAACTAAGCGTCCTAGAGCGAAAAGGACGATAATTCGTGACCACACTCAAAAAATTGAAAAATCCACCCAAAACCTAAAAAAATTGAAATTTTTATATGAAAAACTTCTTTTGGCCATATCTCCTTAAATATGCGTCCTAGAGCGAAAAGGACGATAATTCGTGACCACCATCAAAAAATTGAAAAATCCACCCAAAACCTAAAAAAATTGAAATTTTTATATGAAAAACTTCTTTTGGCCATATCTCCTAAACTAAGCGTCCTAGAGCGAAAAGGACGATAATTCGTGACCATCCACCCAAAACCTAAAAAAATTGAAATTTTTATATGAAAAACTTCTTTTGGCCATATCTCCTTAAATATGCGTCCTAGAGCGAAAAAGACGATAATCAAAAAATTGAAAAATCCACCCAAAACCTAAAAAATTGAAATTTTTATATGAAAAACTTGTTTTGGCAATATCTCCTTAAATATGCGTCCTAGAGCGAAAAGGACGATAATTCGTGACCACCCTCAAAAAATTGAAAAATCCACCCAAAACCTAAAAAAAATTGAAATTTTTATATGAAAAACTTCTTTTGGCCATATCTCCTTAAATATACGTCCTAGAGCGAAAAGGACGATAATTCGTGACCACCATCAAAAATTTGAAAAATCCACCCAAAACCTAAAAAAATTGAAATTTTTATATGAAAAACTTCTTTTGGCCATATCTCCTGAACTAAGCGTCCTAGAGCGAAAAGGACAATAATTCGTGACCACCCTCAAAAAATTGAAAAATCCACCCAAAACCTAAAAAAAATTGAAATTTTTATATGAAAAACTTCTTTTGGCCATATCTCCTAAACTAAGCGTCCTAGAGCGAAAAGGACGATAATTCGTGACCACCCTCAAAAAATTGAAAAATCAACCCAAAACCTAAAAAAATTGAAATTTTTATATGAAAAACTTCTTTTGGCCATATCTCCTTAAATATGCGTCCTAGAGCGAAAAGGACGATAATTCGTGACCACCATCAAAAAATTGAAAAATCCACCCAAAACCTTAAAAAATTGAAATTTTTATATGAAAAACTTCTTTTGGCCACATCTCCTGAACTAAGCGTCCTAGAGGGAAAAGGACAATAATTCGTGACCACCCTCAAAAAATTGAAAAATCCACCCAAAACCTAAAAAAATTGAAATTTTTATATGAAAAACTTCTTTTGGCCATATCTCCTTAAATATGCGTCCTAGAGCGAAAAGGACGATAATTCGTGACCACCCTCAAAAAATTGAAAAATCCACCCAAAACCTAAAAAAATTGAAATTTTTATATGAAAAACTTGTTTTGGCCATATCTCCTTAAATATGCGTCCTAGAGCGAAAAGGACGATAATTCGTGACCACCCTCACAAAATTGAAAAATCCACCCAAAACCTAAAAAAATTGAAATTTTTATATGAAAAACTTCTTTTGGCCATATCTCCTAAACTAAGCGTCATAGAGCGAAAAGGACGATAATTCGTGACCACACTCAAAAAATTGAAAAATCAACCCAAAACCTAAAAAAATTGAAATTTTTATATGAAAAACTTCTTTTGGCCATATCTCCTTAAATATGCGTCCTAGAGCGAAAAGGACGATAATTCGTGATCACCCTCAAAAAATTGAAAAATCCACCCAATACCTAAAAAAATTGAAATTTTTATATGAAAAACTTCTTTTGGCCATATCTCCTTAAATATGCGTCCTAGAGCGAAAAGGACGATAATTCGTGACCACCGTCAAAAAATTGAAAAATCCACCCAAAACCTAAAAAAATTGAAATTTTTATATGAAAAACTTCTTTTGGCCATATCACCTTAAATATGCGTCCTAGAGCGAAAAGGACGATAATTCGTGACCACCCTCAAAAAATTGAAAAATCCACCCAAAACCTAAAAAAATTGAATTTTTTATATGAAAAACTTCTTTTGGCCATATCTCCTTAAATATTCGTCCTAGAGCGAAAAGGACGATAATTCGTCCACCCTCAAAAAATTGAAAAATCCACCCAAAACCTAAAAAAATTGAAATTTTTATATGAAAAACTTCTTTTGGCCATATCTCCTGAACTAAGCGTCCTAGAGCGAAAAGGACGATAATTCGTGACCACCCTCAAAAAAATGAAAAATCCACCCAAAACCTAAAAAAATTGAAATTTTTATATGAAAAACTTCTTTTAGCCATATCTCCTTAAATATGCGTCCTAGAGCGAAAAGGACGATAATTCGTGACCACCCTCAAAAAATTGAAAAATCCACCCAAAACCTAAAAAAATTGAAATTTTTATATGAAAAACTTCTTTTGGCCATATCTTCTTAAATAGGCGTCCTAGAGCGAAAAGGACGATAATTCGTGACCACCCTCAAAAAAATGAAAAATCCACCCAAAACCTAAAAAAATTGAAATTTTTATATGAAAAACTTCTTTTGGCCATATCTTCATAAATAGGCGTCCTAGAGCGAAAAGGACGATAATTCGTGACCACCCTCAAAAAAATGAAAAATCCACCCAAAACCTAAAAAAATTGAAATTTTTATATGAAAAACTTCTTTTGGCCATATCTCCTAAACTAAGCGTCCTAGAGCGAAAAGGACGATAATTCGTGACCACCCTCAAAAAATTGAAAAATCCACCCAAAACCTAAAAAAATTGAAATTTTTATATGAAAAACTTCTTTTGGCCATATCTCCTAAACTAAGCGTCCTAGAGCGAAAAGGACGATAATTCGTGACCACCCTCAAAAAATTGAAAAATCCACCCAAAACCTAAAAAAATTTAAATTTTTATATGAAAAACTTCTTTTGGCCATATCTCCTTAAATATGCGTCCAAGAGCGAAAAGGACGATAATTCGAGACCACCCTCAAAAAATTGAAAAATCCACCCAAAACCTAAAAAAAATTTAAATTTTTATATGAAAAACTTCTTTTGGCCATATCTCCTTAAATATGCGTCCTAGAGCGAAAAGGACGATAATTCGTGACCACCCTCAAAAAATTGAAAAATCCACCCAAAACCTAAAAAAAATGAAATTTTTATATGAAAAACTTCTTTTGGCCATATCTTCTTAAATATGCGTCCTAGAGCGAAAAGGACGATAATTCATGACTCACTCAAAAAATTGAAAAATCCACCCAAAACCTAAAAAAATTGAAATTTTTATATGAAAAACTTCTTTTGGCCATATCTCCTTAAATATGCGTCCTAGAGCGAAAAGGACGATAATTCGTGACCACCCTCAAAAAATTGAAAAATCCACCCAAAACCTAAAAAAATGAAATTTTTATATGAAAAACTTCTTTTGGCCATATCTTCTTAAATATGCGTCCTAGAGCGAAAAGGACGATAATTCATGACACCCTCAAAAAATTGAAAAATCCACCCAAAACCTAAAAAATTGAAATTTTTATACGAAAAACTTCTTTTGGCCATATCTCCTTAAATATGCGTCCTAGAGCGAAAAAGACGAAAATTCGTGACCACCCTCAAAAAATTGAAAAATCCACCCAAAACCTAAAAAAATTTAAATTTTTATATGAAAAACTTCTTTTGGCCATATCTCCTTAAATATGCGTCCTAGAGCGAAAAGGACGATAATTCGTGACCACCCTCAAAAAATTGAAAAATCCACCCAAAACCTAAAAAAATTGAAATTTTTATATGAAAATCCACCCAAAACCTAAAAAAATTGAAATTTTTATATGAAAAACTTCTTTTGGCCATATCTCCTAAACTAAGCGTCCTAGAGCGAAAAGGACGATAATTCGTGACCATCCACCCAAAACCTAAAAAAATTGAAATTTTTATATGAAAAACTTCTTTTGGCCATATCTCCTTAAATATGCGTCCTAGAGCGAAAAAGACGATAATAAAAAAATTGAAAAATCCACCCAAAACCTAAAAAATTGAAATTTTTATATGAAAAACTTGTTTTGGCAATATCTCCTTAAATATGCGTCCTAGAGCGAAAAGGACGATAATTCGTGACCACCCTCAAAAAATTGAAAAATCCACCCAAAACCTAAAAAAAATTGAAATTTTTATATGAAAAACTTCTTTTGGCCATATCTCCTTAAATATACGTCCTAGAGCGAAAAGGACGATAATTCGTGACCACCATCAAAAATTTGAAAAATCCACCCAAAACCTAAAAAAATTGAAATTTTTATATGAAAAACTTCTTTTGGCCATATCTCCTGAACTAAGCGTCCTAGAGCGAAAAGGACAATAATTCGTGACCACCCTCAAAAAATTGAAAAATCCACCCAAAACCTAAAAAAAATTGAAATTTTTATATGAAAAACTTCTTTTGGCCATATCTCCTAAACTAAGCGTCCTAGAGCGAAAAGGACGATAATTCGTGACCACCCTCAAAAAATTGAAAAATCAACCCAAAACCTAAAAAAATTGAAATTTTTATATGAAAAACTTCTTTTGGCCATATCTCCTTAAATATGCGTCCTAGAGCGAAAAGGACGATAATTCGTGACCACCATCAAAAAATTGAAAAATCCACCCAAAACCTTAAAAAATTGAAATTTTTATATGAAAAACTTCTTTTGGCCACATCTCCTGAACTAAGCGTCCTAGAGGGAAAAGGACAATAATTCGTGACCACCCTCAAAAAATTGAAAAATCCACCCAAAACCTAAAAAAATTGAAATTTTTATATGAAAAACTTCTTTTGGCCATATCTCCTTAAATATGCGTCCTAGAGCGAAAAGGACGATAATTCGTGACCACCCTCAAAAAATTGAAAAATCCACCCAAAACCTAAAAAAATTGAAATTTTTATATGAAAAACTTGTTTTGGCCATATCTCCTTAAATATGCGTCCTAGAGCGAAAAGGACGATAATTCGTGACCACCCTCACAAAATTGAAAAATCCACCCAAAACCTAAAAAAATTGAAATTTTTATATGAAAAACTTCTTTTGGCCATATCTCCTAAACTAAGCGTCATAGAGCGAAAAGGACGATAATTCGTGACCACCCTCAAAAAATTGAAAAATCAACCCAAAACCTAAAAAAATTGAAATTTTTATATGAAAAACTTCTTTTGGCCATATCTCCTTAAATATGCGTCCTAGAGCGAAAAGGACGATAATTCGTGATCACCCTCAAAAAATTGAAAAATCCACCCAATACCTAAAAAAATTGAAATTTTTATATGAAAAACTTCTTTTGGCCATATCTCCTTAAATATGCGTCCTAGAGCGAAAAGGACGATAATTCGTGACCACCGTCAAAAAATTGAAAAATCCACCCAAAACCTAAAAAAATTGAAATTTTTATATGAAAAACTTCTTTTGGCCATATCACCTTAAATATGCGTCCTAGAGCGAAAAGGACGATAATTCGTGACCACCCTCAAAAAATTGAAAAATCCACCCAAAACCTAAAAAAATTGAATTTTTTATATGAAAAACTTCTTTTGGCCATATCTCCTTAAATATTCGTCCTAGAGCGAAAAGGACGATAATTCGTCCACCCTCAAAAAATTGAAAAATCCACCCAAAACCTAAAAAAATTGAAATTTTTATATGAAAAACTTCTTTTGGCCATATCTCCTGAACTAAGCGTCCTAGAGCGAAAAGGACGATAATTCGTGACCACCCTCAAAAAAATGAAAAATCCACCCAAAACCTAAAAAAATTGAAATTTTTATATGAAAAACTTCTTTTAGCCATATCTCCTTAAATATGCGTCCTAGAGCGAAAAGGACGATAATTCGTGACCACCCTCAAAAAATTGAAAAATCCACCCAAAACCTAAAAAAATTGAAATTTTTATATGAAAAACTTCTTTTGGCCATATCTTCTTAAATAGGCGTCCTAGAGCGAAAAGGACGATAATTCGTGACCACCCTCAAAAAAATGAAAAATCCACCCAAAACCTAAAAAAATTGAAATTTTTATATGAAAAACTTCTTTTGGCCATATCTTCATAAATAGGCGTCCTAGAGCGAAAAGGACGATAATTCGTGACCACCCTCAAAAAAATGAAAAATCCACCCAAAACCTAAAAAAATTGAAATTTTTATATGAAAAACTTCTTTTGGCCATATCTCCTAAACTAAGCGTCCTAGAGCGAAAAGGACGATAATTCGTGACCACCCTCAAAAAATTGAAAAATCCACCCAAAACCTAAAAAAATTGAAATTTTTATATGAAAAACTTCTTTTGGCCATATCTCCTAAACTAAGCGTCCTAGAGCGAAAAGGACGATAATTCGTGACCACCCTCAAAAAATTGAAAAATCCACCCAAAACCTAAAAAAATTTAAATTTTTATATGAAAAACTTCTTTTGGCCATATCTCCTTAAATATGCGTCCAAGAGCGAAAAGGACGATAATTCGAGACCACCCTCAAAAAATTGAAAAATCCACCCAAAACCTAAAAAAAATTTAAATTTTTATATGAAAAACTTCTTTTGGCCATATCTCCTTAAATATGCGTCCTAGAGCGAAAAGGACGATAATTCGTGACCACCCTCAAAAAATTGAAAAATCCACCCAAAACCTAAAAAAAATGAAATTTTTATATGAAAAACTTCTTTTGGCCATATCTTCTTAAATATGCGTCCTAGAGCGAAAAGGACGATAATTCATGACTCACTCAAAAAATTGAAAAATCCACCCAAAACCTAAAAAAATTGAAATTTTTATATGAAAAACTTCTTTTGGCCATATCTCCTTAAATATGCGTCCTAGAGCGAAAAGGACGATAATTCGTGACCACCCTCAAAAAATTGAAAAATCCACCCAAAACCTAAAAAAATGAAATTTTTATATGAAAAACTTCTTTTGGCCATATCTTCTTAAATATGCGTCCTAGAGCGAAAAGGACGATAATTCATGACACCCTCAAAAAATTGAAAAATCCACCCAAAACCTAAAAAATTGAAATTTTTATACGAAAAACTTCTTTTGGCCATATCTCCTTAAATATGCGTCCTAGAGCGAAAAAGACGAAAATTCGTGACCACCCTCAAAAAATTGAAAAATCCACCCAAAACCTAAAAAAATTTAAATTTTTATATGAAAAACTTCTTTTGGCCATATCTCCTTAAATATGCGTCCTAGAGCGAAAAGGACGATAATTCGTGACCACCCTCAAAAAATTGAAAAATCCACCCAAAACCTAAAAAAATTGAAATTTTTATATGAAAAACTTCTTTTGGCCATATCTCCTTAAATATGCGTCCTAGAGCGAAAAGGACGATAATTCGTGACCACCCTCAAAAAATTGAAAAATCCACCCAAAACCTAAAAAAATTGAAATTTTTATATGAAAAACTTCTTTTGGTCATATCTCCTTAAATATGCGTCCTAGAGCGAAAAGGACGATAATTCGTGACCAGGACGATAATTCGTGACCACCCTCAAAAAATTGAAAAATCCACCCAAAACCTAAAAAAATTGAAATTTTTATATGAAAAACTTCTTTTGGCCATATCTCCTGAACTAAGCGTCCTAGAGCGAAAAGGACGATAATTCGTGACCACCCTCAAAAAAATGAAAAATCCACCCAAAACCTAAAAAAATTGAAATTTTTATATGAAAAACTTCTTTTGGCCATATCTCCTTAAATATGCGTCCTAGAGCGAAAAGGACGATAATTCGTGACCACCCTCAAAAAATTGAAAAATCCACCCAAAACCTAAAAAAATTGAAATTTTTATATGAAAAACTTCTTTTGGCCATATCTTCTTAAATAGGCGTCCTAGAGCGAAAAGGACGATAATTCGTGACCACCCTCAAAAAAATGAAAAATCCACCCAAAACCTAAAAAAATTGAAATTTTTATATGAAAAACTTCTTTTGGCCATATCTTCTTAAATAGGCGTCCTAGAGCGAAAAGGACGATAATTCGTGACCACCCTCAAAAAAATGAAAAATCCACCCAAAACCTAAAAAAATTGAAATTTTTATATGAAAAACTTCTTTTGGCCATATCTCCTAAACTAAGCGTCCTAGAGCGAAAAGGACGATAATTCGTGACCACCCTCAAAAAATTGAAAAATCCACCCAAAACCTAAAAAAATTGAAATTTTTATATGAAAAACTTCTTTTGGCCATATCTCCTAAACTAAGCGTCCTAGAGCGAAAAGGACGATAATTCGTGACCACCCTCAAAAAATTGAAAAATCCACCCAAAACCTAAAAAAATTTAAATTTTTATATGAAAAACTTCTTTTGGCCATATCTCCTTAAATATGCGTCCAAGAGCGAAAAGGACGATAATTCGAGACCACCCTCAAAAAATTGAAAAATCCACCCAAAACCTAAAAAAAATTTAAATTTTTATATGAAAAACTTCTTTTGGCCATATCTCCTTAAATATGCGTCCTAGAGCGAAAAGGACGATAATTCGTGACCACCCTCAAAAAATTGAAAAATCCACCCAAAACCTAAAAAAAATGAAATTTTTATATGAAAAACTTCTTTTGGCCATATCTTCTTAAATATGCGTCCTAGAGCGAAAAGGACGATAATTCATGACTCACTCAAAAAATTGAAAAATCCACCCAAAACCTAAAAAAATTGAAATTTTTATATGAAAAACTTCTTTTGGCCATATCTCCTTAAATATGCGTCCTAGAGCGAAAAGGACGATAATTCGTGACCACCCTCAAAAAATTGAAAAATCCACCCAAAACCTAAAAAAATGAAATTTTTATATGAAAAATTCTTTTGGCCATATCTTCTTAAATATGCGTCCTAGAGCGAAAAGGACGATAATTCATGACCCCCTCAAAAAATTGAAAAATCCACCCAAAACCTAAAAAATTGAAATTTTTATTTGAAAAACTTCTTTTGGCCATATCTCCTTAAATATGCGTCCTAGAGCGAAAAAGACGAAAATTCGTGACCACCCTCAAAAAATTGAAAAATCCACCCAAAACCTAAAAAAATTGAAATTTTTATATGAAAAACTTCTTTTGGCCATATCTCCTTAAATATGCGTCCTAGAGCGAAAAGGACGATAATTCGTGATCACCCTCAAAAAATTGAAAAATCCACCCAATACCTAAAAAAATTGAAATTTTTATATGAAAAACTTCTTTTGGCCATATCTCCTTAAATATGCGTCCTAGAGCGAAAAGGACGATAATTCGTGACCACCGTCAAAAAATTGAAAAATCCACCCAAAACCTAAAAAAATTGAAATTTTTATATGAAAAACTTCTTTTGGCCATATCTCCTTAAATATGCGTCCTAGAGCGAAAAGGACGATAATTCGTGACCACCCTCAAAAAAATGAAAAATCCACCCAAAACCTAAAAAAATTGAAATTTTTATATGAAAAACTTCTTTTAGCCATATCTCCTTAAATATGCGTCCTAGAGCGAAAAGGACGATAATTCGTGACCACCCTCAAAAAATTGAAAAATCCACCCAAAACCTAAAAAAATTGAAATTTTTATATGAAAAACTTCTTTTGGCCATATCTTCTTAAATAGGCGTCCTAGAGCGAAAAGGACGATAATTCGTGACCACCCTCAAAAAAATGAAAAATCCACCCAAAACCTAAAAAAATTGAAATTTTTATATGAAAAACTTCTTTTGGCCATATCTTCTTAAATAGGCGTCCTAGAGCGAAAAGGACGATAATTCGTGACCACCCTCAAAAAAATGAAAAATCCACCCAAAACCTAAAAAAATTGAAATTTTTATATGAAAAACTTCTTTTGGCCATATCTCCTAAACTAAGCGTCCTAGAGCGAAAAGGACGATAATTCGTGACCACCCTCAAAAAATTGAAAAATCCACCCAAAACCTAAAAAAATTGAAATTTTTATATGAAAAACTTCTTTTGGCCATATCTCCTAAACTAAGCGTCCTAGAGCGAAAAGGACGATAATTCGTGACCACCCTCAAAAAATTGAAAAATCCACCCAAAACCTAAAAAAATTGAAATTTTTATATGAAAAACTTCTTTTGGCCATATCTCCTGAACTAAGCGTCCTAGAGCGAAAAGGACGATAATTCGTGACCACCCTCAAAAAAATGAAAAATCCACCCAAAACCTAAAAAAATTGAAATTTTTATATGAAAAACTTCTTTTAGCCATATCTCCTTAAATATGCGTCCTAGAGCGAAAAGGACGATAATTCGTGACCACCCTCAAAAAATTGAAAAATCCACCCAAAACCTAAAAAAATTGAAATTTTTATATGAAAAACTTCTTTTGGCCATATCTTCTTAAATAGGCGTCCTAGAGCGAAAAGGACGATAATTCGTGACCACCCTCAAAAAAATGAAAAATCCACCCAAAACCTAAAAAAATTGAAATTTTTATATGAAAAACTTCTTTTGGCCATATCTTCTTAAATAGGCGTCCTAGAGCGAAAAGGACGATAATTCGTGACCACCCTCAAAAAAATGAAAAATCCACCCAAAACCTAAAAAAATTGAAATTTTTATATGAAAAACTTCTTTTGGCCATATCTCCTAAACTAAGCGTCCTAGAGCGAAAAGGACGATAATTCGTGACCACCCTCAAAAAATTGAAAAATCCACCCAAAACCTAAAAAAATTGAAATTTTTATATGAAAAACTTCTTTTGGCCATATCTCCTAAACTAAGCGTCCTAGAGCGAAAAGGACGATAATTCGTGACCACCCTCAAAAAATTGAAAAATCCACCCAAAACCTAAAAAAATTTAAATTTTTATATGAAAAACTTCTTTTGGCCATATCTCCTTAAATATGCGTCCAAGAGCGAAAAGGACGATAATTCGAGACCACCCTCAAAAAATTGAAAAATCCACCCAAAACCTAAAAAAAATTTAAATTTTTATATGAAAAACTTCTTTTGGCCATATCTCCTTAAATATGCGTCCTAGAGCGAAAAGGACGATAATTCGTGACCACCCTCAAAAAATTGAAAAATCCACCCAAAACCTAAAAAAAATGAAATTTTTATATGAAAAACTTCTTGTGGCCATATCTTCTTAAATATGCGTCCTAGAGCGAAAAGGACGATAATTCATGACTCATTTAAAAAATTGAAAAATCCACCCAAAACCTAAAAAAATTGAAATTTTTATATGAAAAACTTCTTTTGGCCATATCTCCTTAAATATGCGTCCTAGAGCGAAAAGGACGATAATTCGTGACCACCCTCAAAAAATTGAAAAATCCACCCAAAACCTAAAAAAATTAAATTTTTATATGAAAAACTTCTTTTGGCCATATCTTCTTAAATATGCGTCCTAGAGCGAAAAGGACGATAATTCATGACCCCCTCAAAAAATTGAAAAATCCACCCAAAACCTAAAAAATTGAAATTTTTATACGAAAAACTTCTTTTGGCCATATCTCCTTAAATATGCGTCCTAGAGCGAAAAAGACGAAAATTCGTGACCACCCTCAAAAAATTGAAAAATCCACCCAAAACCTAAAAAAATTTAAATTTTTATATGAAAAACTTCTTTTGGCCATATCTCCTTAAATATGCGTCCTAGAGCGAAAAGGACGATAATTCGTGACCACCCTCAAAAAATTGAAAAATCCACCCAAAACCTAAAAAAATTGAAATTTTTATATGAAAAACTTCTTTTGGCCATATCTCCTTAAATATGCGTCCTAGAGCGAAAAGGACGATAATTCGTGACCACCCTCAAAAAATTGAAAAATCCACCCAAAACCTAAAAAAATTGAAATTTTTATATGAAAAACTTCTTTTGGTCATATCTCCTTAAATATGCGTCCTAGAGCGAAAAGGACGATAATTCGTGACCAGGACGATAATTCGTGACCACCCTCAAAAAATTGAAAAATCCACCCAAAACCTAAAAAATTGAAATTTTTATATGAAAAACTTCTTTTGGCCATATCTCCTGAACTAAGCGTCCTAGAGCGAAAAGGACGATAATTCGTGACCACCCTCAAAAAAATGAAAAATCCACCCAAAACCTAAAAAAATTGAAATTTTTATATGAAAAACTTCTTTTGGCCATATCTCCTTAAATATGCGTCCTAGAGCGAAAAGGACGATAATTCGTGACCACCCTCAAAAAATTGAAAAATCCACCCAAAACCTAAAAAAATTGAAATTTTTATATGAAAAACTTCTTTTGGCCATATCTTCTTAAATAGGCGTCCTAGAGCGAAAAGGACGATAATTCGTGACCACCATCAAAAAAATGAAAAATCCACCCAAAACCTAAAAAAATTGAAATTTTTATATGAAAAACTTCTTTTGGCCATATCTTCTTAAATAGGCGTCCTAGAGCGAAAAGGACGATAATTCGTGACCACCCTCAAAAAAATGAAAAATCCACCCAAAACCTAAAAAAATTGAAATTTTTATATGAAAAACTTCTTTTGGCCATATCTCCTAAACTAAGCGTCCTAGAGCGAAAAGGACGATAATTCGTGACCACCCTCAAAAAATTGAAAAATCCACCCAAAACCTAAAAAAATTGAAATTTTTATATGAAAAACTTCTTTTGGCCATATCTCCTAAACTAAGCGTCCTAGAGCGAAAAGGACGATAATTCGTGACCACCCTCAAAAAATTGAAAAATCCACCCAAAACCTAAAAAAATTTAAATTTTTATATGAAAAACTTCTTTTGGCCATATCTCCTTAAATATGCGTCCAAGAGCGAAAAGGACGATAATTCGAGACCACCCTCAAAAAATTGAAAAATCCACCCAAAACCTAAAAAAAATTTAAATTTTTATATGAAAAACTTCTTTTGGCCATATCTCCTTAAATATGCGTCCTAAAGCGAAAAGGACGATAATTCGTGACCACCCTCAAAAAATTGAAAAATCCACCCAAAACCTAAAAAAATGAAATTTTTATATGAAAAACTTCTTTTGGCCATATCTTCTTAAATATGCGTCCTAGAGCGAAAAGGACGATAATTCATGACTCACTCAAAAAATTGAAAAATCCACCCAAAACCTAAAAAAATTGAAATTTTTATATGAAAAACTTCTTTTGGCCATATCTCCTTAAATATGCGTCCTAGAGCGAAAAGGACGATAATTCGTGACCACCCTCAAAAAATTGAAAAATCCACCCAAAACCTAAAAAAATGAAATTTTTATATGAAAAACTTCTTTTGGCCATATCTTCTTAAATATGCGTCCTAGAGCGAAAAGGACGATAATTCATGACCCCCTCAAAAAATTGAAAAATCCACCCAAAACCTAAAAAATTGAAATTTTTATTTGAAAAACTTCTTTTGGCCATATCTCCTTAAATATGCGTCCTAGAGCGAAAAAGACGAAAATTCGTGACCACCCTCAAAAAATTGAAAAATCCACCCAAAACCTAAAAAAATTTAAATTTTTATATGAAAAACTTCTTTTGGCCATATCTCCTTAAATATGCGTCCTAGAGCGAAAAGGACGATAATTCGTGACCACCCTCAAAAAATTGAAAAATCCACCCAAAACCTAAAAAAATTGAAATTTTTATATGAAAAACTTCTTTTGGCCATATCTCCTTAAATATGCGTCCTAGAGCGAAAAGGACGATAATTCGTGACCACCCTCAAAAAATTGAAAAATCCACCCAAAACCTAAAAAAATTGAAATTTTTATATGAAAAACTTCTTTTGGTCATATCTCCTTAAATATGCGTCCTAGAGCGAAAAGGACGATAATTCGTGACCACCCTCAAAAAATTGAAAAATCCACCCAAAACCTAAAAAAAATTGAAATTTTTATATGAAAAACTTCTTTTGGCCATATCTCCTTAAATATGCGTCCTAGAGCGAAAAGGACGATAATTCCTGACCACCATCAAAAAATTGAAAAATCAACCCAAAACCTAAAAAAATTGAAATTTTTATATGAAAAACTTCTTTTGGCCATATCTCCTAAACTAAGCGTCCTAGAGCGAAAAGGACGATAATCCGTGACCACCCTCAAAAAATTGAAAAATCCACCCAAAACCTAAAAAAATTGAAATTTTTATATGAAAAACTTCTTTTGGTCATATCTCCTTAAATATGCGTCCTAGAGCGAAAAGGACGATAATTCGTGACCACCCTCAAAAAATTGAAAAATCCACCCAAAACCTAAAAAAAATTGAAATTTTTATATGAAAAACTTCTTTTGGCCATATCTCCTTAAATATGCGTCCTAGAGCGAAAAGGACCATAATTCCTGACCACCATCAAAAAATTGAAAAATCCACCCGAAACCTAAAAAAATTGAAATTTTTATATGAAAAACTTCTTTTGGCCATATCTCCTAAACTAAGCGTCCTAGAGCAAAAAGGACGATAATTCGTGACCACCCTCAAAAAATTGAAAAATCAACCCAAAACCTAAAAAAATTGAAATTTTTATATGAAAAACTTCTTTTGGCCATATCTCCTTAAATATGCGTCCTAGAGCGAAAAGGACGATAATTCGTGACCACCCTCAAAAAATTGAAAAATCCACCCAAAACCTAAAAAAATTGAAATTTTTATATGAAAAACTTCTTTTGGCCATATCTCCTTAAATATGCGTCCTAGAGCGAAAAGGACGATAATTCGTGACCACCCTCACAAAATTGAAAAATCTACCCAAAACCTAAAAAAATTGAAATTTTTATATGTAAAACTTCTTTTGGCCATATCTCCTAAACTAAGCGTCCTAGAGCGAAAAGGACGATAATCCGTGACCACCCTCAAAAAATTGAAAAATCAACCCAAAACCTAAAAAAATTGAAATTTTTATATGAAAAATTTCTTTTGGCCATATCTCCTTAAATATGCGTCCTAGAGCGAAAAGGACGATAATTCGTGACCACCCTCACAAAATTGAAAAATCCACCCAAAACCTAAAAAAATTGAAATTTTTATATGAAAAACTTCTTTTGGCCATATCTCCTAAACTAAGCGTCCTAGAGCGAAAAGGACGATAATCCGTGACCACCCTCAAAAAATTGAAAAATCCACCCAAAACCTAAAAAAAATGAAATTTTTATATGAAAAACTTCTTTTGGCCATATCTTCTTAAATATGCGTCCTAGAGCGAAAAGGACGATAATTCATGACTCACTCAAAAAATTGAAAAATCCACCCAAAGCCTAAAAAATTGAAATTTTTATACGAAAAACTTCTTTTGGCCATATCTCCTTAAATATGCGTCCTAGAGCGAAAAAGACGAAAATTCGTGACCACCCTCAAAAAATTGAAAAATCCACCCAAAACCTAAAAAAATTTAAATTTTTATATGAAAAACTTCTTTTGGCCATATCTCCTTAAATATGCGTCCTAGAGCGAAAAGGACGATAATTCGTGACCACCCTCAAAAAATTGAAAAATCCACCCAAAACCTAAAAAAATTGAAATTATTATATGAAAAACTTCTTTTGGCCATATCTCCTTAAATATGCGTCCTAGAGCGAAAAGGACGATAATTCGTGACCACCCTCAAAAAATTGAAAAATCCACCCAAAACCTAAAAAAATTGAAATTATTATATGAAAAACTTCTTTTGGCCATATCTCCTTAAATATGCGTCCTAGAGCGAAAAGGACGATAATTCGTGACCACCCTCAAAAAATTGAAAAATCCACCCAAAACCTAAAAAAAATTGAAATTTTTATATGAAAAACTTCTTTTGGCCATATCTCCTTAAATATGCGTCCTAGAGCGAAAAGGACGATAATTCGTGACCACCCTCAAAAAATTGAAAAATCCACCCAAAACCTAAAAAAATTGAAATTATTATATGAAAAACTTCTTTTGGCCATATCTCCTTAAATATGCGTCCTAGAGCGAAAAGGACGATAATTCGTGACCACCCTCAAAAAATTGAAAAATCCACCCAAAACCTAAAAAAATTGAAATTTTTATATGAAAAACTTCTTTTGGCCATATCTCCTTAAATACGCGTCCTAGAGCGAAAAGGACGATAATTCGTGACCACCCTCAAAAAATTGAAAAATCCACCCAAAACCTAAAAAAATTGAAATTTTTATATGAAAAACTTCTTTTGGCCATATCTCCTAAACTAAGCGTCCTAGAGCGAAAAGGACGATAATTCGTGACCACCCTCAAAAAATTGAAAAATCCACCCAAAACCTAAAAAAATTGAAATTTTTATATGAAAAACTTCTTTTGGCCATATCACCTTAAATATGCGTCCTAGAGCGAAAAGGACGATAATTCGTGACCACCCTCAAAAAATTGAAAAATCCACCCAAAACCTAAAAAAATTGAAATTTTTATATGAAAAACTTCTTTTGGTCATATCTCCTTAAATATGCGTCCTAGAGCGAAAAGGACGATAATTCGTGACCAGGACGATAATTCGTGACCACCCTCAAAAAATTGAAAAATCCACCCAAAACCTAAAAAAATTGAAATTTTTATATGAAAAACTTCTTTTGGCCATATCTCCTGAACTAAGCGTCCTAGAGCGAAAAGGACGATAATTCGTGACCACCCTCAAAAAAATGAAAAATCCACCCAAAACCTAAAAAAATTGAAATTTTTATATGAAAAACTTCTTTTGGCCATATCTCCTTAAATATGCGTCCTAGAGCGAAAAGGACGATAATTCGTGACCACCCTCAAAAAATTGAAAAATCCACCCAAAACCTAAAAAAATTGAAATTTTTATATGAAAAACTTCTTTTGGCCATATCTTCTTAAATAGGCGTCCTAGAGCGAAAAGGACGATAATTCGTGACCACCATCAAAAAAATGAAAAATCCACCCAAAACCTAAAAAAATTGAAATTTTTATATGAAAAACTTCTTTTGGCCATATCTTCTTAAATAGGCGTCCTAGAGCGAAAAGGACGATAATTCGTGACCACCCTCAAAAAAATGAAAAATCCACCCAAAACCTAAAAAAATTGAAATTTTTATATGAAAAACTTCTTTTGGCCATATCTCCTAAACTAAGCGTCCTAGAGCGAAAAGGACGATAATTCGTGACCACCCTCAAAAAATTGAAAAATCCACCCAAAACCTAAAAAAATTGAAATTTTTATATGAAAAACTTCTTTTGGCCATATCTCCTAAACTAAGCGTCCTAGAGCGAAAAGGACGATAATTCGTGACCACCCTCAAAAAATTGAAAAATCCACCCAAAACCTAAAAAAATTTAAATTTTTATATGAAAAACTTCTTTTGGCCATATCTCCTTAAATATGCGTCCAAGAGCGAAAAGGACGATAATTCGAGACCACCCTCAAAAAATTGAAAAATCCACCCAAAACCTAAAAAAAATTTAAATTTTTATATGAAAAACTTCTTTTGGCCATATCTCCTTAAATATGCGTCCTAAAGCGAAAAGGACGATAATTCGTGACCACCCTCAAAAAATTGAAAAATCCACCCAAAACCTAAAAAAAATGAAATTTTTATATGAAAAACTTCTTTTGGCCATATCTTCTTAAATATGCGTCCTAGAGCGAAAAGGACGATAATTCATGACTCACTCAAAAAATTGAAAAATCCACCCAAAACCTAAAAAAATTGAAATTTTTATATGAAAAACTTCTTTTGGCCATATCTCCTTAAATATGCGTCCTAGAGCGAAAAGGACGATAATTCGTGACCACCCTCAAAAAATTGAAAAATCCACCCAAAACCTAAAAAAATGAAATTTTTATATGAAAAACTTCTTTTGGCCATATCTTCTTAAATATGCGTCCTAGAGCGAAAAGGACGATAATTCATGACCCCCTCAAAAAATTGAAAAATCCACCCAAAACCTAAAAAATTGAAATTTTTATTTGAAAAACTTCTTTTGGCCATATCTCCTTAAATATGCGTCCTAGAGCGAAAAAGACGAAAATTCGTGACCACCCTCAAAAAATTGAAAAATCCACCCAAAACCTAAAAAAATTTAAATTTTTATATGAAAAACTTCTTTTGGCCATATCTCCTTAAATATGCGTCCTAGAGCGAAAAGGACGATAATTCGTGACCACCCTCAAAAAATTGAAAAATCCACCCAAAACCTAAAAAAATTGAAATTTTTATATGAAAAACTTCTTTTGGCCATATCTCCTTAAATATGCGTCCTAGAGCGAAAAGGACGATAATTCGTGACCACCCTCAAAAAATTGAAAAATCCACCCAAAACCTAAAAAAATTGAAATTTTTATATGAAAAACTTCTTTTGGTCATATCTCCTTAAATATGCGTCCTAGAGCGAAAAGGACGATAATTCGTGACCACCCTCAAAAAATTGAAAAATCCACCCAAAACCTAAAAAAAATTTAAATTTTTATATGAAAAACTTCTTTTGGCCATATCTCCTTAAATATGCGTCCTAGAGCGAAAAGGACGATAATTCCTGACCACCATCAAAAAATTGAAAAATCAACCCAAAACCTAAAAAAATTGAAATTTTTATATGAAAAACTTCTTTTGGCCATATCTCCTAAACTAAGCGTCCTAGAGCGAAAAGGACGATAATCCGTGACCACCCTCAAAAAATTGAAAAATCCACCCAAAACCTAAAAAAATTGAAATTTTTATATGAAAAACTTCTTTTGGTCATATCTCCTTAAATATGCGTCCTAGAGCGAAAAGGACGATAATTCGTGACCACCCTCAAAAAATTGAAAAATCCACCCAAAACCTAAAAAAAATTGAAATTTTTATATGAAAAACTTCTTTTGGCCATATCTCCTTAAATATGCGTCCTAGAGCGAAAAGGACCATAATTCCTGACCACCATCAAAAAATTGAAAAATCCACCCGAAACCTAAAAAAATTGAAATTTTTATATGAAAAACTTCTTTTGGCCATATCTCCTAAACTAAGCGTCCTAGAGCAAAAAGGACGATAATTCGTGACCACCCTCAAAAAATTGAAAAATCAACCCAAAACCTAAAAAAATTGAAATTTTTATATGAAAAACTTCTTTTGGCCATATCTCCTTAAATATGCGTCCTAGAGCGAAAAGGACGATAATTCGTGACCACCCTCAAAAAATTGAAAAATCCACCCAAAACCTAAAAAAATTGAAATTTTTATATGAAAAACTTCTTTTGGCCATATCTCCTGAACTAAGCGTCCTAGAGCGAAAAGGACGATAATTCGTGACCACCCTCACAAAATTGAAAAATCCACCCAAAACCTAAAAAAATTGAAATTTTTATATGAAAAACTTCTTTTGGCCATATCTCCTAAACTAAGCGTCCTAGAGCGAAAAGGACGATAATCCGTGACCACCCTCAAAAAATTGAAAAATCAACCCAAAACCTAAAAAAATTGA